>NW_024412444.1:11799432-11809288 GCF_014898765.1 Herpailurus yagouaroundi
TATATATATATATAGTTATATAGTTATATAGTTATATAGTTATATATATAGTTATATATATAGTTATATATATAGTTACATACCTTGTATATATGTATTTCTATATTACACATATAATTTATAAATAATATGGGTTGTGTGTTTCTAACTTATATTTATATATATTACACAAAGTATAGGTTATATACATATTTTAAAATTTCACAACCAGTACATTTTCAGGAAGAATTTTGAAAACCAACATAGGGTTGCCAACTTTGTATTTTGTTTGATCATGACCTTCAACAACAAATACAGAACAGTTAACATCTCCTCCCACTTTGATATCAGAAAACCAGGGTGATTTGAACAGGTTGTTAAAAGCAGGAAACAGAAAAACAGCTCTTAAATTAAAACTCTTAGCTTTATGAGAAATTCTTTGCGTTTTTATGGATTGGGACCCATCCACAGACTGCTATTTTAAGACCAGTTTTTGTTTTTTTAAAACAATAGCCTACCCTCTATTGGCTGCATATCTAACTCTGCCCAATTTCCTGACTTTTATTCCTGAGTAGATATTGAATTTGTTCCTCCTCTCCTACATAGCAACTTGGACAGATCTCCCTGGAGCACTTAACTGCCATGGGTTGTAATTATCCATCTGTCTGTCACTCTCTTCCATTATGCTATAATCTTTTAGGGTGGAGACTGTGTCTTGTTAATCCCCAGCACCAATTATGGGGACCTGACACGTACTAAGCACTCAGCAATGTTAGGTGAATGAGTGAGTGAATGAATGAATGAATGTATAAAAAAGAATGGATTTGAATTTTATGGGAGTTCGAAATTCATTTAACTCATCAGGCTACTTTTATGTATAAGCAATAGAAATTAATGCTAATATGTATATAATTTTTATGTATTATACATAAAAATGTATATATAATGTGTAGATTTTATTATAGATAATATATATTTAAATTCAATGTTGAGAGAGCCATTGAGAAAGAGAATCTCCACTTGTATTGTATTTCATCTTCAGTATCTAGTCAACCCTTAGAAGGGAAGCCAAAACTAGATTGAATAGTTCTTAATAAAGCTTTGATGATTCAAAGGACAACATTTGACCTGGAGTATGGAGTAGCATTTGTAAGCAGGCTTGGAAATGTTATTTGAAATCACTGAGTGTATGTCATAAGCACCCATTATCAGAGCTAGTAGGGATCCATCCAACTGCTGGTGCAACAGAGGTAATAAGACAGGTCACAGGCCACTGCTTGAAGAAGTGTTTCTGTTTGACTAGAGTTACTGATTGCTAGAAAGCTACATTCTGCTTCTTGCTGATTTTCAGAAAGCACCAGTGGACTTCTAATGTCTGATACTCTGACTTCTTGAACATTCTTTGTCAAAAGCCCTGTGGGAAATAGTTGGGAAGATTTATCACTCCTGAGATGAGAGCGTATTCTCTTTCTGTCCATCAATCAAGGACTGAGACTCTCTGGTTGGATGTGCCTAGGGCATTAAAGATGAACTCTAGTTCATATGTCAAGCAATAGATTTTTTAAAACAAAGATAGTAGTTGGGGTGGGAGGTTTGTTTTAGTTGTTTTTCCCAACAGAATTATGGAAGTCATTAGGAACTAAGTCCTGTATCAAGAGAAAAGCTCAATCGTTTGAGAACTAAAAGGAGCTGAGACTAAGGAGGGGAATTTTCAGTGAACACTCATAAATAAGGGATGTTTTTCAAAGATTTTCCAGACAATCTGCGTTCAAATTGCCTACCTTGGCTGAAGGATTGATTGAAGTAGAAACATTGTAAAAATCTCTGATCATGTTTACAATGACAACCCCTTCTCTCCCCATCCCCAAAAGAAAAGTCTCAACATTCTTTCTACATTCCCCCCTCAAAAAAAAATAAGTCCTTAACTTGGTTATTTTTTGTTTTACTCTGTCTAAATGAACATTTGATCCTTTTGATAAACAAAATCCCACTCCTCAATCTCTTCCCACCCAGTACAAAATTATCATTTGTATTTCCACCAGCCAACATGTGGTTGAGCTTTAATTTCTGCAGGGGTGTGTGTGTGTGTGTGTGTGTGTGTGTGTGTGTGTGTGTGTGAGTGTAGGCATGGGGGGATGCATCTTTTCTCCCAAATATAAAATTGTCTGATAATGCTGAATGTGCTTCCCCTGCCCCAAATCAAGATTCTAATGTGAGTTTCCACTTGGGTTCGTGCTCCCAAATATCTCCACTGGAAAACCAGAACCCAGCTGCCGAAGTTGTAGATCTTTTCACTTCAATTCATCAGCATTTCCAAAGTGTGAGATGAGCCTCGCACTTGGAATGGAATAGAGCCAATTTACCCCAGCTCCACCCAGCAAAACTGCTTTCATGATGTGGTTGGAGACAAGCCTTTATTTTTGAGATTTTCTTTGTGCCCACAACACACACATCAGTCATCAGCCTTTAAAGTACAACCTCTTCAGAGAACTGAGGTTAACATAACCGAGATTAACATAACCGAGAAGGACCAATGCTTTGATTATCTTTCTCTGTGGCTACGGTGGCATGATCTGGTTCCCTCAGGGATGGGCATTGTTCTGAGTTGGAGTGCCTGGATGGAGCTGATACTCAGCTCTGTGGTTTAAGAAACAAGTGTTTTTATGGGTTTGGGAAGCAAAGATTAATATTAGGCTTTGATATGCCAGGCGCATCCTTTATAGACTATTGTTCAATATGATCTCTTAGAATTATATTAGGTGCTACAAACCAAAGCTGGGGTGGAGGTACTAACTTCTTTTTCTTTCATTGCCCCCTTTATTCTACTCCCCCTTCTTACTTTTTTCTTATGGAAGCCAGAGGCTGTGTGTGTCTGCACAGGTTGTGAACTGCAATGTGAATGTTGTCCCTGAAGCGCGCATTCCTGGTTGCAGATGTCTGTAGGCCCTAGGGAGTCACTCCCCTGTGAAAGACACTAGGTGCATCTGGGAATACCTCCAAGTTGCCCAGCTTCTGTTCTGGAGGTAGATTTGAGCCTAGAAATTCATAATACAATGTGAACCTGCTACCTGAGGACCTCTTCTCCACAGAAGTCCACTAATATTTCTAGACCGTTGCTTAGAGAAATCCTGTGGATTCTTTTCTCCTAGAAACTTCATGTTTTCCTGTTCCAAGAAGTGCTTGTGATCACTCGAGCCATCACCCACAATGAGCGGCTCTGCTACCAGTTGTACCGGCAGCCGATCCCTGTAAAGGACCTCCTACTGGAAGACCTGCAGGATGGAGAAGTGAGGCTGGGTGGCTCCCTGCGTGGCGCATTTAGCAACAATGAGAGAAGTACGGATGGCAGTCGGTTTTGATCTGTTGAATGGGTTTGGTTGTGGCAGTTCAGAAGGAGTGGATGGCTGGGGGAAAGAGAGGAGCCATCACCTTGGAGTCAAACTACACTCCAATGCTATCTCATCAGTCACTGACTGTGTAACCTTGTGCAACCTCTGTGAGCCTCAGTTTCTCATCTGCAAAATGGGCATGTATGCATACTTTATCAGGTTGTTATAAGGATTAAGATACTGCAAGTGAACCTGTCTGCACATAACAGGGGCTCTTTAAATTCCCCTTCTCTGTCTCCTTCCATTGGATGAAAGCATGTCTACTACCAGATAGCCCCTATGTAGATACCAGCCGCTTACAGCTGGCTCTTGTTGAGCCAGCAGACTCATCCCTAAAGAGGCTTAAGGATGGTCACCTGGTTGAGGATTCATCTGTAATTATGTAAATGGACCTCTCTAACTTGAGACTTAATGAACAAGGAAATTAACCAAGAGAAGCTAAGATGTCAGTGTTTACTGAGTGTCTTATATGTGTCGTTCGAGGCACTGGTACACACTGGTCAACTAAACAGTCAAATTCCTTGCCCCTGTGGAGCCTACATTGTAAGAGAGGAGATAAATGATGAATAAATATTCAGGTGCTGTTCAGAGAACTAAACCCCAGCATGGGATAAATAGGGATAACAGTTGCCAGTTTGCTTTAGAGGAAATGATCAGAGAAGTCTTCCTTGAGAAAGTGACATTTGAGTGTTTTCGGTTAACATTGGCATCATATTTTCAAAATAATTATTTGTACTGCCTCTTACCTACTCATCAGTCCACCCACCCTGGTGGTAGTGGTGATGGTGGTGATGTAGTAGTAGCTTCTATTTCTTGAATACTGACTATGTGCCAGGCGTTGTATGAGCACTCACATGTATTACCACATTTAGGCCTCATGATAACCTTATAAGGTAGGTTCTCTTTGTTTCTCCCATTTTACAAATAAGGACACTGAGACACAGAGGACTTAAGGCACTTGCCCAAAAGCAAAGGGTGGAGCCTGAATTTATCTAAAGTGGTGGTTCCCAGTCTGTTGGCTATAGGGATAGTGCAAGGGGACTGAACACACACGCTTCTGTGAACCAAGTATTGCCCATGGCATGCAGGGCCCGTTATGTGCCAGTTAAGCTAAATAAAATGTCTTCCATGTTGCGCACTACCATTTTTCAAATGCACGTAGCTCCTATGGAGGTAGTTGTAATTTTATTTTAAAATGAAATGAAATTTATAAGTCTTTACATATCTTCTCAATCATTTGGGTACTCCATGTACAGGTACTATAATGTGGAGGATTTGGGGCATGTTTTGATATTGCAAAGAGCTTCTTCAACTTGAAAAGTGTCTAGCTTGGGGCGGTTGTAGAAATTCCAGATTACCAGGCTCATCTTACACCTACTGAATCCAAACCTGTAAGGGGAGGGTCTCGGCATATATGTTTTTAATAAGCTCACAGGGGATTTTAACACACATCCAGGTTTAAGCTGATGTCCGTTTGCTAGTCTCAAGGGCGACTGAAAGCTACACTGGTGTCAACTCCAGGTCAACTCCAGTTGATTGATGGTGGCTGCAGGGTATTGCTGAGCCATGTCGCGGACCAGTGGGACACATTTTGTAATCAATTAATGATGTCTGCTCTGGTTCAGGGGGTTAATGTCACCATATATGTTATCTTTGCCCTGGGAGCTGCCTGTCCATTGATCTTTCTTATGCATGTTTTTCATTTCTAGTTAAAAACTTCTTCAGAGTGAGTTTCAAAAACGGATCCCAAAGTCAGACCCACTCGCTACAAGCCAACGACACCTTCAACAAACAGCAGTGGCTCAACTGTATTCGTCAAGCCAAAGAAACAGTGCTGTGTGCTGCCAGGCAGGCTGGGGTGCTGGACTCCGAGGGACCGTTCCTCAATCCCACCACCGGGAGCAGGGAGCCACAGGGAGAAACAAAACTTGAGCAGATGGACCAATCAGACAGTGAGTCAGACTGTAGTATGGACACGAGTGAGGTCAGCCTAGACTGTGAGCGCATGGAACAGACAGACTCTTCCTGTGGGAACAGCAGGCACATTGAAAGCAACGTCTGACAGAAGCGTGTGTACTTCCTGGAAGTAGCCCTTTGTCTTACCTGTACAGTATTTGCATTCCACACATGGAACGGTTTGGAGAAGCACTTTTTAATATTTTTGTGACCGTGTTGACCCAGTTTCTTGTATCTGTACCTTTGTCCTTAGTACTGTAACTGCCAATCTGTCTGTGTAAGCTGGGATCTGTGGCAACCGTTACCCTGTATTGTATTCCACAAGTGTCTGGATAGATGGAGGGGTACTTGAACAAGTTACTTTCAATTGTCCTGCTGGATTTTAAAACTAGAAAAGAATCTCTAAACTACTGTTCCATGTAGATTGCTTAAAAGAGTCTTTCCATGTTTCTATAGTGCTTTTCTAGCCCTTTGACATGGTAGCTGAAGGCATGGAGTATACAGGGCCTTGCAAAAAGGGCATGAGGAAGTCACTTGTGTATCATGATGGTATTCGAAGGAAAATGGGAAAAGATCAATCCTTGCAGTGAACTTGGTTCAATGTTATCCAACCAGAAAGCATGAAAACATCCCTGGAGATCCTGGATCCTTAATTTTGCAAAGCAAGAAGCACTGTGTGGACCTTGTAATGTCATCCAGTGCATATTTGATGCAATAATCTATTAGGACGTGGAATAGTGTCTGACCTTAAAAGGACCAGCACAAAAGCAGCTGTCAGCTCTGAATCTTGAACTGAAATGCAGTTGCACCGGGAGGAGGGAGTGTGTCTCTGTCAAAGTTGTTGGCTTGCCGTAGAGAGCCATTTCTAGCCTAAAACACCAGAATAGAACTCGAAAGGTTTGGGAATATCTGACAGAATAATGAGAAGGCCCATCTTCGTTTTGTTTCATCTGCCAAGCCGTACTCATATTTTGGAGCATTGAGCAAGAGACTGCAGGAGAGTCCATGCCTCTGTTCACAGAAACATATGAGAAGAAGAATTTGGAAGAAGTGCTTCATCATGACCTCTTACAGGAAACATTAAGAGCAAAGCCAGGTCTAGTGCCCTTCTGAGAAAGGCCAGAGCCTTGGGTTTTCCTGTTCTGCTTTTGGGTCATCACTTTGCCACCTTGGCCCTGTGCTGTGATCAGAGCCATAATTACATTCTCCAAAGGCCAATTTTAATTAACTCTGATTAATTAGAATCAATTAGCGAAATTAGTAACCTCTTTGTCCAGCTTTGGCTTACAGTGCAGGGTAGATTGCAGATCTTAAAAAAAGCTAACTGAATACACAGAAAAGCTCCCTGTGAGTGTAAATATTAAGGATGACCTGTGCAAAATTATTCCCACACCAGCACTAGTAGTAATGATTCTAAATTATTGCCAAAAAGTTTTTTTTAATCTTCTGTGTCTTTCGAGTTTACAGAAAGCAGTAAACGCTGTGTTGTCATTTTATGATGTACATCTAATATGTGCATTCAAAGAAGCTGTGTGACAAGATGTATCATTATAAAAATAAGGTAATATTACTTATTTTTCAAAAATGAAAAAAAATATTGTGGTCAATTATACCCTGTAAAACAGATTTCTGTATTTATAGATTTTAAACATGGTGAATTTTTTTTCTATTACAAGTTTATTTAAAATTGCTTTTGTTCTCAAATTGTTATTGATTTAGCAAGTGAATGAACTGCTGCAGATAGAAGCAGACAGAAGCTGAGAACCTGTTGCTTGATGATGGGGGAAAGAGTGAATCATTCTCTGCAGGAGCCCTCGGCCACTTTGGCCAGTGGGTTGAGGCAAGAGGTCTGTTAAGTGCTGGCCTATGGGAAGAAAGTGAATGTTTTGATGAAATGAATGTTTTTGTATAAAGGCCTTAAACTTTTCTGGAAGCATTTCAAATAAATTACATTAAAATGGCATTCTCTCTGTGTATAGTGTGTGTCCTACAAATGTCAAATTTCAGCTATCTTCCTGGGAGGTTCTTTCTGAAATGTTTGCTTGTTCTGCCCAAATACTAACTTTAAAATAGGGTGCAGGATAAAATAAATGCTCTGATTTGAT
Source organism: Herpailurus yagouaroundi (assembly GCF_014898765.1). Lineage (NCBI taxonomy): Eukaryota > Metazoa > Chordata > Mammalia > Carnivora > Felidae > Herpailurus > Herpailurus yagouaroundi. The sequence goes on from NW_024412444.1 coordinate 11,806,862, forward strand.
CTATCAAAACTTTTGTAGAAGTCCTATTTCTAAGATCTGTTTTTTTCAAGCATTCCCTACTCATTCGCTTAATTCATTTATTCATGTTTAACAACTGTGTCTTCAATCTGTACTGCATGTAAAGTCAAGGGATAAGTCATAATTGTTACAGGAAAAAAAGTGTTGAGGGCACCTGGGTGGCTCAGTCAGTTAAGCATCAGCTCTTTATTTCAGCTCAGGTCATGATTTCATGGTTCATGGGATGGAGCCCCACGTTGGGCTCTGCACTGACCATTCAGAGCCTGCTTGGGATTCTCTCCCTCCTTCTCTCTCTGCCCCTCCCTACCTCCAAAATAAATAAATAAACTTAAAAAAAAGTGTTAGGGTGCCTGGGTGGCTCAGTCGGTTAAGCGTCCGACTTCAGCTCAGGTTGTGATCTCGCGGTCCGTGAGTTTGAGCCCCGCGTCGGGCTGTGTGCTGACAGCTCAGAGCCTGGAGCCTGTTTCAGATTCTGTGTCTCCCTCCCGCCCTGTTCATACTCTGTCTCTCTCTGTCTCAAAAATAAATGAAGATTAAAAAAAAATTTTTTTTTAAAGTTTGAAACTCATTACTAGGATAGGTGACCATTGAGAAACTTGAGGCCAAACAGTAGAAGGCAAATTCCACTTTGAAATTCTTACTGGAAATTCAAGCCACTTTTTCTTTAATTAAAATGATTAGTTTTATTCCTACAAAAAGTAGTCTTTAGATGAAAGGGCTAAACAATTTGAAGCTATGGGTCATCCATTCTCAGTAGTAAGGTGGCCCAACAGAGCTGGTGCTTAGTCTCACCTTTATAACAAGCTCCCACCATTTTCTTTGACATATTGTTAATTCCAAGATTACTCAAGATATTCACATGAATGTAAGTCCAATTTTTTTGCCCAAATAAAAACTCATTCCTCCTCATTCTCTTCATCTTTCTCCTTCCTTTTCATCCTCTTTGTCCTTCTTCTATGCCTCTTTGGGTATTCCCTCCACTGCTCATTCCCATGATTGTACTGACTTTGATATTGGAGGGTGTGTCCCTAGCAGTGTATTAGAAAATGTACTGACATGCTGTGGGTTAGTACAAATGACTGGGAGCTAAATGGTTTTCTTCGGTCTATTCTCAAGATGTTATTTTACACATAACTAAATGTAATCCTTGCAGTTGAAATGAAAAGTCATAAGCAAAGAAGAGTCAGACCTAGCAATTTTGTGCAAAATTAGAGTGTGGTTTCAGCTTCTGGGTTGTGGTCACCACCACTGGCTGCTTTCATTTCCATTCCTGGCACCGTCTCTAGCAGCTGGGAATGCAAAACTCGTCATTACAACACTGTTGTTTTCACAAAGTCTCAGTGGGTACAGGAAACTGCAGCCCACTGTCTTGGTGGACGAGCTGTTCGACTTTCCATTTGCATTCTATGTCCACCTTTAACTAATTCTTCAAAAGCCTGAGGACTTTTGAGGAGATTTGGTTACACAATTCTACTTGGGCCATTTCCCCTACCCGGCTCCCCTTGGCCTTGTGGAAAACCCCCACGGAACCCCCCCCCCCACTTCTCACTGATGTAGTTGATTCATTTAACTCATACTATTCTGTTTGTTGACAGAATGCTAGAATTATGGTATCAGAAGGGAATTTGAAGAAGGTGAATCAAGCCCAAACCCACCAGAAGAAATGTGAAGATCATGAAGATTTAAAACCTTGCCCATAGGAACACATAATGAGAAAAGGTGACTATATTCATGGCACCTACAGGGTCTTTACACAAACAAGCTGCAAAACAATCACTGTTCCTTGTATCCCAGCTCCTTTCTCCAGGCTTGGTTGGCACATCAGTCAGCTATGTAGATCCACCCAGATAAGCACTTCTTTCTTTTTTTTTTTTAATGTGCATTTATTTTTCAGAGACAGAGGGTGAGTGAGGCAGGAGCAGAGAGAGAGAGAAACACAGAATCTGAAGCAGGCTCCAGGCTCCGAGCTGTGAGCACAGAGCCCAATGTGGGTCTCAAACCCACACGCAAACCGCAAGATCATGACCTGAGCTGAAGTTGGACACAACCGATTGAGCCACCCAGGTGCCCCAGACTAAGCACTTCTTTAACTGACCTGGTCCGCATAGCAAGGAATTAGAAACCGTGCTCTGTATCTGAGAACTGATCATCTAGTTCAGGAAACTGCACATGCATTCTAAATAACGTGTCCATTTATACATATGTATTCACGCACAAGCACACCTAAATATTAATGACCTGTGCTACTCATCTGTGAATGGTTTGAAGAATATCACCCTGACCTTGATTCACAATCAGTTAAAATGAGAGACTTGAGGAAGATGGCGGCGTAGGAGGACGCTGGGCTCACCGCGCGTCCTGCTGATCACTTAGATTCCACCTACACCTGCCTAAATAACCCAGAAAACC
>NW_024412444.1:11809298-11813348 GCF_014898765.1 Herpailurus yagouaroundi
GGGCAGACATCAGGTCTGACTGCGGCTCCGCCCACCAACTCCAGTTATACACCACAGCACAGGGGAAGTGCCCTGCAGGTCCTCACCACGCCAGGGACTATCCAAAATGACCAAGCGGAAGAATTCCCCTCAGAAGAATCTCCAGGAAATAACAACAGCTAATGAGCTGATCAAAAAGGATTTAAATAATATAACAGAAAGTGAATTTAGAATAATAGTCATAAAATTAATCGCTGGGCTTGAAAACAGTATAGCTGACAGCAGAGAATCTCTTGCTACAGAGATCAAGGGACTAAGGAACAGTCACGAGGAGCTGAAAAACGCTTTAAATGAAATGCATAACAAAATGGAAACCACCACAGCTCGGATTGAAGAGGCAGAGGAGAGAATAGGTGAACTAGAAGATAAAGTTATGGAAAAAGAGGAAGCTGAGAAAAAGAGAGATAAAAAAATCCAGGAGTATGAGGGGAAAATTAGAGAACTAAGTGATACACTAAAAAGAAATAATATACGCATAATTGGTATCCCAGAGGAGGAAGAGAGAGGGAAAGGTGCTGAAGGGGTACTTGAAGAAATAATAGCTGAGAACTTCCCGGATCTGGGGAAGGAAAAAGGCATTGAAATCCAAGAGGCACAAAGAACTCCCTTCAGACGTAACTTGAATCGATCTTCTGCACGACATATCATAGTGAAACTGGCAAAATACAAGGATAAAGAGAAAATTCTGAAAGCAGCAAGGGGTAAACGTGCCCTCACATATAAAGGGAGACCTATAAGACTCGTGACTGATCTCTCTTTTGAAACTTGGCAGGCCAGAAAGAGTTGGCACGAGATTTTCAGTTTGCTAGACAGAAAAAAAATGCAGCCGAGAATCCTTTATCCAGCAAGCCTGTCATTTAGAATAGAAGGAGAGATAAAGGTCTTCCCAAACAAACAAAAACTGAAGGAATTTGTCACCACTAAACCAGCCCTACAAGAGATCCTAAGGGGGACCCTGTGAGACAAAGTACCAGAGACATCACTACAAGCATAAAACATACAGACATCACAATGACTCTAAACCCATATCTTTCTATAATAACACTGAATGTAAATGGATTAAATGCGCCAACCAAAAGACAGAGGGTATCAGAATGGATAAAAAAACAAGACCCATCTATTTGCTGTCTACAAGAGACTCATTTTAGACCTGAGGACACCTTTAGATTGAGAGTGAGGGGATGGAGAACTATTTATCATGCTACTGGAAGCCAAAAGAAAGCTGGAGTAGCCATACTTATATCAGACAAACTAGACTTTAAATTAAAGGCTGTAACAAGAGATGAAGAAGGACATTATATAATAGTGACAGGGTCTATCCATCAGGAAGAGCTAACAATTATAAATGTCTATGCGCCGAATACCGGAGCGCCCAAATATATAAAACAATTACTCATAAACACAAGCAACCTTATTGATAAGAATGTGGTAATTGCAGGGGACTTTAACACCCCACTTACAGAAATGGATAGATCATCTAGACACACGGTCAATAAAGAAACAAGGGCCCTGAATGACACATTGGATCAGATGGACTTGACAGATATATTTAGAACTCTGCATCCCAAAGCAACAGAATATACTTTCTTCTCGAGTGCACATGGAACATTCTCCAAGATAGATCATATACTGGGTCACAAAACAGCCCTTCATAAGTTTACAAGAATTGAAATCATACCATGCATACTTTCAGACCACAATGCTATGAAGCTTGAAATCAACCACAGAAAAAAGTCTGGAAAACCTCCAAAAGCATGGAGGTTAAAGAACACCCTACTAACAAATGAGTGGGTCAACCAGGCAATTCGAGAAGAAATTAAAAACTATATGGAAACAAACGAAAATGAAAATACAACAATCCAAACGCTTTGGGACGCAGCGAAGGCAGTCCTGAGAGGAAAATACATTGCAATCCAGGCCTATCTCAAGAAACAAGAAAAATCCCAAATACAAAATCTAACAGCACACCTAAAGGAAATAGAAGCAGAACAGCAAAGGCAGCCTAAACCCAGCAGAAGAAGAGAAATAATAAAGATCAGAGCAGAAATAAACAATATAGAATCTAAAAAAACTGTAGAGCAGATCAACAAAACCAAGAGTTGGTTTTTTGAAAAAATAAACAAAATTGACAAACCTCTAGCCAGGCTTCTCAAAAAGAAACGGGAGATGACCCAAATAGATAAAATCATGAATGACAATGGAATTATTACAACCAATCCCTCAGAGATACAAACAATTATCAGGGAATACTATGAAAAATATATGCCAACAAATTGGACAACCTGGAAGAAATGGACAAATTCCTGAACACCCACACTCTTCCAAAACTCAATCAGGAGGAAATAGAAAGCTTGAACAGACCCATCACCAGTGAAGAAATTGAATCGGTTATCAAAAATCTCCCAACAAATAAGAGTCCAGGACCAGATGGCTTCCCAGGGGAGTTCTACCAGACGTTTAAAGCAGAGATAATACCTATCCTTCTCAAGCTATTCCAAGAAATAGAAAGGGAAGGAAAACTTCCAGACTCATTCTATGAAGCCAGTATTACTTTGATTCCTAAACCAGACAGAGACCCAGTAAAAAAAGAGAACTACAGGCCAATATCCCTGATGAATATGGATGCCAAAATTCTCAATAAGATACTAGCAAATCGAATTCAACGGCATATAAAAAGAATTGTTCACCATGATCAAGTGGGATTCATTCCTGGGATGCAGGGCTGGTTCAACATTCGCAAATCAATCAACGTGATACATCACATTAACAAAAAAAAAGAGAAAAACCATATGATCCTGTCAATCGATGCAGAAAAGGCCTTTGACAAAATCCAGCACCCTTTCTTAATAAAAACCCTTGAGAAAGTCGGGATAGAAGGAACATACTTAAAGATCATAAAAGCCATTTATGAAAAGCCCACAGCTAACATCATCCTCAACGGGGAAAAACTGAGAGCTTTTTCCCTGAGATCAGGAACACGACAGCGATGCCCACTCTCACCGCTGTTGTTTAACATAGTGCTGGAAGTTCTAGCATCAGCAATCAGACAACAAAAGGAAATCAAAGGCATCAAAATTGGCAAAGATGAAGTCAAGCTTTCGCTTTTTGCAGATGACATGATATTATACATGGAAAATCCGACAGACTCCACCAAAAGTCTGCTAGAACTGATACATGAATTCAGCAAAGTTGCAGGATACAAAATCAATGTACAGAAATCAGTTGCATTCTTATACACTAACAATGAAGTAACAGAAAGACAAATAAGGAAACTGATCCCATTCACAATTGCACCAACAAGCATAAAATACCTAGGAATAAATCTAACCAAAGATGTAAAGGATCTGTATGCTGAAAACTATAGAAAGCTTATGAAGGTAATTGAAGAAGATTTAAAGAAATGGAAAGACATTCCCTGCTCATGGATTGGAAGAACAAATATTGTCAAAATGTCAATACTACCCAAAGCTATCTACACATTCAATGCAATCCCAATCAAAATTGCACCAGCATTCTTCTCGAAACTAGAACAAGCAATCCTAAAATTCATATGGAACCACAAAAGGCCCCGAATAGCCAAAGTAATTTTGAAGAAGAAGACCAAAGCAGGAGGCATCACAATCCCAGACTTTAGCCTCTACTACAAAGCTGTCATCATCAAGACAGCATGGTATTGGCACAAAAACAGACACATAGACCAATGGAATAGAATAGAAACCCCAGAACTAGACCCACAAACGTATGGCCAACTCATCTTTGACAAAGCAGGAAAGAACATCCAATGGAAAAAAGACAGTCTCTTTAACAAATGGTGCTGGGAGAACTGGACAGCAACATGCAGAAGGTTGAAACTAGACCACTTTCTCACACCATTCACAAAAATAAACTCAAAATGGATAAAGGACCTGAATGTGAGACAGGAAACCATCAAAACCCTAGAGGAGAAAGCAGGAAAAGACCTCTCTGACCTCAGCCGTAGCAATCTCTTACTCGACACATCCCCAAAGGCAA
>NW_024412444.1:11813358-11840858 GCF_014898765.1 Herpailurus yagouaroundi
CACCCGAAAAGCAAATAACCCAGTGAAGAAATGGGCAGAAAACATGAATAGACACTTCTCTAAAGAAGACATCCGGATGGCCAACAGGCACATGAAAAGATGTTCGCGTCGCTCCTTATCAGGGAAATACAAATCAAAACCACACTCAGGTATCACCTCACGCCAGTCAGAGTGGCCAAAATGAACAAATCAGGAGACTATAGATGCTGGAGAGGATGTGGAGAAACGGGAACCCTCTTGCACTGTTGGTGGGAATGCAAATTGGTGCAGCCACTCTGGAAAGCAGTGTGGAGGTTCCTCAGAAAATTAAAAATAGACCTACCCTATGACCCAGCAATAGCACTGCTAGGAATTTATCCAAGGGACACAGGAGTACTGATGCATAGGGGCACTTGTACCCCAATGTTCATAGCAGCACTCTCAACAATAGCCAAATTATGGAAAGAGCCTAAATGTCCATCAACTGATGAATGGATAAAGAAATTGTGGTTTATATACACTATGGAATACTACGTGGCAATGAGAAAAAATGAAATATGGCCTTTTGTAGCAACGTGGATGGAACTGGAGAGTGTGATGCTAAGTGAAATAAGCCATACAGAGAAAGACAGATACCATATGGTTTCACTCTTATGTGGATCCTGAGAAACTTAACAGGAACCCATGGGGGAGGGGAAGGAAAAAAAAAAAAAAAAGAGGTTAGAGTGGGAGAGAGCCAAAGCATAAGAGACTGTTGAGAACTGAGAGCAAACTGAGGGTTGATGGGGGGTGGGAGGGAGGAGAGGGTGGGTGATGGGTATTGAGGAGGGCACCTTTTGGGATGAGCACTGGGTGTTGTATGGAAACCAATTTGACAATAAATTTCATATATAAATAAAAAAAATAAAAAATAAAAATAATAAAAAAAAATGAAGAATATCACCCTGAAGGTATTGTATTCAGTGTATCTATTTTCATATCTGTGAACACTTTAAAAAGTGAGACTGTGAATGTGAAATCACTTTGGAAATTAGTAAGAGCTAATAGTTTTCATTAGTGTTATTTAATACTCACTTTTTTTAATTTTATTTTTTATTTTTTAAAATTTACATCCAAATTAGTTAGCATATAGTGCAACAATGATTTCAGGAGTAGATTCCTTAGTGCCCCTTACCCATTTAGCCCATCCCCCCTCCCACAATCCCTCCCCTTAACCCTCCATTTGTTCTCCATATTTATGAGTCTCTTCTGTTTTGTCCCCCTCCCTGTTTTTATATTATTTTTGTTTCCCTTCCTTATGTTCATCTGTTTTGTCTCTTAAAGTCCTCATATGAGTGAAGTCATATGATTTTTGTCTTTCTCTGACTAATTTCATTTAGCATAATACCCTCCAGTTCCATCCACATAGTTGCAAATGGCAATACTCACTCTTAAATTTACACCTGGTGTTATGATATTTCTCAAAAATATGATGTTGGCCTTTTTCACTGTACTGCACACTTCAAAGGGGGGGTGAGTGGTCTTCTTAATCCAGCAAATCAGGAGTATTTTTTTAGATTTTTTTTTCTTTGGCATTTTCCTTCCCGCAATTATCTGTTTTTTCTTTCAGGAACTCCAGAAAGAGAGATGTTGAACCTTGTGGATTTGGTCTGTACTCCTGATTGTTTTTCAATGTTCTTATCTCTTTGTTCCTACTTTTTATTTCCTTATATTTTGTTCTGTCTCAGGGAAACTTACTTACTGTTATCTTCTAACCCTTCTATTAATTTGGGGAAATGGTTAGCTATCACAGGCTTTGTTTTTTTTAAGATTTTATTTTTAAGTAATCTCTACACCCAGTGTAGGGCTTGAACACACAACCCCAAGATCAAAGTCACATGCTCTACTGACTGAGCCAGCAGGTGCTCCAATCACAGTTTTTATTGCTAATTTCCCCCCCTTTTTCCATCATCATTCCTATTCTTAGACCATCTTGTTCTTGTTTAGTGAAGGCAATAACTACTGTAAACTCAGGACATCATAGTTTTGTTGAGTTTTTCTTCTTGCATTGTTTGTTAATCTGGCAATAATAATAGTAATATATGGGATTTGAGGGAGAAGAAAAGGAGCTTAAATGTCCAAGAAGGTAATGCCAGATATCTTCATTTACCTCTCCAAAACCACTCTCTGCCCTGATCCTTCTGTGCCTGTGAAATCTATGTGTACTTCATCAATGGGATCTCTTCCTTGTAGCTTCTGGCCAAAGGGGAGTTCTCACATGATATCAGGGAGGGAAGCAAGTGAAGTTGGAGTATTTATGCCCTCAGGTCTCTCAAAGAATTGACTTGGCCTGACTGCATCTCTTGACAGGAAGTCACAGCTCCTCTCAAGGAGTCCTCTCTGAGTTCCCATAAGCCTGCCAGCCTAGGATGGTAACAACCCTACTGTCACTAGCTCTAGGAGACTGCATTATTCTTATACCCTGCTCACAATTGCATAAAGTCCCTTTATGAAGTCCTTCTTGAATTAACCTAATTTGAATCTGCTGCTGAGCCTGCTAAGCCCCTGACGGATACTGGTGGCTGACATAATAAACATTATACTACATGTGCTATCGTCACTGTTGTCACTGTTATTCCACATCTGCATTGTATTTTCATATGTTGTGGTTCAAGGATACAAAGATCTTGTGGACTCATCAAAGTTGGATTTTGTGTTTCTGTTTCTTATTATTTCAGTGGATTGTTTTATGAGAAGAAACAGGAAAATATCTTTCAAAAACAAAGACAAAATAAACAAGGGCTTTTTCAGGCATGCCACATCCCAAAGCCAAAAGACTTCATAACCAACAGACCTATACTACAAGAAATGTTAAAGAACCTTCTTTCAAGAGAGAAAAATGATACTGGATGGAAGTATGGATCCATGCAACAGAAAGAAAAGCCCTGAAAAAGCAACTATGTGGGGAAAATAGGAAATACTCTTCTTATTGTATAAATCTCCTTAAAGGATTGAGTTCTAGCCATTCTGGACTAATAAGGATAGTTTTACCTTTTCACCTGAAACAACAAGAAAAAGGCAGCGTATATGAAACTGTGGCTTTAAAGATGCTGAACATCAGATATTGAAGAACAATGGCCCTGAGAGAGGGAGAGCAAATGACTGAGCCCTGTGATTGCTCCAGCTATGGCCCTGAGAAGGTTTTCAGGCAGCAGTGCAGAGAGTGGAAACCCAGACTGAGTCCAGTGAACTCACTGAGTGGGAGAGATATAGCTAAGAATTCTGGGAGACCAAAGCAGCTACGCTACAGAGAAGAGAGCAATGCCTGGAGAGAGAACCATGGTGGTCTATAGAGGGACACACTCAGGTGCTCAGCTGAGTACTGATGAGTGCACACACGTGAAGAAACTACCCAAGGGTGGGGTATACTATCCAAAAGGATTAGAGGGAACTCACACAGTGCTGGGAATAGTGCCTATTCCCACAAACCACACCAGAAGAATATCATAATTGGGTAAAGTACTCAGAAGGGCCTACTTTCAGTAGTGGGGAATAATTACCTCTACACTAAACACTAGCCTGGTTTGCACCTAACAAGTCTTAAAAGAAAGGCTAAAAAGGATCAAACCATTTCCAAGTAACTTAACTGCATATCAGAACAAAACTCAATTGTTTATACGAATACAAAATTATCCAGCATCTAACAGGGTAAAATTCACAGTGTCTGACATCTAATCGAGGGCTACAAGCCCTGCAGGAAAGGGCAACCCATAGTGAAGAGGGAGGAAAAAAAGATTAAAACCAACCCAGAACTAACATAGATGTAGGTGCATCACAAGTTATAGCTGTGTTCCATATTTTTAATGTTAAGTGGAGAAATGAAAAATAGGAAGAAAGACCCAAATCTAACTTCTAGAGATGCAAACTACCATGTATGAGATGAAAGATACACTGGATGGGAATAATAGCAGATTATGCCTTACAGGAAAAAAAAAAGATAATTTTTTAAATAAAAATACTACCCGTATGTCACAAGACAACTTTAAGTACCCTAATGTGCATGTAATTGGAGTCTCTAAAGGAATGGAGACAGGAGACAGAAGAAATATTTGAAGAAATAATTGTAAACACTTTTCTAAACTTGATGAAAACTATTACCCTACAGATCCAAGAAGCTCAAAACCCCATACATAAGAAACAATAGAACTACCCCAAGGCATAACATAATCAACTTGTTCAAAACCAGTGATACAGGGTGCCTGGCTGGCTCAGTTGGTAGAGCATGTGACTCTTGATCTCAGAGTTTTAAGTTCAAGTCCCACATTGGGTGTAAAAATAAAATGTTAAAAAAAAAAAAAAAACAGTGATAAAGAGAAAATGTTAAAAAGTAGCCAGTAGAAAGACATGGTACATACAAAGGAGCAAAGCTAAGGATGACAAAAGATTTCTTATTGGAAACAAGGCAAGCAAGAACACACTGAGTGATATCTTTAAATTACTGAAAGAAATATAACTGAACATGGAATTCCATACCCAGTGAATATATCTTTTAAAAGCAAAATTATTTTCTAACATAAAAAAACTGTAAGAGTACCTTACCAGGAAACCAAAACTACAAGAAATGTTAAAAGAAGTCCTTGAGGCAGAAGGAAAATGATACTAATGGTTAATTTCACACCCAAAATTAGTCAATATAATTCATCACGTTAAAAAAAGAAAAAAGGTGGGGAACACATGATCATCCCAATATTAAAAGAAGTATTTGGGGGGGTGCCTGGGTAGCTCGGTCAGTTAAGCGTGTGACTCTGGCTCAGGTCGCGATCTCACAGTTCATGGGTTCAAGCCCCACATCAGGCTCTGTGCTGACAGCTCAGAGCCTGGAGCCTGCTTCAGATTCTGTGTCTCCCTCTCTCCCTACCCTGTCTGTCTGTCTCTCTGTCTCAAAAACATGGATAGAGCTAGAGAGTATAATGTTAACTGAAATAAGTCAATCAGAGAAACCATATGATTTCACTCATATGTAGAATTTAAGAAACAAACCAAACAAAGTGGAAAAAAGGAGACAAATCAAAAAATAGATTCTTAACTATAGAGAACACACAAATGACTACCAAAGAGGAGGTTGGCAGGGGATGGGTGAAATAAATGAAGGAGATTAAGAGTATACTTATCAATGAGCGCGAGTAATATATAGAATTGTTGAATCACTGTATTCTATACCGGAAACATTGAATGCTGTACTGGAATTAAAATTTTTAAATGGACTAAAAAACAATAAATAAAAATGGACCAAATATTTTCACAGACACTTGACAAAAAAGATATATACATGGCAAATAAGCACATTAAAAATACTCAACATCACTAGTCATGAGGTGAATGAAAGTACCACAATGAGATGCCACTATTCACCTATTACAAATCTGGAATTAAAAAGACTATAACAAACAGCATATAAAAAGATGCTCAGTATCTCTAATTAGTAGAGAAATGCAGTTCAAAACCTCAATGATAACATTAGGATGTCTATTATTTAAAAAAAAACAAAAAAATATTAGTAAGGATGTGGAGAAATTGAAACACTTCTGCACTGTTGGTGGGGATGTAAAATGGTGCAGCTGCTATGGAAAACAGTAGGGTGGTTCCTCAAAAAAAATTAAAATAGAATTTCCATATGTTCCAGCAATCCCACACTTTGGGTATATATACAAAAGAATTGAAAGCAGAGTCTTGAAGAGGTAGTGATGCCACAACCACGTTCACTGTAGCATTATTAACAATAGCCAAGAAGTGGAAGGAACCCAAGTCTATAGACAAGTGGATAAACAAAATGTGGTATATATACACAATGGAATATTATTCAGCCTTACAAAGGAAAGAAATCCTATCACATGCTACAACATAGATAAACTTGAGGACATTATACGAAATGAGCTATGCCAGCCACAAAAAGACAGATACTACATGATTCCACTTATACAAGGTATTGAGAAATTCATAGAAATTCATAGAAACAGAAAATAGAATGTTGGTACCCAGGAGCTAGGGGGAGAGGGAAGTGGAAGTTGTTGTTTAATGGGCATAGAGTTTTAGTTTTGCAAAATGAAAGTTTTAGAGCTCTGTTGTACAATGACATAAATATACTTAACACTACTGACCTGCACACTTGAAAATGGTTAAGACAGTAAAACTTATGTTCTGTGTGTTTTACCACAATTAAAAATAGTAAGAGGCACCTGGGTGGTTCAGTACGTTAAGTGTCTGACTCTTGATTTCAGCTCAGGTTGTGATCTCATGATTTGTGAGATCGAGCACCGCATTGGGCTCTGTGCTGACAGTGCTGAGCCTAATTGGGATTCTCTTTCTCCCTCTCTCTGCCCCCTCCAAAATAAATAAATTAATAAACATTTTAAAAGTAACAAAATAAAAGATTAACCAGATTTCTGTTGAGATAAGATGATATAGAATCATTCCTCCCTGTTATCCCCTACTAAGTACAACAATAAACCCTGAAAATAACACAAGAGGCAACCACAGGAGAACTCTGAAGGGTAGTAATAGAAAGGTGAACTGGTTTTGGACCTCAGAACTGGAGGAACAACACAGTGACAGGGTGTCTTCCACTCAACTGAAGGTGACCCATGCCAGCATTTCCTGATGCAGGAATGGGAAGCAGCCCAGGTAGGTTCAGTCCACCTCCAGATCAAACAGACAGAGGGTGTTGAAGTCCCTCTGTCAACACCGGGTGAACTCAGCACTACCTGCAATAGGGCCCAATCGGGAGCCCTAACAGTAAGTGCCAGGAAGGCATTCCTTTCCCACTACGTCTGAGGCAATCCGCCCCCACCAAGAGATACTAGAGTAACCAGGTAGCACTGGCAAGAGGGACTCTGCTGCAACACGTGGCCAGCCCAGGAAGCGTCTTTGTTCCCATGGGCCTTAGACTCACCTCCTCCACTCAGAGACACCTGGTGGTCCAGCCTGGGAAACACCCTCCGCCTCTTCAGCACCAGCAAGAACCAGTGGGAGCCCCATCAGCTCCAGAAATTTTATCACTCAGAAAATTAACCTGCCTTTGGAACCACAGCCCCCCAAATTGGGTGAAGACCTGCATGCTAAACCTAGAGTCATTGCCTGCTAAAATAAAATATTTAAATAGCACCTATCCTCCCAACATAATTTTAAAAAAAGAATGCTTAGGATGCAATAAAACAATCACCTATCATACCAAAAGCCAGGAAAATTACAACTTAAGAAAAGCAATCAGTTGATGCCAACATCAATCAATATGTCAAATACTGGCAACATCTGACCAGGATTTTAAATCAGCCATCATAAAAATGCTTCAAAAATCTATTGCAAATTCTCTTGAAACAAATTTTAAAAACAGAAAAATCTCAGCAAAGAAATAGAACTTAACATGAAAAGTTATCAAGTAGAAATTATAGAACGCGAAAATACAAAGAAGTTAAACAAAAAAAAAAAAATGCTTTTGGCTTGATAGTAAAGTGGAGATGATAGACAATAGGATCAGAAACTCTACAGAAGATCAATAGAATTTACCCGAACCATAGAGAGAAAATAGAAAGAAGTTAACAGAGCTCCAGGAACCTGTAAGACTTAAAAACAAAAGCAAAAACAAAAACAAAAAAACATTGGCATCACACACATCCAATTAAGTGTAAGTTAAACTGGGAAAATCTGAGTAAGATTGGCATATGATATCAATGTGAATATCCTGGTTATGTACTATTCTATAGTTTTACAAAATGTTACCTTTGGGGTAAACTAGGTGAATGGCCAACTCTTTGTATTATTTGTTACAACTGCAGGTAAATTCACAATTATCTCAGTAAAAACTTTAGTTACAAGATGGCCTAGCTGCAATGTGGAGCTTGAATAGCGGGTGCTGAAGGAGAAGCATGACTGAGAGAGAACACCAGGAATTCCAGTTTGCACGTGTTAAACTGGAGTCTCCTATGAGATATCAAGTGGCAGTACAAGTGACTGAGTCAGGGGTGTCTAGTCTGTCAGCATTTGGTTTGCAATCTACCGGACTAGGCAAAGATTTATTTTTCGCTTTGAATCATATTAATGAGGTATAATTTACATACATGCAAAAGAACCCATCTTAAGTGTACTGCTCACTGACTTTGGAAAAACATTTACACTCATGTAACCACAACCACAGTAAAGATGTAAAACTTTTCCATTATTCCAAAAGATTCCCTTGTGCTCCTTCCCAGTCAATACCTTCACCTACTCCCCATCCTGCCATTGGCTCCAGTTTATTCTTTTTTCTGTTGCTATAGCTTAAGTTTTACTTTTCTAGAGTTTCATATAGCTGGAACAAAGTAGTATGTATTCTTTTGTGTTTGGCTACTTTCCCTCATCACAACATTTTTAATATTCAGGTTGTCATATATACCAATTGTACATTCTTATTGGAGTATATGGATGTAGATACATGTATGAATGTATATATCCATCAGCATTTTGTTAATGAATAGTATTCTATGATATGAATATACCAAAATTTGTTTATGCATTCACATGTTGATGGGCTTATAACCGAAGTTGCTGTAAACATTCACATGCAAGTCTTAGCATAGATCTGTATTTTCATTTCTTTTGGGTAAATTAGTACAATTGATGGGGTACATTTAGCTTTATAAAAAACTTCTCAATTATTTTCCATATGATTGTATCATTTTATATTCCCAGGAGTAAATCTCAGTTACTCTATGTCCTCAAAAACACATGTATTGTTTAGCTGTTTCTCCATCTCTCATGATACTGGTAGGCTTGTCACCATATCTGATAGTGATTTTCACTGTATTTCCCTAATTACTAATAATGTTGAGATTCTTTTCATGTTCTTTATCGGCCATCCTCATATCTACTTTTGTGAAGTGTTTGTTCAAATATTTTGCCCATTTTCATAGGGTTATTTGTGTTCTCAATATTGAGTTCTGAGAGCTCTTTATATATTATAGAAGCAAGTCCTTTATCGAGTTTTTGCTTTGCAAATGACTATCCTTCCATTGATATTACATAGCCTTGATTTTTGTAGCTTTATGGCACTTCTTAAAATTGGATAGTCTAAACATTTTTTTCTTGTTTTTTTCATGATTACTTTGGCTATTTTAAATCCTCTGTTTTTTTCCAAATAAATTTTAGAGTAAGCTTATCAATTTTTACAAAAAACGTGCTGAGATTTTTGACTGGTATTGTATTAATTAAGATCAATTCGAGGAGAATTACATTTTAATAATATTGTGTTTTTCTTTTTTTTTAATTTTTAATGTTTATTTATTTTTGAGAGAGAGAAAGAGCATGAGTGGGGGAGGAGCAGAGAGAAAGGGAGATACAGAATCTAAAGTAGGCTCCAGGCTTTGACCTGTCAGCACAGAGCCTGATGCAGGGCTCAGACTCACGAACCATGAGTTCATGACCTGAGCCGAAGTCAAGAGTCAGATGCTTAACTGACTGAGCCATCCAGGTGCCCCAATAATATTGTGTCTTTCAATCAATGGACATGTTTTTTGTCTATATATATTTTTGTCTTTGAATAGGTCCTTTGAATGTATCAGATTAAGTTTTCTCTTTCCTAATTTGCTGATAAATTATTTTGCTTGTTTTTATATCTTGAATCATGTTGAATTTTATCAAAAGCTATTTAATTTATTGAGGTGATCATATGGTTCCCCCTTTTTATTTTAATGTGGTGAATTATATTAATTTTCTAACATTAAATTAAACCAGCTGCACATTCCTAGGATCTACACTACTTGGTCTTAGAGTATCCTTTTTTTTTCTATTTTATTTTATTTTTTCAATTTTTTATTTACAATCGTAGTTAGTTAACATATTGGTTAGTTTTATTTTTTCAACTTTTAATTTAAATTCTAGTTAGTTAACATATTAGTTAGTTAATATATTGCAACATTGGTTTCAGGAGTAGAATTAAGTGATTCATCACTTACATACAACATCCAGTGTTCATCATAACTAGTGCCCTCCTTAATACCCATCACCCATCTAGCCCCTTCCCCACCCATCTCCCTCCATCAACCCTCAGTTTGTTCTCTATCTTTAGAGTCTCTTATGGTTTGTTTCCCTCTCTCTTTCTTTCCCTCCCATATGTTCATGTTTTGTTTCTTACATTCCACATATGAATGAAATCATATGGTCTTTGTGTTTCTCTGCCTGACTTATTTTGCTTAGCAAAATACTGTACACTGTAGCTCCATCCACATCGTTGCAAGATTTCATTCTTTTGATGGCTGAGTAATATTCCATTATATGGAATGGTTATATGGAATATGATGAAATATACATATATATGTGTATACACACACACACACCACATCTTCTTTTATCCAATAACCACATCTTCTTTATCTATTCATGAGTCAATGGACATTTGGGCTCTTTCTGTAGTTTGGCTATTGTTGATAATGTGCTATAAACATTGGGGTGCATGTACCCCTTTGAATATGTATTTTTGTATCCTTTGGGTAAATACCTAGTAGTGCAATTGCTGAATCACAGGGTAGTTCTATTTCTAACTTTTTGAGGAACCTCCACACTGTTTTTTAGAGTGGCTGTACCAGTTTGCATTCCCACCAACAGTGCAGGAAGGTTCCCCTCTGTCCACATCCTCGTCAATACCTGTTGTTTCTTGTGTTGTTAATTTTAGCCATTCTGACAGGTGTGAGGTGATATCTCATTGTGGGGTTTTAATTTTATTTTAGAAAGAGCAAGAGGGGGACAGGGGCAGAGGTCTCAAGCAGAGAGATTGCTTATCAGGAAGCCCAACACAGGGCTCAATCCTGGGATCATGACCTGAGCCGAAATCGAGTTGGACACTCAACTGACTGAGCCACCCAGGCACCCCTCATTGTAGTTTTGATTTGTATATCCCTGATGATGAGTGTTGTTGAGTATCTTTTCATGTGTCTGTTAGCCATCTGGATGTCTTCTTTTGAAAATGTCTATTCTATTCATGTGTTCTGCCCATTCCTTAACTGTTTCTTGGGGTGTTGAGTTTGCTAAGTTCTTTATGTATTTTGGATACTAACTCTTTATCAGAAATGTCATTTGCAAATATCTTCTCCCATCCCATAGGCTTCCTTTTGATTTTGTTATTTCCTTTGTGATGCAGAAGCTTTTTATCTTGATGAAGTCCCAATAGTTCATGCTTGCTTTTGTTTTCTTGCCTCTAGCAACGTGTCTTGTAAGAAGTTGTGATGGCCAAGGTCAAAGAGGCAGTTGCCTGTGTTCTCTAGGATTTTGCTGGTTTCCTGTCTCACATTCAGGTCTTTCATCCATTTTTCATTTATTTGTGTATGGTATAAGAAAGTGGTCCAGTTTCACTCTTCTGCATGTTGCTGTCCAATTTTCCCAGCACCATTTGTTGAAGAGACTGTCTTTTTTCCATTGGATATTCTTTCCTGCTTTGTTGAAGATTCATTGACCATATAGCTGTGGGTCCATTTCTGGGTTTTCTCTTCTGTTTCATTGATCTGTGTGTCTGTTTTGTGCCAGAACGATACTGTCTTGATGACTACAGCTCTGTAATATAGCTTGAAGTCCAGAATCATGATGCCTTCAGCTGTACTTTGCTTTTTCAGGGTTGCTTTGGCTATTTGGGATCTTTTTTGGTTCCATACAATTTTTTTTTAATTTTTTTTAATGTTTGTTTATTTTTGAGAGAGAGAGTGAGATAGAGTGTGAGCAGGGGAGGGCCAGAGAGAGGGAGACACAGAATCGGAAGCAGGCCCCAGGCTCTGAGCTGTCAGCACAGAGCCCGACTTGGGGCTCGAACCCATGGACCACGAGATCATGACCTGAGCTGAAGTCGGACACCCAACTGACTGAGCCACCCAGGCGCCCCTGGTTTCGTACAAATTTAAGGATTGTTTGTTTTAGCTCTGTGAAAAATGCTGGTGGTATTTTGATAGGGATTGCACTAAATGTATAGATTGCTTTGGGTAGTAATGACATTTTAACAATGTTTGTTCTTCTAATCCATGAACATAGAATGCTTTTCCATTTCTTTGTGTACTCTTCAATTTCCTTCTTAAGTGTTTTACAGTTTTCAGAGTACATGTCTTTTACCTCTTTGGTTACGTTTATTCCTAGGTTTCTGATGGTTTTTGCTGCAATTGTAAATGGGATTGATTCCTTGATTTCTTTTTCTGTTGCTTCATTATTAGTGTACCGAAATGCAACTGATTTCTGTGTGTTGACTTTATATCCTGTAACTTTGCTGAATTCATGTATTAGTTCCAGCAATTTTTTTGGTGGAGTCTTTCAGATTTTCTACATAGAGTATCATGTCATCTGCAAATAGTGAAAATTTGACTTCTTTCTTGCTGATTCGGATGCCATTTATTTCTTTTTGTTGTCTGATTGCTGAGGCTAAGACTTCCCATACTATGTTAAATAGTAGTGGTGAAGGTGGACATGCCTGTTTTATTCCTGAACATAGAGGAAAAGCTCTCAGTTTTTCCTCATTGAGGATGCTATTAGCTGTGGGTCTTTTGCATATGGCCTTTATGATGTTGAGGTATGTTCATCTATCCTTACTTTGTTGAGGCTTTTTATCAAGAATGGATGCTGTATTTGGTCAAAGGCTTTTTCTGCATCTATTGAGAGGATCATATGGTTCTTATCCTTTCTTTTATTAATGTGGTGTATCACATTGATTGATTTGTGAATATTTAACCAAACCTGCAGCCCAGGAAAAAATTCTACTCGATTGTGGTGAATAATTCTTTTAATATACTATTGGATTCAGTTAGCTAGTATCTTGTTGAGAACTTTTGCATCCATGTTCATCAGGGATATTGGCCTGTAATTCTCCTTTTTTAATGGCATCTTTGTCTAGTTTTAGAATCGAGGTAATGCTGGCCTCATAAAAGGAGTTTGGAAGTTTTCCTTCCATTCCTATTTTTTGGAACAGCTTCAAAAGAATAGGTATTAACTCTTCTTTAAATATCTGGTAGAATTCTCCTGGAATCCATGTGTTTTGTTTGTTTGTTTGTTTCTTTGTTTTTAAGATTTTATTTTTGTGCTCACTTCAGCAGCACATATACTAAAGATTTTATTTTTAAGTAATCTCCACATCCAACATGAGGCTTGACCTTCAACCCCAAGATCAAGAGTCACATGTTGTACCAACTGAGCCAGGCAGGCACCCCTTAGAGTATCATTTTTAATCCTTATAAATCTATTGAGAATTGTTTTATATCCCAACATATGGTCTATCTTGGTGAATGTTTCATGTGTGTTTGAAGTGAATGTGAACTCGGATAGCATTGGGTAGGATGTCAATCAGTTGAAGTTGGTTTAGAGTGCTGTTTAAGTATTCTATATCAATGTTGGTTTCCTGTCCAACTTTTATATCAATTAATTTTTTTTTATTTTTTTTTCAACGTTTATTTATTTTTGGGACAGAGAGAGACAGAGCATGAACGGGGGAGGGGCAGAGAGAGAGGGAGACACAGAATTGGAAACAGGCTCCAGTCTCCGAGCCATCAGCCCAGAGCCTGACGCGGGGCTCAAACTCACGGACCGCGAGATCGTGACCTGGCTGAAGTCGGATGCTTAACCGACTGCGCCACCCAGGCGCCCCTCAATTAATTTTTTTTTAAAGTATTCAGGGGCTCCTGGGGTGCTTGGTTGGTTAAGCGTCTAACTTTGGCTCAGGTCATGACCTCTCACTTCATGAGTTCAAGCCCCACATTGGACTCTGCACTGATAGTGCAGAGCTTGCTAGGAAATCTCCGCAACCCCCCCCCCACAACCCTTCCCTGACTTGCACTTTAAATAAATAAATAAATGAACAAATAAACTTTCACAAAAAGTTTTATTTAGATAGGTTTCTTGCAAAAGGCATTATGGGTCTCACTTTTTTTTTTAACCTAGCCTGACAATCTCTGTCTTTTAATTGGAGGTTTTATACCCTGTATACTTAATGTAATTATCAATATACTTCATTATAGGTCTACCATCTTGTTACTTTTTTTGTTTACATAGCATTTGTTCTTTCCTTTTTTCTACCTTTAGATTTAGTACTTTTTAATATTTCATTTTATCTCCCTTATTGGCTTATTAATTATTCTCTCTCTTTTTGTCACTCTCTTTCGCTCTCGCTCTCTCTCTCTTTTGGTAGTGATTATTATCACAACCTTATCCTAAGTTTTATCATAGTCTACCATGAAATAATATTATACTGTTTCATTTATAATTTAGGAAACTATTACCAGTACACTTCCGTTTCCCCTTCTCCATTCTCTGTGCTACTTTTGTTATACATTTGTTTCCTTATGTTAAAACCCTACAATGCATTGTCATTTTTTCTTAATAAAGGTATTTATCTTCTAAAGAAATAAATTACATAAAATCATGTTACATTTATGCACTTATTTACTATTTGTAGTACTTTTACTTCCTTTGTGTATATCAAGATTTCCTTTGTTATCATCTTACTTCAATCTGAAGAACTTCTTTTATTGGCAGTCTACTAGTAACAAATTCTTTCAGTTTTTGTTGGAAAATGTCTTTAATTTTGCTTTAGTTTTTTTTTTTTTTAATCTTTATTTATTTTGAGAAACAGAGAGGCAGAGCTCGAGTTGGGGAGGGGCAGAGAGAGAGGGAGACACAGAATCCGAAGCAGGCTCCAGACTCCAAGCTGTCAGCACAGAGCCCGATGTGGGGCTCGAACTCACAAACCACAAGATCATGACCTGAGCCAGTCAGACGCTCAACAGACTGAGCCACCCAGGGGCCCCTAATTTTGCCTTAGTTTTTAAAGGATATTTTCATTGGACATAGAATTCTAGTCTGATATATATAATTTTTTTTCAGCACTTTAAAGATGAAATTGCATTATTTTCTGGTTTGCATAGTTTCTGACAAGAAACCTGTGGTAATTCTTATCTTATTCTTTTATGTAGAATGTGGTGGTGAGGGTCAGGGGTGTTTCTTTGTTTTGTTGTTGTTGTTGTTGTTGTTGTTGCGTTTAGGATTGTTTCTTAATTATTGGTGTTTGACAACTTGATTATGACATGACTTGTTATGGTTTGTATCTGTGAATGTGTTTAACTTTCTTGGGGTTCACTAAGTTTCTTGAATTTCTGAGTTTATAATTTTCACAAAATTTGGAAAACTATAGTCCACTATTTCTTCAAATAGTTTTTTGTACTCCCCTCCTTTAGGGATTCCCCCAATTACACACATATTAGATCACTCCATGTATTCCCACGGGTTACTGAGGCTCTATTCATTTTATTTTCTAGTCTTTTAAAAATTTGGGCTTTCTTTCATGTAGATTCTATTGCTAGGTAATCAAGTTCACTAGTTTATTTTGGGGTTTAGCAATGTCTAATCTTATTAGTGCCATTTAGAGAAATTTTAATTTCTGATACTATATTTTTCATCTCAGGATGTTCCATTTGGTCCTTTTATGTATCTTCCATTTCTTTCCTCATTGTGTTCATATTTTTATTTAAATATGCTTACATTGTTATAATAGATACCTTAATATTCTTATCTGTTAGTCCCACCAACTGTATAATTTCTATGTCTGTTTTTATTGCTTTTTTTCTCTCAGTTATGAATCAACATTTTCCTAATTCTTGGCATGTCTAGTAATATTTTATCAAATAGTGAACATTACGAGTGTCTGAATTTTATTGTTTTCCTTTATAGAATGTTAGGCTCTGTTCCGGCTGGCAAGTAAGTTAATTATAGAACAATCTGATCCTTTTAAGGCTTATTTTAATTTTTTTTTTAATTTTTTTTTAACGTTTATTTATTTTTGAGACAGAGAGAGACAGAGCATGAACAGGGGAGGGGCAGAGAGAGAGAGGGAGACACAGAATCTGAAACAGGCTCCAGGCTCTGAGCTGTCAACACAGAGCCCGACGCGGGGCTCGAACTCACAGACTGTGAGATCATGACCTGAGCCGAAGTCGGACACTTAACCGACCAAGCCACCCAGGCGCCCCAAGGCTTATTTTAATTTTTGCTACAGGAGGTGTAAATTGGCCTTTACTCTGGGAATTGTTCAGTCTTACTACTGAGTTGAGGATTTGGGTTAATTGACTTTCCCACATCTCTCCACTCAGCTCTGGGTATTACTCAATTTACAACTACAACTCGCTCAGCCTTATGAAGTTTCACCTACACGTGCATGGTCAGGGGACATCTGAGTAAGAATTCTGGGTCTCTTTCTGCACAGCTCCCTATTCTCTAGAATTCTGCCTTGCAAATTTCAGTCAGCTTGGCCTCCTCAAATTTTCAACTCAGAGAAGACTGCTGGGCTCTGATTGCATTTCCCTCCCCACATACATGCCGGGGAATTGCCTCTAGACAAAAGTCTGAGGTGGCTGTAGGGCTTACCTTTCTGTTTCCCTTCTTTCAGAGATCACAATCCATACTACCTATTGTGTAATGTCTTAATACCATTGTTTTACATATTTTGTCCAATTTCCTAGTTGTTTATATGAGGAGGACAAGTCCAGTATGACTGGAATCAGGAGTCCTAAAATCATTTAAAACATTTTTGTTTTAAAATATACCAGGTACATATACAATGGAATATTATTCAGCCTTGAAAAGGAAGGAAATTCTCACACATGCAGCACCATGGATGAACCTTGAGGACATTATACTAAGTGAGCAAGCCAATCATGAGAAAACAAATACTGTATGATTTCACTTATACGAGGTAACCAAAATAGTTGAAATCATAGCGACAAAAAGTAGAATGGTGGTTCCTATCAGCTAGAAGAGGGAGAAAGGGAAATTGTTCTTTAATGGGTACAGAGTTTCAGTTTTGCAAGATAATATAGTTCTGAAGAGTAGTTGCACATAATGTGGATTTACTGATCTATATTCTTAAAAATAGTTAAGATGGTAAATTTTTTGTTAGGTTTAATCATTTAAAGAAAAAAATTAATTATTACATATGGTAACAAATATTTTAATATATTTATATATTTACAACATTATATTAAAATATTAAGTATTTATGATCTTTATATATTATATTATACTATTGTTATGTTATTAATATATTTTAATGTGTAATTATATGCAATATAAAAGCAAATACATGAATAAATAATATTGTTAAGTAATAATTTAGCAATAGTATTAATAATTAAATAAATTTAAAAACTTTTGAAAAAACAATGAACACTGTTCCTGTCACTAACATTTAATCTTGAGCCCCTTGAAGTACAGCTACTATTATTATCTACCTTTTAACAATAAGGAAATTCAGACACATAGTTAGAATATATTTTTTAAAAGAATCCCACTGAGGCAAGGAGGGGGGAAATGAATACTTATATTCATATACATACATACCTACATAAGAATTCCACTGTACCTTAAACCATGACCTTCGTAAAAGAGTTGGCAAACCACCAGCAAATGATCCCATCAAGATATTGTGGCTCATATTGGTTCCCTCCTTCTACTGCCTTAGGTCCTATCCATCCAAGAGCCTTCAGCAGTCTCAGAACTCTGGAAAGAATTCCATTCTGCCTAACTGTAATTCCATGATTACTATGAGAGAAACTAATATATATATTGTATATCAGGTAAGATATAAGTTTAGATATAAGACAAACTAACATATATGTTCATATATATATATATATAACATATATATACATATATATATGATATATAACATATATATGAACATATATAAACATATATATATTCACATACTCTTCTGCTGAATATTTAAAAAATATTGTTAAGCAACATAAAAAAGTGGCTAGGGTTTTTAAAAACAGCTTAGTGAAGTTTTGCTGCCCTCTGCTGGAAGGTTTATGTATATGCTCCCAAAGGTCTGGTTCGGGGCAACAAAAGGATGGGTTAAAAAGCATCAAGTGTTGTTATTTACTAGCCCAAAGATAGATTCTGTTCTCAGAGCCTGGATCTTCAAGAAAGTGTCTTGGGGCACCTGGGTGGCTCCCACGGTTAAGCGTCTGACTTCCGCTGGGGTCATGATCTCACGTTTGGTGAGTTCGAGCACCGTGGCTGGAGCTGGGCTCTGTGCTGACAGCTCCGAGGAACCTGGAGCTGGCTATGGATTCTGTTGTCTCCAGCTGTCTCTGACCCTCCCCTGCTCACGCTCTCTCTCAGAAAGCAGGAGACGCAACAGAATCCGAAGCGAGCTCCAGACTCAAAAAAACCCCAAAAAACAAAAACAAAAACAAAAGTGTCTTAAAAAAAAAAAAGAGCCTTAGACATTCTGCAAGTGTCTGCTTCAAATTTTATTTTCTAAACACTGAAATTATTTTTACAATAAAAACAATACGGTGTATTTAGGGGCGCTTGGGTGGTTCAGTCAGTTGAGCATTTGACTTTGGCTCAGGTCATGATGTCACAGCTGGTGAGTTTAAGCCCCGCGTTGGGCTCTGTGCTGACAGCTTGGAGCCTGGAGCCTGCTTCAGATTCTGTGCCTTCCTCTCTCTCTCTGCCCCTCCCCTGCTTGCGTTCTGATTCTCTCTCTCAAAAATAAATAAATAAATAAATAAATAAAAACAATAGGGTGTCTTTAAATGTTACATAATCTAATTTTGACACACCAGACACCACCTGAATCTAGCCTTAGAATGAAACGAGAAAATCTTAACCCATTCAGTCTTCTTACTATCTGCTCTTCTTAAACTTTTGTGCTCTATCACTCCATTTCAAACCCTATGGTCCTCTGCTATGCAATTCCAATAGGGAAAATACCTTATACTATTTCATAGGGGATGTTTTTTGCTTGAAATTTGTGAAGTATTGTAGGGTCTTCTGCATCTGAATAATGAATTGGAAGTGTTCTCACCCTTTATACAGCTTACTTAAAAACACCTGGCAATATCACTTCGTGGTTTACTACTTGGTCCTTTCAGGGAATTCTAGATTCCATATTTTTAAAAAAGGAATATGGTGGCAGGGAGAACAGCAACAGTTTCCTTAGTAACTATTATTGATTTCTTCCATCTCTTTACTTCTTCCCTCTGAAATTCTCTCACGCTGTAACACAGCCTTGGTTTGTATCTAGGCAGACAACTACCAAGGCTGGGAGGTCCTAAGCCATCTCTTACCTAGATTTTAGCAAAGTGTCCTAACTGGTCTTCTGCCTTTATGTTATATCCCTAAAATCCACCTTCTATAACAAGAACCAGAATGATCTGCCTCAAATACACATCTGATTGGGTCAGCCTCTACCTAAAGTCACTAGGTTCTTATCTCTTGCCGTCAGGATTAGGTCCAAGTTCCTTAACATAGCACATGAGCTTTTTCTGTGATTCAGCTCAGCCTGCCTCTTGCATTCCCGCCTCACCCTGTATTCCAAAAAAGAGCCACCTGTGCTTCCCTGCTGCATAAACCTTTTTGCTTCTCACATTAGTATCTTTGTCCCTTTTTCTCACTGTCCTCTCTACCTGGATTCCCTGAATTCCCTGCCACTTCACTTCCTCTTCATCTCTGGCCTTTGCTAGAGTGAGTCTCGACTAGATTGTCTCCTTTGCTTGTCTTTACGAGCAGGAACTACATCTTGTGTTTAATCTTCTGCATCAGATACAGTTCCTGGCAAACACAAACTGTTCAATAAAGAATCGCTAAATGGGGCGCCTGGGTGGCGCAGTCGGTTAAGCGTCCGAATTCAGCCAGGTCACGATCTCACGGTCTGTGAGTTCGAGCCCCGCGTCGGGCTCTGGGCTGATGGCTCAGAGCCTGGAGCCTGTTTCCGATTCTGTGTCTCCCTCTCTCTCTGCCCCTCCCCCGTTCATGCTCTGTCTCTCTCTGTCCCAAAAATAAATAAACGTTGAAAAAAAAAATTAAAAAAAAAAAAAAAAAAGAATCGCTAAATAATTAAATGGGTTTAGCAAATAAGTACCAGTGACATGAGAGTGGTAAGCTCCAAATTATCAGTGTCCCAGTGTGAGGGTATGAGGCATTGTTCTACCTTACAAATTTCCTGGGTTATTGTACACAGGCTGTGATTGAAGGTTGCTTGAGACATTGAGATATGCTTGTATGTTAAAACTTGCAGTATGGTATGCCTGGGTGACTTGGTGGGTTAAGCATCCAACTCTTGATTTCATCTCAGGTCATGATCTCACAGTTTGTGAGATGGAGCCCACATCAGGAATCTGCTCTGATAGCACAGAGTCTGCTTGGGATTCTCTCTCTGCCCCTCCTCCACACATGCTCTCTCTGAGATAAATACACTTTAAAAAAAAATTTAAAAACAAACAAAAAACTTGCAATTTGACTCCACTTCAGACATCTTAGGTAGGAAATAGGGACTTAGGACTTTGCTTGCATAATTTATGAAGCTTAAATATCTGGGATACATTGTCTTGTGTGCAATTCTGCAAAAATGTAAGATCTGTCGAATATGCTTTTTGTAGAAATGCTCTTTACAGAGCACAAGAAATACTTGGAAAAATTTGACAGTATTAAATGTCTTACACGGCTTATTATATTAATAGGAAACAGAAATTCAACTAAAGGACATAGGACCTATGATA
This sequence comes from Herpailurus yagouaroundi, assembly GCF_014898765.1. Lineage (NCBI taxonomy): Eukaryota > Metazoa > Chordata > Mammalia > Carnivora > Felidae > Herpailurus > Herpailurus yagouaroundi. Next base: position 11,833,875 of record NW_024412444.1, read on the forward strand.
GCAAATTGATTAGGAGAGTGATGAATTTGTTAGCATTTAAAGAAAAAGCAACACATAATGGTGAGTGTAACTAACATCTCTAGTAGGAATGTGGATAAACATCTTGAAAGGACTTATAGGGTTATATTGTTTTAATACAATTTTTATTAAAGAAATGTATATAAATAGTATTTTATATTTAATATATATTTTGAGCCTTTGCAAAGTAAACCAAAATGAATTTGAAACATTATTACCATATGCTGTCCCCAGAGAAACACATTTAGATTCTCAAGAGAATGGACTGATCACCAAATGGCACAAACCACAAGCAGGATTCCTCTAGACAAGTAACTAAACACCACATTTTCTTCAATTAGATAAATGTCTGGTGTTATGTTTCTATAATTTATGTAAATTGCAACTATAGACCTACCAATTATCCTATTTAAACTTGGCTGGTTCCCCAAAGACTTCTTAGAAGAAAACTTATAATAACTAGTTGCCTATCTATATAGAGCCACCGGGGGGTACCAAAACTCTAGGACATATTTTTTGTAAAGCTTTATTTTTACAAATCTCTTCTAGCTAGTCAGGATTTTTTTTTTTACATTAAATGGAAAAATAATTGGGAAAAACATGGGTTTTTTGTATGTTTGGGAATATAATGAGAAAGGACATTTGAAATAAAATATTTAAAGCCAAACAATAATCTAACTTTTTTTTTTCAACGTTTTTATTTATTTTTGGGACAGAGAGAGACAGAGCATGAACGGGGGAGGGGCAGAGAGAGAGGGAGACACAGAATCGGAAACAGGCTCCAGGCTCCGAGCCGTCAGCCCAGAGCCTGACGCGGGGCTCGAACTCACGGACCGCGAGATCGTGACCTGGCTGAAGTCGGACGCTTAACCGACTGCGCCACCCAGGCGCCCCTAACTTTTATTTTAAATAGCTGAAATGGATTTTTTGGGAAAATAATCTGGAATCTTTTATATTGATAATTCATGAGGACTTCTGTTCAATGTTATTTTTATAGGAGTTAATATTAATTAACTTTAATGAAAATTTAAAATATAAAAATCAAAAAAGACACAGCTAGCACTTTTCTACTTATATATGCACATATTATAATGGGTGGATATAGACATGTATAGATGTCAATTGTTGCTGCCTTAATTGACCCAGACTATGTTTCAGAGGTAATATCTGCATTATGCCACTGCTGTATGGGTAGAATCTGGTGTTTTTCCTTTTTCTTTGAAGAGAAAACATAGAAAATTGCTTACTCAGCTATCTCTACATAGTCAACACAGAAGTAAGTAACCAGTAAGCAAGTAAGTCAACCAGTAAACACTGCTTGGAGGTCACAATAACTTCCTACATCATGTGCCTGAAAAAGTGTTTCTCCCAAGTTATTACTGGACCACTTTGTCAATTCCCTTTTCAAAAAAGCTTTATTGATATAATTCACATACCAACAAATTATTAAAGCATGCAATTAGTGGTCTTTAGCATAATCACCACATTTAATTTAAGAACATTTTCATCATCCTAAAAAGAAACCATACCCTTTAGCTTTCACCCCTAAATTCACCCATTCCTCCAGCTCTAGGCAACCACAAATGTACCTCTGTCTCTATAGGCTTCCCTATATTCCAGCCATTTCGTGTAAATGGAATCATTCCATACATGGCCTTTTGTGACCGGCTTCTTTCACTTAGCATGGGTTTTAAGGTTCATCTATGTTGCACATACCAATTCTTCATCCTTTAGTATTCATTCCATTGCATGGAGTATACAACATTTTGTTCACCTGTTTATCAGTTGATAGGCATTTGCTAATATTCTTTTAAAATCAGTATTTACTGTGTAGCAAAAGGTCATGTCAAAAGCATCTTTTGTTACTAGGCTTTTATGAATTGGGAGAAAGTGTCCAAAGTTAAAGTCAGTCTGAATCCCCTGCTGGTACTGTGAAGTTCCAAATAATAAAGGAATAATCTGAATCATGTGATGTAAAAGGGAAAATTCTTGGTTCAGTTTTTGGTCAGTTGAGGAAACTGGATGAGTAATTTGCCTCTGTCTGTCTAAAAACCATCTACAAATCCGTAAGTGCCATTAGAAACAAGTAAAAATGAAAGAAGCTTGTGTTTGTAAGGGATTTGGTGGAACGTTTCCTATTGGAAGAATAGACAGACAAAAAAGGGGAGAGAACTGACACATTGGAGAGTGACCGAAGTAAAATGGGGCTGTACTTCATCCTGTTTCTTATCTCTTGAGAGCCTTGATCAGCAAACTAGAGGCATAAAGCAAGTGGAATTTTTCGTGAGGTTCCAAAAGCCTGAAATCTGAGTTAGGAGATGCAAATTTGACTGCTGCTCCATCACTTCTCAGTGGTGTTTCTTTCAGCAAGACAACTAAGCCATTGTTTCCCCCTCTGCCCAAAGTGGAAATGTTTCTCTGGCAACTTCTGTGAAGATTCAATATGGCAAGGGGAAGCCCCAGATTGTGAGCCTATGGTTAGGATGGATGTTTTCAGCTGTACGCCCAGGAGCCCAGCCTGGGGCCTGGTAGCAGAGAGGATTCCAAGAAGTATTTGTTGCGAGAATGAAACCTGTGGTAAACCGTAAGGAGTTATTCAAATGTTATTTCTGTCTTACTACTCCTTTTCTTCTAATTTATTCACTCTTCCAAACTAAGCGGTGTGATGCATTTTATTCTGAAAACATCAATTCCTACACGACGTTCTTTTGCCCTCCTGTATTATAAGAAACATAAAAGCAAAGACACTTTTAACTTAAATTTTTTTTCACACATTTCACCACTGCTTGCACTCTTGCAATGTACCACTTCCTCTGGAACATTATTTTCCTCTTTGTGTGACTTGTTTCCTTGGTACCATCCTCCATCTTAGAGACTCTACAATGTAAATTTAGTATAAATCTGAGTCTTTCTTCAGGTGGAAATTGCAGTGGTATAAATGATCTCATGACTAGGTCTGTACTGGTCAGCCAGCAGATAGGACATGACCATCACTTCCAACTGTCAAATCCTTTGGATTTAAACAAATCTTGGATTTGGCAGATGAAGTTCACCTGTCTTCTCAAATGCACTACAAGGCACTTTGAATTTGTATACAATGTTCAAAGGGCATTGACTAGACACACCTCAATTTATACTTTGGGTAAATTTATTTTGTTTATGTTTACTTATTTATTTTTGAGAGAGACAGAGCAGGGAAGAAGCAGAGAAAGGAAGACAGAATTCAAAGCAGGCTCAGTGCTGTCAGCACAGAGCCTGTTGCAGGGCTCAAACTCACAAACCGTGAGATCGTGACTTGAGCCAAAGCTAGATGCTTAACCAACTGAGCCACCCAGGTGCCCCTATTTTGGGTAAATTTAGATTCTTACGTAATGGATCCAGTTTGCATAAAGCCAGATATATCAGTAAACAATGGGGTAAACCCAAATCATGTTGTGTGAGATATTAGCAATTTTCTAACAAGAAAATACCAGATGCAACTCTTTGTCCTCAGCAATCAAAACATACTTCTTTTTAAAAAAAATTTTTTTTTCAACGTTTATTTATTTTTGGGACAGAGAGAGACAGAGCATGAACGGGGGAGGGGCAGAGAGAGAGGGAGACACAGAATCGGAAACAGGCTCTAGGCTCTGAGCCATCAGGCCAGAGCCTGACGCGGGGCTCGAACTCACGGACCGCGAGATCGTGACCTGGCTGAAGTCGGACGCTTAACCGACTGCGCCACCCAGGCGCCCCAAAACATACTTCTTAAACACCTACTCTGTACCAAGCACTGTGCTTACCATGGTAAGCAAACCCAGATATTGCCCTCAGCCCATGGAGCAGACCACAGGGTCTAATGGGAGAGACAGATTGAATTAAATTATCCCACAAATGAAGGAGTAATTGCAGATTGAGGGAAGTGGTAAGTAAATAGTCTGAGTGCAAGAAACAAGATTCTATGAGAGCACCAAACAGGGAACCCAATCTAGACGATCGAGGAAGCTTACACGAGGAAGTGAAGCTTGAGCCAAAGAAAGTGCAGGGGCTAATTGGGAAGAGGGAGGCACTAGAAAGAAGGGCACACCACACTGAGGAAATAGCACATTAAGGTTGATCATGTGGCAAGGAAAGCTTGGCAAGTGTGCCAGACTGCTTAGGGAAGAGGAGTGCAGATGGAATGGTAGATAAGGGTTAGAATCAGCAAGGTTCGGGTGCCTGGGTGTCTCAGTAGGTTGAACGTCAGACTTCGGCTAAGGTCACGATTTCATGGTTTGTGAGTTCGAGCCCCACATCAGGCTCACTACTGTAAACGCAGAGCCCGGTTCAGATCCTCTATCCCCCCCACTCTCTGCCCCTTCCATGCTCATGCTCTCTCTCTCTCAAAAATAAGCAAAACATTAAAAAAAAAAAAAGAAGAAGAAGAAGAATCAGCAAGGCAATATGGGCCACGTGAAGAATTCTTTATCCCTTGAATAACGAGAACCCTCATTTTTGTTTTTTTGTTTGAAGAATAACATCATAGGGTAAAAGGCACAACGGTAAAGTGTACAGTCCAATAAATATTTATATACGTATACCCTGTGTAACAATCACCCAAATCAAGATACAGAACATCTCCATCATTCCAGAAAGTTCCTCATGTCTCCTTTGAATCAACACCCTCTCCCCACCATACATAAGGAAACCACTATTCTTTTATCATCATAGATTATTCTTGCCTGTTCTTGAACTTCCTATAAGTGGAATCATACTATACACACTCTTTTTGTATCTGACTTATTTCATTTAACATTGTGCCTGTAAGATTCATCCATAGTATTAAATTTAACAGAAGCCTTAGAAGGGTTCGACTCAAATGAAACAAAAACTTAACAGTAACTTAGTAACAGCTCTTGATTCCTGGGTTTAGCCGATACTTGTGGTTACCAGAGTCAGCTGTGTAGTTGAAGAGATACTTGCATACTTGCTCATCCCTAATTATATTCTTATCTTCAACTGAGACTTCTCTTCATTGCATGGACGTTTTTTCCTTCCAGACATCAACCATGAATGAATTTCAAACAAATTTGTTGTCAAACTACAGGGTCTTTTTTTTTTTTTTTTTTTTCTTGAGAGAGATACGGGGGCGGGGGAGCAGAGGGAGAGAGAAAATCTTAAGCAGCCTCCACGCCCAGCACAGAGCCGGATGTGGGGCTCCATCTCACAACTGTTAGATGGTGACCTGAGCCACAATCAGGAGTTGGATGCTTAACCAGTTGAGCTGGCCGCGCCCCCCCCCTCCGGGAGCCTGCTGTTTGTTGTGGGGGGTGTTTGTGTGGGTGTGTGTGTGTGTGTGTGTGTTAAACAGGGTCTTTCTTATACCTACTTGGGATACACTCAAGAAATATCTCGTCAGTGAGTAACAGCATAAGCACTTTGGAAAAAGAAGATTCCATGGAAGAACTGTTGTTTTATCTGAAGTGTAATGGAAGGAATGACACTTTCATATTTTTTGATGCATCTGAATAGGCAATGGAGTTGCCTTGTAATACTGTCTTTATTCATAAAGACATGGGTTGGACTAATTAATCTCTTAAGATCCTTGGAGTTCTATGAATTGAATCTGGTAGTGGTGGTTTTGTTGGTTGGTGTTCATTATCTTTCCATACTGCTGCTTTTCAATGGGCATGTCAAAAAAAAAAAAAAAAACCTTAGCTGTGTGACCTTGAAGTTTCAAGGTATGTGTGATCATAAGTAGCATCTATTACCTGAAAAAGACACATGAAAATTGCCTTGCAAATGTTAGGGGAATGTTGTTACTATCCATCTTATTAGTGATTTTGTTTACTTCAGAAGTACTATTTATTAGTGGTGCTTCTGTTTGACTATGTATGTGTGAATCTTGTAACTATTTACTTACCTAATAGCTTTCTTTGATCAGCATGTGGAAGTCTATAATTCCTCTAGATTGAAACATAGGGACCCTTCTAAAATCTCTGTATTGGCTTTCTGGATGATTACTGAGATACTAGTTTTACTCTTGCTAATGACAATGACAGCTTCTGAGCATGCTTTTCTATACCTTCTTTCCCTTTCTTTTTGAAAAAAATAATTTTTTGGGTAAGGGATGCATTCATATGCTTTAAAGTATGAGAGGGTGTGAAGTCTCTCCTACTTCTTTCAGAACCTAGTCCCTTTCCATAGGAAACCAATGTTTCTAATTACTCACGTAGCTTTCCACAAAAGTTTTACGCAAATAGGTGCATATACTTAACTGTATTTCCCCCTTTTTGGTGCAAATGCTACTACCATTCTATCCATCCTGTTCTGTACCTTGCTTTTTTTAAGCACATAATGAGCTACTTCGTTCCAAAAAGGGAATTGTTTTAAGTACCTACCTCATAAAGTTGAGAAAATTGAATAAGCTTAACATATGCAAAGCACTTAGAAAACACCAAGTATATTGTAGCCTCTATGTTAGTTTTCCATTTCTGCATAACAAAATTACCACAAACTTAGTGGCATAAAACAATACCCATGTATTAATCTCACAGTTTCTGTAAGACAGAGTCTGGGCATGGCTTAGCCGGTTTCTGTGCCTGGGTCTCACAAGGCTGAAATCATGATGTCAGCTGGGCTTCATTCTCACCTGGAGACTCACTAGGAAAGAATTTGCTTCTAAGTGCACTCGAGTGTTGGCAGCTGGAGAACCCGTGGCAGTTTGTTTTATCAAAGCCAGCAGCACAGGAAAGTCTCCACTGCTTGGAGTCTCTGTCCTCAGGGAATAAGTACGTCCTCTATTTTTTTTTTTTTCCATTGAGATATAATTCGTAAGTCACAAAATCCATCCTTTTTAAAAAACAATTTTTTAAGTATGCTCTATGCCCAACATGGGGCTTGAATCCATGACCCTGGATCAAGAGTTGCATGTTCCATGGACTGAGCCAGCCAGGCACCCCAAAATCCATCCTTGTAAAGTGTATAATTCGAAAAAATAATAAAGTG
>NW_024412444.1:11844609-11867175 GCF_014898765.1 Herpailurus yagouaroundi
AAAAAAAAAAAAAAAAAAAAAAAAAAAAAAAAAAAAAATTAAATAATTTGGAATGGAAAAAATTTTGATCTCACAAAATTTAAGATTCAATCTCTGTGGAAGACTAATGGTTTCTCTGGCCTTAGTTTTAGGTAACTCATTACCAACAACCAGCACCAGCACGTTTGCCTTAAATATAGCCTAAGGGTTTCTACTTTCCAAATAGAATGGCTTTTGCTGAGCAAATGCCGAAAGCCTTAGTTGAGTAATGGCACCAGTGTGCAGTTAGCTCCTACTTATCTTTTGATCTGATAAAAATGAGCTTGCAGGGATGCCTTTAATGAACCAACAAAAAAGACAGTTGGCATCTGGAGACCTCAACATCTGAGTCTGATCTTCTGTAACCTCATTTATATCAAGTGAAGCCTCTTTCCCTAAGTTTAAAGGTTACTTTTAACTTAAAATAATGTAGCATTTTGTCTCAACATAGCCCCACGTTTTCATCAGTATTTAAAAATGTTTTTACATTAACTATTTACTAAAAGGAGTGACTGTTTTCAACTCACTTTCCTATGGTTTACTGAGCTGATGCAAATATATTGGGCAAGCATGATTAACTTTTCAATATCGGCTGGGATGGTATTTAACTGGACACAGGAATCCAACTTTCCTGTTGCCCTTGGGAATGTTCTTTAAGTACTAGACATGTGGCAAGGCCTAGGGTTTTATTATAATTATAGGTTTGGTCAGCCAACTGCTTGGGAGACGGTTGGAGTTTGAAAATGGAGATATGGTCCTAATGCTGACCCTGCTGCTTGGAGACTCTGAGCAAAGTATCCTCATTTCTTCATCCATAAAATTCATAAAGGTGCGGGATTGCTGTGAAGATTAAGTCTTAGAGAAGCAGTGAAGTGCAAGCACTCTATGTCGGAGTTAAATAGACCTGCCTTCAAATTCTGATTTTATTAACTTAAATTGCTCAATGTCTTGCAACACTTTTTAAATTGTGTAAAATAGTGTGTTCTTGATACCTGTTGTGAAGATTCAATAGAGATAAAGTGCCTGGTATACAGAAAGCACCCCGTAAATACTGACTGTACTCAAGATAACTCATGATGGTAATTTCCACGTAGTTAGCATAAAGTATTTAAACTGCCTTCCACTTGACGGTCAAATTGTTTTAAAGGAGAGCGACCACCTGCTGTATATTTTTTAATGTGGCTGCAAACTTTTGTATTTTTCTTTAATATATACTCAATACAGGAAAACCGAAAACACCAAAGAAGAAAAGTCTAAAAGCCAGCAGTCCCCCTCCCTTCAAGCTCCCCAGAACCAAATCCGGTTAACACTAGGCTGTGAAGTCACATTAAATGGTCTCAGGTATTGTCTGCTGGCTGGAGGCGTGTCACTGGTTCTAACGCTTTAAGATAAAAAGGGATGCGGGGAGTAATATATTGTAAAGATGCAGATCCGGTGGTCAAGGCAGATCACTGGGCCCAGAGGCTTTCAGGCTGTCGTCGTCGTAAGACCACTGTCTTATCTCCTCTCTCCAGGTCTATCTATGCACGCAAATACTTCACAAAGCCGGGTTCATCCAGCATCCACTGCTTGAATCCTGTTTTGGCTGAGGGAACTCGTGCCGGGGGAAGGGCCGTTATCTCGCTAAGACAGGCGACGCCTGAGCTCACGGGACCTATCAGGCGCGCCTTCCTCGCCTGCGGCGCTGGCTAGGCGCGGTCCGAGAACTCGCAGCTCGCCTTAAGCCCTGTCCACCCCGCAGCGGTCCGCGGCGTCGAGGTATTCGCAGGGCGTTGCGGTCGCCCCTTTTGGCGGGCTCGGGCGCCCCGAGGCTCCGCCCCCCAGCGCTGTCTATCCGCACCCGCGGAGGCGGGCACCGCGCCCCCATTGGCGGAGAGGCCCGCGACGGCCCCGCCCCCTCCCGGCCCCGACGCCAGCACGTTGAGTGGCGGGGGCCGGCAGAAGAACTGCCCGAGCGAGGAGCGGCTCCTAGGGCGGACGGCACGGTTGGGGCGCCGGCGTTGGGGCCCCGGAGAGGCTGTTGGGTCGGGACCGGGGTCCGCGGCCACGGGGGGAAGGGGGTGGGTGGGCTGAGAGCAGCTCGGCAGCGAGGCCGGCCCGTCGCCCCTTCCCCCCACCCCCGCCGACCTTGCCGGCAGAAGCTTCCCGGAGCTCTTCACGCCGGCGCGATGGCGACTGCTGGGGAGACGGAGGCCTCTCCGCCGACGGACGCGAGCTGGGAAAGTGGCGGCGGCGGGGACGACGAGATGAAGCAGGCGCTTCCGGAGCTTGAGTCCTCCCCACAAAATGGCGGCGGCGGCCTCAGCATCGCGGAGCCCGGCGGCGGCGCCGGGCCTGAGGAGACAGCAGCGGCCTCGGCCGCCCCGAGCGTCAGCCACGAGCAGACTCAGGACTCGTCTGAGGCGGGCGCGGCCGCTGTGCCCAAAGGCCCCGAAGAGCCCGAAAGACCCGTTAGGAGGAGTTTTCAGATCCCCAGGAAGAGCAGAGAAAAGAAAGGTGGTGCTTCCCCTCTCCCCCAACCCCTCTTTCTCTCTCCCCTCCATCTTTTCATTAGAACCTCTCTGTCTCCTCTTCCCACACCCATCCGAGACACGTAAACACGCATGCAGCGCCAGCCGCCTCTCCCCTCACTGCCACGGCCACCCAGCTGCTGCGCCTGGTGCGAGAGGAAAGCGGTGGAACCACGCTCCCCTGCTCCCCCTCTCCCCGTGGAAGTTGGAAGTAGCTCAGGTTTGAAGCTTGTCCGTAAGGCTGCAGCTCCCAGAGAGGAAAGATGGTGCTCGGCGCCCCTCCCTCCCAACCCCTGAAGGCACAGAAGCTGGTGTGTCCTCCTCAGGATGTTTCTGACAAGTCTCACTCTGGAAATAGCCCGTGGCCGTGGATTCTGGGGCTTTCTCCAAGGCCATTGCATTCAGAGGACCACAAGTGCTTCTCCCTATGGAAATTCTTCAGCTAGAAGTGTCTACTTGAAATTTGCTCGATGTCAGCGTCTCCCCTTGTTTAGAAATCTCCATTAGATGTGATCCATGCACACTGCTGTCTTCCATCACACTTCATTTCCATGTAGATTTTCCCCCCTTGTTCAAGCGTTAGATTAAAATAGGTCTCTCTTTAAATCCAAACTTTGGTATGTTTTCTCTTGTATTTGAGAAGAATGGGAAGGTAGGTTCTTGGTGCAGTAATTTCCCTATGGAAAAAATAGAAGTTAGCTTATGCCCAAGAGTCACCAACTTAATCTTGCAGATGAGAGAACTTAAGTTGGTTTTTTGTTTTTTTTAAGGCCAGTCACTTGTTTTTTGGTTTTTTTAAGGCCAGTCTACTTTTTGGAACCAATATGGGAATAGTTACATGAACTACTTTTACGTTTTTAAAACAATGCTATATTGGGACACATTTCTAATGGAGATCAAAAGTAGTATTATGGTTTTCTATTACACTGTTTTTGACTCTCCAGTGATTTGGACTTAGTCAACTTAAAGGTCTCTTTTTGTTTTACCTCATGGTTCAGGTTTTCATGATTTACTTTGGGAAATAATAGGAATTTTTTATTTGCAGAATGCTTTTTTATTTGTAATTAAAGTCTTAGTAGACTTGGAATCTTGATTGAAGCATGTGCTTCTTTTTTCCATGTGCTTAACCACCTCCCATTTGCACAACTGAAATTGTTAGAGCCTTGTATCAGGAAGATACAAATAAAATCAAACTTAATTTCTTTTTGGATGAGAAAACCAAGGAAATCCTTGGTGTCAGAAACCATGTTGACAAAGATGAAGTTACCTTTTGCCCACTAGCATGAGGAATGTTTCTAGAAATATCTTTTAGGTGAATTAATGTAATGTATTTTAGAGTTCAAGGGGATATTTGTAAAGGTCAAGGCTGTCCATTATTTTGGTTTATTTAGTCAAGATGCATGGTACGGCCTATATGAGGAAAGTTAGGTGTTCTTCCCAAATTAATCAATTGCTAGAGAATAGGTTGGAAGTACATTCACGTGGCCTCTGGTTTATGAGGTAGGAGATTGAACTTTTCTCTTGTTCCTAGCTTGATAAAATTTTGAAGTCCATTTTTCTCTTTTTCCTCTATTTCTTTCTTTTCTTTCCTTTTTTTTCTTTTCTTTCCTTTTTTCTTTCATTTTTAAGTGCCCAAGAATATGGTTTATGTTACACCATAAACAATGGATGTACCATCTTTTAAAACTTTTGATAGGACCAGAATATTGGTGTAGAAAGCCTCATAGTTTGGTTTGAAATGAGGGAAGTCACCAGGAAATGTTAAAAGGCACTGTTTACATGTATTTTTTTTTAATTAGGTAAATCCAGAGGTTGCTGTAAAATAGAACTTTATTTGAACACACTAAAAGTGGAAATAATTGAGGAATTAGGAAATATAAAATCTAGCTGTTTTCTCCCTGGAGTCTGATGCTCCATGGGGAAAATTTGTTTTCCATTTTCATGTAGAGGCAAAAGGTTGTCAACCTTGGGGAAGTTATAGCTAAGGAAAATAAAACACACTGGACTTTCTTCATATTTAGTGAAAATAATTGATGCACTAAGCAGCAGCTGTTCAAATAATTCAATAACGACTTAACTAGAGCTTTTAAAACTTAAATAAGCAGGTATTTTACCACCATGGACTTTATCCTATCCAAACTGAAAGAAGTTAGTGCTTGGTGATAGAATTTAATAGAAAAATTCAACTTTTCATTATTTTAAAAAGAAAGTTTTATTAGAAATGGTATAGCAGGTACTGTTAATTTCGCACTTCATCCCCACATCTTTGCCTCTTGAAAGGCTTGAAAGGTATCACTTTATGTATAGGATGTGGCTAGATACTAGTTGTGGTCACAGGAGTCTTTTATCATGACTATTAAATCATTTTCAGGAGATCCCTCTGAACCTTCCAGTATCAAAGATTCTGTTGCATTCATATTTTAATATGGCAGACCTGTGCTTGTGACTGTGCGTTTCCAGTGAAACTTAACATGACTTGATTATGGTACCTCAGATATATGTGAGTATAGCTTGCTGACTCAAAGTTCGTTTCCTTGTTTTGACAGTAGCATAACATGCAGAATACTGCCATTCTAATTAATGGTAGTGGCAAACACTTTATAGTGCTTAGTAAGTTGTGGGCATTGTTTAAAGCAGTTTACATGTGTGGACCAAATTCTATGTAGTAGGTACTATTCCCATTTTACAGATGAGGAAACCGAAGTATTGAAAAGTTAAATAACTTGCCCAAGGTCACACAAATTCCAACTTGAACTTGGAATTTGAATTTAGGTGTACAGTACTTATCATTACACAAACTGTAGCAAGACTTCTTTTTTTGTAATATAAGTGCTCTTGTTAGCTTTTGATTTGATCTATTAAATTTTTTAACCAATGTTAAACTTAGATATATTTAGTATGTCTTCATCTCTGGGGTATTTTGAGATTCAGAAATTATGTTCATTATGAAATTAACACATTTAATCTGTGGTGACAGATTAAATGACCTAACTTGACTGGAAGGGTAAAATTTTACTCTTTGATGTATGTTGTGTTGTTTATTGGCTGGGCTCTTCTATAGTGTAGAGAGGCACTGTTCTTATATTTAACCAAATTGTACAGTTGGATTTTGTCGGTAGATGTTTCTCTATTGCCTTCTTTTACTCTAAAATCTAATACTATAAGTCATTAAAAGTAAATTAAAATTGGCAATTTGATATAATTTTTCCCTCCAAAGTTCTTGGGACATGAAGTAGTGATGTTTCACTTTCTGGAAAGTGTTTATTGGTCAATGTTTTTTTTCTGTAGGACACAAGACTAACTTCTCATGCACCTGCGTCCATACTGGTCTAGGCTAGCACAATTAATGGCTAATTCTCCTCCCCAGCACCCATCTTTTCCCACAGAATTTGCAGTTGTCTTTTTTAAGACTTGGAGCAAAGTTTCCTTTAAGGAAATTTGCATCGTGTTTCAGTAGTTGTATATGAATGACTGGGTTCTAAGTACCACAGATTTCCCTATTTACAGGTAAGCAGGGAAGTATAGGCAGAATCCAGTTATCCACATAAAACATTTGATAGGTGTGTATCAATTTTAAGTAATGTAAGTAAAATTTTCTTTGACCTATTCCCTGGGCCAGAAAAAGTCAATAGTTTTTAGTTTTAGTCATATTTGTACTTGTTTCTCTAGTTCTCTGCCAGCATATTCGTTCTTAATTCTGTATTGTGTTCAATCTTGATTTAGAGATGAAACGTCCATTCCTAAAGCATTATGTCTTTAGCAATTTTATTAGACTGGAGAAAAGTGATTTTTAAAATATCTTTCAAATAAATTATTGGAAGGAACAAATGGCTAGACATCAGAGAGATGGATTCAGAGAATTGAACACACATGATCTGCAGCCTACTCTTGGCTATTTCCTTTTCTTCCATGAATTAGTTACTTTAAATTGGAATGTTTATTTCACATTGGCTATTTATATGTTTTGATAATAGTGGTCTATCTTTTAAAAGTTTAGCTTATTTTTACATATATATATATAGATGGGTTTTTTGTTTTACATATATACATAAATCGTAATACAAACATAAAGATTGGCATTTACACTAAGTAAATTGGTAAAAGTAATTGAAAATTGTTACTTTGACAAAGGAACAAAGCTGTTGCATGACTTAAATTTTATGTCTATTCCAACTGCTTAAATAGAACATTAAATTCAATATATATTTGTATGCTACCAGTAGTAAAAAATATTTAATGATAGTATGGATAGTATGGAGTCAGGAGACCTGAATTCTAGTTCTAATTTTGTGATCCATTTTCCTTGTCTGAATTATAAATCTCCTAATGTCTTTTTAAATCTGTTCTTCAGTCCCATAAAACATCTATTATCAATTTTGTCCATAAGGAAACCTTGTAAATTGTGTACATCAACTCATTTCTGACATGTATGTTATGGAAATCCTATAAATAAGCAAAATCGTGTTTCTCGGTGTGTGGAGGAACTATGGTTACTTCTGTTAACCTTTAGAACCCTAAAAAGGGCACGTTGGCTTTTGGCTCTATTAAAATGAGAAAAACAAGAGATTTGATAGAAGAGACACATAAGAGGGTAGAAAGAGCATAATCCTGGACATCAAGTTCTTTTTCTTTGATACCTAATTTTCTGTGTCTAAGTGTTCTATATGATTTCTTGGTCTACAATGAAGAAACAATTTTATTCTTCCAGTTCTGTAATGATCAGTTTCAGCTCTTACACACACACACACACACACACACACACACACACACACACACACATCTTCTACTTAGAGTTCAGAATATAAGATTTGGAGCTAGGCAGCCTGAATTTGAATCCTACCTGCCCTGTTATTCACAACTATGTAACCTTGGGTCATATTGGCTGTTAGCTCTCAGGTTCATTTGTGAAATGAGTATAATTGAACTAAGTAGGATGGTTTTAATGATTAAATGAGATAATTCATGTAAAGCTCTTAGTATAGTTATCTAAATAGTAATAATGACCCACTAGTGGTTAGACTCAGTAATTGTCAGAATCCAGAAAACAATATGTTGGATACTGACTTTTCATAAGTGAAATAATTATCATATAAAATGTTCTGTTCCCCATTTGGATAATCACAGGGTTGTTTATTAATTGCCTCAAATAATGGCCTATAATTAAGATTATGATGTATACATGTTTTCTTTAAGAGAAGTGATAGGATATGTTGACCAAGGGATGTGGAGTGTTAAGAGGATTATTAAGGACAAAATAGGCCACTAGGGAATGTACATTCAGAACAAAAACTTGTTAAATTTCTAATTATGATTACCAGCACTTTGACTTGAAACCCTTAAAAAGAGTTAACAGCATGATTTTATTTTTGTAGAAATGAAAACTGGGAGGAAAAAGAGAAATTACAACTTTGGCCTAACTAGTAAAGCCAATGGAATCATTTGATATATAAAATAACTAGGACACAGGCATCTTTTTCTATATTTTCATTCACAAGAATGTTTTCCCCCCACTGGCAGTCTACTTGAGGACACTTGACATGACTATAGGACATTGCTTTGGAATGAAACAAATGTTAAGTACTTTTCTGATCATTGGAATGTTAATTTCTCTATAAACTTATATGATGAAATTTTCCCCATATGATTAGATTGATAGTCAAAATAGTGTTGGGACAGCTTAACTAAGGAAAATGCTTTATGTAGACTTGTAAGATTTCATAGAAGTTTAAAGCCACATGACACTTTTGCAGAAGGAGCATTTTAGATGTCTGAAGTCACTTAGAAACAACAAAAAAAGGAATCGTGCATAAAACCCAATTTTTGAAATCATGCTTAACCCATTTTGGATGTGAAAGCCTATAAAGACTATTCCAAATACATGCTGTTCTCCTTGCCAAGTTTTTCCCAATTTAGTTGGGGACAGTCACAAAGATGTTTTTTCCTATTCTGTAAAACTGATTTTGACTTAAGAGGATTTATTTCAGAGCTTATATTTTGTTTTACATATTACTGAATTATTGAATCTGTGGGACTTAATTTAAGATGACACAGCAATGATACTTTGGTAGGTGTAGAATATGTTTGTATTCAGTATAAACTTTTTTTTAAGTTTATTTTGAAAGAGAATGCAAGTGGGGGAGGGGCAAAGAGGAGGCTAGAGAATCTGAAGCAGGTTTGGTGCTGCCAGCAGAGAGCCTGATGTGGGGCTTGAACTCATGAATAATGAGATCATGACCTGAGCCAAAGTCAGCTGTTTAACCAACTAAGCCACCCAGGCACCCCTCAGTATAAAAATCATTGAGAAAGTTTATTCTCACTTTCTTTACGAACTTACTTATTCAACTTACTTGGGTCTAGTGCTCACAGTTCTAGCTACTGGCATATGATAAAGGTAGAGTAATAAAGCACATATGGTTCTGGCTCTCGTGGAGGTTACAACAGTAGATTATTGAATGTATTCATCTGCTACAAATTTGATTATAGGACACTTTGTGTTTAATTGTTCTATTTGAGGTTTTGGTTTTTTTTTTTTTCTGATTAACCCTAGTCAGTGTCTTCATTGCATTATAACTATGTTGGCTTTATTTCTTTATTTTAGTGTGCGATCCCAAAGTAGTGGGCACCGTATATACACATTTTGTCATCGATATACACATTTATACACACGTTACAGTTTTACAGACACTTTTGTAATAATATACATGGTTTGGTGAAGGGATGGATGGATATGTCATTTGACATGTCCTTTAAAGCCTAATAGTATGTTTAGAAAATACGGTGAAAATATCTTATTTGCTGTCTAGTACTGTTAAGAGTACGTACAGTTTTTAGTAGTAGCCTAAAAGTATTTTGACCGTGAAATTTATTGACTCTTTAGAAATAGTACCTCAAAAGAAATTAAGGTAACACAGTATAACCAAGTTCTATGAATGAATACTTCTATATACAGTGAAATATAAGTAGTTCCTTTTTTGGCTTGGGGAAATTTTATGTACATAGATTCTTGAAATTTATTATTAAGTTAAACTATTTCATGCATGAAGTGGAAATTTGAAATTATTAGACCAGTAATCCACTGGTCTAAGAACAAGTGGATATTTAAGTATTTTAAAAATTAAATGGGTTATGGAATAGTTGTAGGTGTGGGGAGTAAAAACTTTTATTGTCTTACTTGAACAACAGATGTTGTGCTTAGAGCTTTTTCTGTGTATTGTATCATGTGTGGCATGTAGAATTTAGTGGTTATTAGGATAGGTGGAATGAATTCTTACAGGTAGGAGAACTGAGCTTATTTTTGGTTAAGTGAATTGATTTACCCAGGGACTTCCACAAAGCTAGTAAATGCTAGATCTGATATTTGTGTCCATGCTTCACTCCAGAGCTCTACATCTTTCCATTTCACTAAGCTTTCATAATGTCCCACTACTTTGTATTGGTAATACAAGAAGCCGATGGATGCAGTGTATTTTATTCTAACGTTAGTACTAAAAACCAGGTAGGGTAGTTTTATTATATAGATACATAAGTATCTTAAATGTTTTTATGCATTCATTTATGCTGTAAGCATTTAGTTTGCTCAAGTAAATGGTCCTAGACCTATTTCAGTGTAACATAAAAAAGGAGTGGAGACAAGTTGAGCTTATGCACAGATTCTTTCTTATGAGAGTCTTTATGCAATTAAAGTTGCCTGATGTAACATTCTTAAGGTTTGCAAAATTGTAACCTGCTCGTGCATGTGTAACGGCCAGATACTTATTGCTGAAGGAACTGAACAATGTAGGCAGTTGATTTTTATTTTCTCTCCGTTAATATGTGTTTCTTTTGAATATCACAAAATTAGCCTTGATGCCTTATTTCAACCTTATTTAAAAGTTATAGTAAGCCCACAAAAGTTTAAGAAATTACACTTAAGAAGGAATAATCTTAAAATTAATGTTTGTTTTGTTTTGTTTTAGCACTTTTTCAGCCATTAACTCCAGGCTCTCGAGAATTTGAAGACGTTCTAAATATTCTCCATTCATCTTACCTTGAACCAACCTCAGTAACAAATTTTAACTACAAACGTGCTTGCTTGATACATAATGAACTTTTGGAAAAGGAGGTAAGTTTTAAATAGTACTTATTGTAAGATTCTTCATAACCAGTTAATAGCCTGGAAGTTGTTTTATGTTCCTTTTCTTTAAAAATGCTAGTTTTGGGAGAACCTGGGTGGCTCATTCAGTTTAAGTGTCTGACTTCAGTTCATGATCTCACGGTTCGTGAGTTTGAGCCATGCAGGCACCCAATAAATAAAACTTAAAAAAAAAAAAGTAAACAAAGGGGAATAGTTAAGTATGTAAGATAGTAAATTTAAGTTTCATGTAGATTATAAACGTTTTTAGGAAAAGCCAGAATGAGGAATTCTGCAGTAATACAAATGAGATGTTTAGAAACATTTTGTGTTTGTTGCTTTCTAATGCACATGAACTACTATTAATTTTGTACTTTTGTAAAGTGGTCAACCCAGTGCTACCAGAATTGAACTTCGAAGGAATCCGTGAAGTTACTGGCTACTTGAGAAAATTAAAACCTTGATAGTTTGATGTGATTTTAGGGTGTGATAGGGGTTATTTATTAACTTTATATGAAAATTTTGTCTAATAATTTTTTAATTACTGAACATCAGTAGTGGCCTGAATACTGCATATAAATGTCTTAGATGTATGTTCCATATTTTGAATGTATATCCATTTGCTTGTATCTAAAAGTAAAAGCAGTTTGGGTGACTTGCAGTTGAGTTATACTTAGAGGATGTCACTTTTATCCAGGAAATATATATGGAGTACATCTTATGTACTTGGCATTGAGAATGTAGTTATAAAGAAAACATTTTTCCTTGTCCTAATTGAGTTTATAGTCCAGAAGTTGGCCATTCTGCAGAGATTTATTAAACCACCTACTTTATGCAGTGTACCATGTTATGTAAAATGAGAGATCCAAAGGTAACTATTAACTTAAAAATCTGTGGGAGAGTTGGAATGTGGCAAAATTTTAGTAGACATTTAGTTAAAATTCATAGATATTAGATGTTTATTTGATTATTACAAGGTATAAAGAGCTAGTTATAATGGGGTAAAAATTAATCGAAGCATGGAAATTATAGGGAGAGAAAAGATCATTTCTGCTTTGGTTACATTTGGGATTTCTTAGAAATAAAATTCCTGAAGCTATTAGCTTGAAAGATGTAATCACATGCTAAGGAGTTATTACAGATTTTATTTTATTTAGTTCACCGAAAAGCGAAGAGAACTGAAGTTTGATGGTCGTTTGGATAAAGAACTTTCGGAATCCTATGCATTTCTTATGGTTGATCGATATCAGGTGTGTGAACTCCTTTTATAAAAAACAATTTGAGGATGTTTCCACTGTAAGTTACTAATTTTTCAGTGTGAACAATACACTTGGTAATTATAAACTAATGTTTTACATTTTACTATAAATGATATGTGTAAATGGATATATATGTGGAAGAAATGATTTAGTAGGGCAAGATATTTCATTGTTATGTAATTTATTTTTCAAATGTGCTTATTTTTTCTCTGACCAAGCCTATTTTCTTTGCCTAGGATGTGCTTGATCATAATTTTCTCTTTATTAAAGTAGATTATCTTCTGTATTGTTGATTATATGTACTAGGAGCTGTTTTGTCTCCTTTAATTAAAGTTGTGTAGGTGGAGTTACTTTTTCTTTAAATGTTTTGCCAGTTCTAATTCTCTTTAAAAGGGAATGTTTGTATATACGAGTGGCATGAATTCTGAGTATCTGTCACACCTAGTATAAACAAAAATGGATATCTGCTATGGTTACATTGGAAGCATAAGCCAGTTTCACATTGATATTTAGTCATAAATTGTCATGTGTATAAAATTTCTATAATGTAGAACTTATAGGGTTTAGGAGCTTGTATTTTATTTAAAACAAGTTTATAAATTATCTTTTCATGTTTTAAATGTATTATGATCGCAAGATGAAGTGTTTTGTTTATTTAGGTGCAAAGCATATGTGAAAAAGGATTACAGGTGGGCCAGTCCAAAATAACCATTCTTGGCAGTCCTTCCATGGGTAATCTTTTTTTTTTTTTCATTTATCTATTATTAAGTTGCCACTTAAACATGTTTAATTTTGTTGCAGTCCTTATAATTAAATTCATGTTTGCTTTGTCACGTTCTCAGAAAAAGGAGGATAGTTTGAGGTTATGTGGCGTAAAACCAGTTTTACCCTTTGTTTCTGATTTGCATACTTCAAATTGATCAAAGATTATTATTTTTTTAACTCAGTCCTGGTGATTTTGAGAAATTTGGATAGTTTCACAGGTTTTTTTGTTGTTTTGTGGCTAGGTTTTGTTTTTGTTTGTTTTGCTTTGGATTAATATCCACTGTCTTTACTGCCATTACATTTTTTTTTAAGTTGTCATACTTTTTCTCTCATCATTAGATTAAATGTTTGAATTTTCTTTTTAGTATTTGTGCCCTTATTCAAATTCTTTAATTTTTCCCTCTTTACTAGGTATCTATCTTTCTAAGTATGCTGATTTATTACAAGCTAACCCTTTGGAAGCTGGGGCAGTGGGCGATGTTGTTATTTTTAAAATAATGAAGGTAATTTTAACTTTTACATTTCATATATCAAAGACAGCATTTGGTTTGGATTTTAGTTGGCTCTGTCTTTAGGAGTTTGATTAAATTAAAATTGATGCTTGCTTTATTTAGTAGATAAACATACTTTGAAGAGTGGTTTGCCATCTTTAATCTATTTGACTTCCTTTCCAAAGAAAAGAATGAAGAGGTAATACAACTGGTAATGTCATTTAGGCTAATGAACAGTGTTGTGAATAAAATTTTTATTTCCTTGGGGCGCCTGGGTGGCTCAGTCGGTTGAGCGTCCGACTTCAGGTCATGATCCATGGTTTGTGGTTTCGAGCCCCACATCAGGCTCTGTGCTGACAGCTCAGAGCCTGGAGCCTGCTTCGGATTCTGTGTCTCCCTCTCTCTCTGCCCCTTCCCTGCTCGTGGTCTGTCTGTCTGTCTGGTTCTCTCTCTCTCTCTCTCTCTCTCTCAAAAATAAACATTTAAAAAAAATTTTTTTTATTTCCTTGTTATTAAATTCAAACAGCACTTTTTTTCATGGTTAACTCCTTTTTACTGCTTCAATATTGGTAAAAAGTGTTGAGTGTTACCAGGTATTAAAGGAAAGAACTGTTGTCATAGGTGATCTGTATTCAGAGAGGTATTTTGTAATGTCATATAGTCAATAATTAGGTTAGGTGGACTTAAAAGGTTTTCTTTATTTTAGGGTAAAATAAAAAGTTTGGAATCTATATTAAATAAAAGTGCTTTGGACCCAACGCCGAAGCATGAATGTCATGTGTCAAAGAATGCCAATAGAGTTACATCACTTTTGGCTTACAGAGCCTATGAGCTTACCCAGGTAAGTGCCTGGATTCATTTCAGTGTTAATGACTTCATATCTGTTTTGTCATCAAATCCTTTAAAATGTCTCCTTTTCTGTACCTTCTGCCACCACACCAGTCTAACCTCTGGTGTCCATATAACACTACCAGACTCCAGTGTTTCTCACTACTGTTTGTTCAGTGTTTTCAAGACCATTCAGAAACCTAAGTCTTGTGGCTCCCCAGACTTAACAAAGTAATACATTCCTTAGTCTAGTTCTTCCTTCCAAGCTGATGTTTTGTATGATTCCTGCCCTCAGTAAACCTCATTTTATTTGAAGCCTAGGCTTCTGTTGGCCTAGATCCTGGCCTAGAAAGATATCCTGTCTAATAAAATACTACTCATTCTTCAAGGTAAAGTTGAAGCCCCTTAAATTACCTTAATTGATGTAATTTTGCACTGTTGATTTGATATTTTTTATTTTAACATTTTTCTAAGACTACAAACTTAGAGTTTTCTAAGATGCAAGTTTTATTCAGATATAATTGATAATACAGTAAACTACAGGTACTTAAAAGTATAATATTTACCAAATTTTAGTCATTTTGTTTTGGAAGTGCACACGCGCAGGCAGGGTCAAGGGAGAGAACCTTTTTTTGTTTGTTTGTTTGTTTCATTGTACTAGTTTTTTATTGCTGCATAACAAATTACTACAAATTTAGTGGCTTAAAACAACACAAATTTATTGTTGTACAGTTTTGATGGGTCAGGAGTCTGGGGACAAGTTAGCAAGGTCCTTTCCTCATGTTTCACGAGGTGAATCATGGTGTTGGCCATTGCTGCCATATTCTCTGAGGCTCAGGATTCTCCAGAGAGAGAATCTCAAGCAGGCTTCACACCCAGCTCCTTAAAAAAAAAAAAAAAAATTGTGAGTGTGAGTGAAGCTTTTGTGTTTTTTTTTTTTTTTTTTTTTGTGGTTTGTTGTTGTTGTTGTTTTTTTAAGTAATCTTAATCTCTACACCCAACATGGGGCTTGAACTCATAAACTCCAGATCTAGAGTTACACAGTGTACTGACTGAGCCAACCAGATATCCTTGAAACTTTTTTTTAATTGAAGTGTATAGTTGACTTTTTGAAGACTCTGAATGGGCAAGACATATTGTTGGGGGCTTTCAGCAAAAATTATGTTCACCAAAGATGTCTGGGCTGACTTGTTTGTTTGCCTTCTGAACAGTAGTTGGAGAAGGTAGCAATAGGCTTTTCTTTTTCTTTTTTTTGTATAGTTGTTTTTGAGAGAGAGAGCGTGCACATGAGCAAATGTGGGGGAGGGACAAAGAGAAGGAGAGAGAATTCTAAGCAGGCTCTGTGCCATCAGTGCAGAACTGGATGTGGGGCTCAAACTCAGGAACCTTGTAAGCTGAAGTCAAGAGATGCTTAACCACTGAGCCACCCAGTACCCCCCCCCCCCCCCCCCGCCCTTTTCTTAAAGCAGTAGGTTTTTCTAGCAGAACTTGTAAACTGGCTTGATGTTTCCAAAAAATTTCCAGGCATTTTTAGAGCAGCAACAATATTGAAAATCAGTAGTTTCCCAAGGGAATAAACTTTGAAGGACAATGCTTTCTTTATAAACCAGGGCATTCTTTTTAATGAAAATCACTAGTCTGGGTTGGTGCCTGGGTGGCTCAGTTGGTTAGGTGTCCCACTTCGGCTTGGGTCATGATCTTCCAGTTTGTGGGTTTGAGCCCCATGTCAGGCTCTGTGCTGACAGCTCAGAACCTGGAGCCTGCTTCGGATTCAGTATCTCCCTCTCTCTCTGACCCTCCCCTGCTCACTCACTCTCTCTCTCAAAAAAAAAAAAAAAAAAAAAAAATCAGAAAAAAAATCACTAGTCTGTGAGTCACAAAACCCTAATGAATGTTGTGAATAGGTGAAGGGGAGAAACAGATGGGTAGTAAGACAATTAGCTACATTTGTCACCTATGTTCATAATCTCTTCTACCTCCTTTTTTCTGCTTAGTCTGTGGTTAGAGCCAAGAATATATTTTTCTTTTGAAATAATGAACAGAATACTAGATTTGGTTGAGATTGTGTCCTTAGCATTTTACTTTTCGGATTGAATTGACTTTTCTGGGCTGGCTTGGAGCTTATAAATGTCCATTTGTAACATTTTTATGAGGAAATTTGTTGCACATACCGAGCCCTCAGCTCTTTAGTAATAACTTTTTCAAGTACCTATTAGTGCTCTGGCATGATTGATTGATTGATTGGTAGGTAGGTAGGTAGGTAGGTAGATAGATAGATAGATAGAAGCAGAATATTTTATACCATAAAATTAATATAAAGTGCAAATTATTTTAAATAAATTAACAAGCAGTGCTTAAAGATACTTCCTGTTAGAGATATTTAAATGGTGTTATGTTTCTCTAAAGTCAGGCAACTAAAGATTCTACTCTGTACCTTTTTGTCTTTTTATAGAAGTTAATTTTGCATTTTCTTATTTTTAGTATTATTTTTATGAGTATATCTTTGATGAACTCAGGCGAAGACCAAGACATGTGTGTCCGTATGCTGTTGTATCTTTTACTTACAAAGATGATATACAAACTCCGAAGTTTGTACCTTCATCAAGGTAAGACTCATGAGTTTTAGACATCATTCAGAATACTAATTTACATATCCTTCATGGCCTAGAACACTGTTTTCTTCCCATTTTTTTTCTTGCCTTGCAACTAATTAGATGCAGTGTTTATGATGACTTGTAAAAGTAGAGTGTGAAAAATGTACTTTATATGCAACTAAAATTTACTTAAACCTCACCAGTTAACCCTTTTTTTCTTGATATTGAAGGTTTGCATAGTTGAGTAAAATGCAGCTTTTATTTATTTATTAAAAAAATTTTTTTTTTGATGTTTATTCATTTTTGAGAGAGAGGGAGACACAGAATCCGAAGCAGCTCCAGGCTCTGAGCTATCCGCCCAGAGCCCTATGCAGGGCTTAAACCCAGGAGCCGTGAGATCATGACTGAGCTGAAGTCAGACGCTTAACCAACTGAGCCACCCAGGTGCCCCTAAAATGCAGCTTTTAAAAAAAAGTGAAATTTTGTGTATTAGCTCTCCTACAAATGAGGAGCTTCTACAAAAGATCCCCGATCCTACCTCAAACAAATTAAATCAAATGTGTATTAAGGAGCCTAGGCATTGGTAATTTTTTTTCAGTGTTTGTTTATTTTGAGAGACAGGAGGAGCAGAGAGAGAATCCCAAGCAGGCTGTGCTGTCAGTGCAGAGCTCAATGTGGGGCTCAATCTCACAAACCGTGAGATCATGACATAAGCCGAAATCAACGAAATTAGCCCTCCCTAGGCATTGGTAATTTTAAAAGCTTCCAGGTGATTCTGATTTTCAGTGAGTTGAGTACCACTGATGATTTCTTATAAGCTTTAATACAAAGTGACCAAATGCAAAGTAGTCTCCCTTATTGTTTCGCCCATGTGGTGATTCCAGAAAAAATGTTGGTAAAATTGAATAAGTAAATGTATAGGGATGTAGGTGAAATGGTCAAATGTCTGTTTAAAGTTATGTATGAGCCTTATTAATTTAGAAATACTGTTTTTAAAAAGCCACATATCATGAAACACATTTTTGAGGTCAACCTTTTCGTTGGTTTTCCAGATCAAATCATCTTGTCTTTCTTTAAGTTGTTTGAGATCCAGCACACTTATTTCATGTCACCAAATAGCCCTGGTAGCCATCCATCCATAGCCATAAGTAGCAGTTCATATGTTATCCAGACACTTGTGATTTTCATTTTTCTTGTGGCTCTGTGTTTATGATTTCCATGATAAATTTACAATAGGGCCTTTCGATAGTAATCTTTAAAAGACATCCACCACTTAGTAATTATGAGGTCATACCTCCAGGAATTGTAACTGTGTTAATTTTTTTTTTTTTTTTTTTTTTTTGCCTCTTTGATTCTATCTTTTGGTCTCCATATCATTTAAAAATGAGCATTGTTTGAACACCTTTGCTATACCTCAAATGCTGCTATGAATCATTCTGCCTCAGGGCCTCTGCATTTACTGTTCTCTTTTCCCAATTAGCTACATTGTTTACACTAAAAACCTTTATCAGATCTCTCCTTAAAGGTGACTTTATCACTGAGGCCTTTCATGATTTTTGTTTTTAACCCCATAACCTTATTGCTTTCTCTTTTTCTGGTTTGACTTAAAACCATCATCTGGTAAACTATATACTACTTTTGGTTGTTGCCTGGAATCTTCATGAGGTTGTAAACTCTGAAGGTAGGGGCTTTGTTCATCCTGGTAATCCTGTTATCTAGAACTGTGCCTGGTAAATAATAGGAACTTGGTAAATATTTATTGAATGATAAATAAATACATTTAAGTGTATTTTGAGGCTATTTTTTCAAATCTTATCACCAAAACAAAGTAATTCACAGAGACTTTAATGGACTCTGTTTTCTCCTGATGACTATTTTTGGGGAAAATAGCTCCCATAAATTTGGACAGATATGGTAATTTGAGCCAAGTAAGTAATTGTTTTCTTCATATAGACTTGGATGTATTAAGTGTTGTAATAAGTAGTTCATATGTATTTCCCACTTGGATAAAAAGGATTTAATTTTTCTTGTACCTTATGCCATTAGAAACAGTGCTTATGTCAAGATCCTGAATATTAACTTTCTTGTTACCAATCAGTAATGTTTTCTTTTCTTTTTAAAACTTGTAGATCTAACAGTTTCAATGCAGATAGAAACACTGGTAAGATTCTTTTATTATTTTCCTTTAGTTTTATAAATTGGAAGAATACATAAAGTAAAAAAATTAGTGTTTTGCTTTATTTTTATAATGGACAAAAATCTGCAAAGTATGATAAAGGGGGTGAGGCCATGTTATGATATAGCATCAACATTTGGTTGTCCAAGCATAAGGTCTTCTTCAGAAGCTGCTGAAACTATGAGTAAACCAAAGGATTTTAGCACTTTGATAAAAGTAAACAAACAAGCTTTACAACTTAGATAATTAAAATACATTTATCAGAAGTTTAAGATTTAGAAGACACAGAAAAGATTAAAAGCAAAACTGACATTTTCTGTCATCAAGTTTCTCCACAATGAAAAGAAAGTGAGTAGAGAGGGTAGGAGATGCTGTGGGGATTTGTGATTTGTATAGTTCACTGGATTTAATATAGTAAGATAGTCTCCTTTGGGTGAAATAAGAAGGCAGTAAATGCTTGGTCTTTGCTCTTCAACTGTCTGATATGAGGACATTTAGACAAATTTGTTAATTTTTTGCAGCTGGAATAATCCTGTAGGGGAAAAGATACCTGAAACAAAAATCCTATTATTTGAACTCTCTCCTAAATAGCAATGTCATGGGTGTTTTTTGTGTGATTTTTGTTTTTTGTTGTCATAGATGTTTTTCCCTTATTTGTAGTAAACATGTATTTGCTTCTGGGCTGCTAGAGGCTGAATTATATCATTCTTTTTATTTAGACAAATTTAACTACACCTTGTGGAAAGGACAGCTTTTAAATAAAGGAAAGCTTTTGTGTTATATTTCTCTGAGGTCAACCACTCGTGCTTTTTTGCCTATCAAGCTGTAAGTATGTTATAAGAAATAGCAATTAGCGGTTGCTCAATATAGTTTCTTCTTTTGCTTTTTATTCTTATATTTAAATTTTGCTTTGGTCCACAAGAACTTCAATATAAATGTCAATTTGTTTTAAAAGATTGATAACTTGGGAAACACAGTTGGCAAAATGGGCCCTCTGCTTTTCTATCTTGGTTTGAGAATGGGCTAAATAGTCATATACATTTATAGCATAAAAGTTTCTGAATGATTTTAAATTTTAAAAGTAATTTTTCAAAGTTTTATCCTAATTAGATATATTTGTCATTTAGCAATTTGAACATGGTAGACCTAAAAGTTATCAGTTCTTTGTTGGAAACCTCTTTGATGTGGTGAGGTAAGTTAAAATTTATAGACTGTTTTCAGTCCTGTGCAGCATATATTAGAATAGAATGGTCTAAAATGATCTTTTGCTACCACCCAAACATTATGGGCCTTCATTAAATGTTTGATGATTACGTTCAGGATTCATACTCAAATTGTCTTAATAAAAGGACAGCCTTTAATCCTTTGTGGTTAGGAAAATTGGTGTATAAGATTAGCTTCTGGCTTAAAAATGGAAGGTTGGTGATATTACCAGTCTTCCTATCTACTTCTCTATATATCTGGGCTTCCCATTTCCAATCCTCTTTAGAATCAAGTCTAATATTAATAGTATGTTGTGGGTGGAAAGGAGATGACATTGCTAGAGTTAAAAATATAGGTGAGGCAAACACACTTTTTCAATTTTCTTTCAGTCCCGAAAAGTTAGATGTTGAAACAGTTATGAGTATTGATCATCTGAAACAGAAAATCCCTCCGGCGCTGTTTTATAAGGAAACATACTTAGGTCCAAGTGAAGGTAAGTAATTTAATTTTATTAAAATATATAAGAAGCAGATTTGATTTGAATATTTACCTTGTATTTTTTCTTATGTCAGTTTTGAAGAATGGAATGTATTGCAGCCTTTATGAAGTTGTAGAAAAGACAAGAATTGGAAGTAACATGGAGAGTTTACTACAAAAACTAGAGAAAGAAAAACTTGTGAGTGAAAGGTTTTAAAATGTTCCTCATTCTCCCTTAGAAATAAGTGTTTGAATAAGTGATCATATTAATATTTCAATTTATTTCATTTTTGCCTCAGAGTACCATAGGGTCTCTGTCTTTGTTGATATTATTTAGTGAACCATTTTACTATGGCCTTTAGTAGTCGTCATCGTTGTTTTTTTTTTTTTTTTTAAAGCCATGACACTAGACCTTCTGCAAGTCTTCTCCATGAAGTATCTTTATTGTATTTTGTGATTGTGACAACAAATATTTATTGAATGTTTTCTTATGCAGGGTGTATAATTCCAAAAGAATGAGATAAGGACTTTTCTGGATCATATACAGAGTGATAAATGGAGTTACTCAATATGGTTTGTTCTAGTAGGACTGTGCCATATTTGAAGAATCATCAGAACAATTGCTTGGTGAGGGTTGAAAGAGAAAGGAACACTAGAGTAGTTGGGGGAAAGTGGTAGGACTTGAGACTAGAAAAGTTGTGGGGGTGGGGCCTGTGTCCTGCAGTGTTGTGTAGGCAGTGTTCAAATGTTTGGAATTTTGGGTGTGATCCTAAGAGCAGTTGGTTTTAAAGGGAGCACAGGATGTGTTTTTGATTGTGTATATAACATGATCAGATCCGTGTTTGGGAAATTTATTTGGTTACTCTGTAGAGAATAAAGAGGTGAGATGAGGCAGGAAAGTAGCATTACATTAGAGGGTGGTAGTGGGTTAGAGGAGAGAGGTAAGAACGATGATATAAGAAGAGACTGATTTAAGAGCTGTTTACTGGGGCGCCTGGGTGGCGCAGTCAGTTAAGCGTCCGACTTCAGCCAGGTCACGATCTCGCGGTCCGTGAGTTCAAGCCCCGCGTCAGGCTCTGGGCTGATGGCTCAGAGCCTGGAGCCTGTTTCCGATTCTGTGTCTCCCTCTCTCTCTCTGCCCCTCCCCCGTTCATGCTCTGTCTCTCTCTGTCCCAAAAAAAATAAACGTTGAAAAAAAAAAAATTAAAAAAAAAAAAGAGCTGTTTACTAGGTAGTATCCAATAATAGATACTGATTTTATTGAGTTTAGATTGAGGGTTTAGGTCAGGCATTAGTTGTGATGGGTTTAGGAAAGAACAAGATGAATACATGCTATTATGTGTAGTTCTGCTGAAGGAGAGGAGTTGGTTACAGAGAGGGGTTATTCCAAGGTTTCGGTTAACCTGAGATAGATGAGCTCACTTTTAAATGTTGATGAGACATTTCAATAGGGGAAGAAGTTTTTTGCACAGGTATGCCATGTGATAAAAGCTTTTCAGCAGTTAACTTCTTTCTACTCATTTTATTGAGCCTCAATTTCCAGGTAGTCAAATGGAGGTTACTATCAGTGATTTTCAGAACTGGCAACTGCATTTTTAATGGTTATGTAGAATTTTGTTGTATGCATATTTATTTTCTTAACCCATCCATTGTTTAGAGTGGCAGAGTCAAATTGTGTACAAAATTTATAGGCAGAGTTTATATACTTATGAATTGGTGGACATCTAACAATAATTTTTTGACTAACCAGCTGGAAATCTTTGGACTGGGCATCTTATAACACATACATATGGACAGATGCACATTCACCACATATGAATATACTCTTATATTTACATTTCTTGTTTTCTTCTGAAAGCTTGCCTAATACAACTATTCCTCACATCAAAATCTGTTTAATTCCTGAGTTCAGAAAGTGAAAGTTCAGATTGTAGGTTTGGGTATGGTGAGATACTGGGTTATCCAAATCTGTTCAGTTCTTGCATTTCAGAGAATGAGTATTGAGAATCTTGACAATGAGGAGTTTATCAGAAAATTACAGTATCTTCCATTCTAATAGTGAGACTCGGGATAGGAAGATACTGGTATCTTATTCTTCACCTGAGCAAGTACTATATTAGATTCTTAGAGGACTG
>NW_024412444.1:11867275-11927427 GCF_014898765.1 Herpailurus yagouaroundi
AGATATTTTTGTATAGCTATCCCTTTTCCTGCAACCTCATTGGGAATTATTCTAACTATTGCTACTTTCTTCATAGTTCTAATGAAGATGGGAGATGCATTGGGGACTGTTGAATTCTCAATAGTTTTATCTTGAATATGCACACTAAATGTTCTGAATCAGAGATAGATTTAGTGAATACCTCACGGTAGTAAATATATTGGCCTTCCTTTGCCCCCTAGTCCTTAGCCTTAGGGCATCCCGAGGAAAGACAGGTCTGTTATCCTGTGCAGGTGGCTGGATATTCCACAGGCAAGGGATGAGGAAAAATTACTTTTCTTTGCTTATTAAGGGAAGAAGGCCACTGTCTCCCTCCCCTTCTGGGAAGTTCTCCTTGAAAATGTGATGAATATTAACTCCAATACTGTGGTAAATAAATAAAATCTCTTCAGGATACATTCAGCCCTCTGGAACTTAAAACATAGGAACTAATCTGTGCTGTAACCTCTTGTTCCTCTTGTGTACCCCCGTGGCACTCTCGGGGAGATAAGAGAAATTTAATTATCTTTTTGGATCAGAGCAGTTACTTAGATAATTGGCTATAAAGTATGTGAGGAGTGAAATATTTCTGGGGGAAGTGAATGCAAACATTTCCCTATCTGTATATTTACTTTTTTGTGCATCAGAAGGCTAGTTTTGGAGGACCACAGAGAAATTAGGGAAATTTTATTTCCTCACAAGGAGATTTGTAATATAAGTAAAATTATATTGAGCTTTCTTTTGGTTGGTGATAAGTTAGTAATTCTTAAAACTAACTTAATATAAAGGAAAATGATATATGTCACTAAATTTGAACGTTATTTCTGATGTGAACACTCTTCTGTATATCTCCCAGTGTGACATGTACAAAAATTTTTTCTCTTGGGTATATATCTAGTATATTAGATTTATTATCGATAAGTAGAATCATTGAATCATAATTCTACATGACTAGCTTTACAAGATAATGTCAAATTGTTTTAAATATCTGTACCAATTAAAAAAAATATTTGTACCAATTTATATCCCTTACTACCAGCAAGTTCCCGTAAATTCACGGTTACTAGTATAGTCAGACTGTGGCATAATCTTGCCAGTATGGTAGGTATAAAATATATTGTACTGTGATTTTAGCCTGTATTTTCCTGAAATATGATGAGTTGATCATCCATTTATGAATGTATTTCTTTCCATATTCAGTTGCCTATTGTTTGAGTGCTTTGTTTTTTTATTTTATTTTATTTTTTTTACTATTTTATTTCTTAAACTTTTTTAAATGTTTATTTTTGAGAGAGAGAGAGAGAGAGAGCGCGCGCGAGCGAGCAAGCAGGGGAGGGGCAGAGAGAGAGGGAGACACAGAATCCAAAGCTGGCTCCAGGCTCTGAGCTGTCAGCACAGAACCTGATGTGGGGCTCCAACCCACAACCCTTGAGATCATGACCTGAGCCAAAGTCAGATGCTTAACTGACTGAGCCACCCAGGTGCCCCTGCCTTGTGTTTTCTTACTTATTAGAGGAATTTTTAATACATTTTTGGGTCCTAATACTGAGCTATGTGTGCTAGAATTTTTTTTTTCATAATCTATGCTTGCCTTTTCACTTTATTCCTGGTGTTTTTTGAAGAACAGATATTCCTAACTTCAGTGTGTTTAAATTTATCTGCCTGAATGTTAAGCACTGTTTGTGACTTTAAGAAATCTTTCCTTACCCCCTAGATCTTACAGGTATTGCCCCTGTGTTTTCTTCTGAATATGTTATGATTTTGCCTTTGGCACCTAGGTCTTTAAGTAAATAAATAGGTTTTTGCTTGTTTTGTTTTTGTGTGATATAATATAGGAATCCAATATTCATTTTTTCCCCCAATATGAATACCAAATTGTTCCTGAAACATTTCTCCACCGAGAAGCCTTGATATGAGGTAGAGTCAACTGCCTCTTTTGGGAACTGTTTTGCTATTTGAGATGGAACTTTTTTTCAAATATTTAAATATCAGCTTTGCTTTTTTCTTTCTTTAATTTTTTTTTTTTTTTTTTTCATTTTAGAGAGAATCCTAAGCAGGCTCTGGGCTGATGTGGGATCCCATGACTCTGGGATCATGACATGAGCTGAAATCAGGAGTCTGTTGCTCAACTGAGTGAGCTCCTTAGGCTCCCCTCAGCTTTGCTTTATGCAAAAAAATGTTAGAATCAGATTTTAAGGTGCCTCCCCCCCCCAAAAAAAGCCCTATTGAGATTTTTTTAATCTATAGATGAAATTTGAGAGAATTGATGTGTTTTATGTTACTGTCTTATCCATGAACAGGATTATCTCTTTACTCTTTTAGGGTATTCTTTTAGTAGAGCTTTATAATTTTCTGGGTACATGTCTTGCTTATTTTTTGTTTGGTTTATCCCCAGCCATTTAATTGTTTTTGGTGTGATTGTAAACAGTATTTTCCATTTCAGTACATTTTCTGTTCGTTGTGTATATATATAAAAATGTAATTGATATTTATGTATTAATTATATGTTAGATCAGAGTATGAAATTTGAATAATTTATTTTTTGTACATTGTTTGAGATTGCTATATAGATTTTATTATCTAGAAGCAACATTGGTTTTTTTCCTTTCTAGTCTTCAAGCTTTGTATTTCTCTTTCTTGCATTAGTATTACTGTGTAATCTAGGATCTCCAGTACAATGTTGAATAAAAGTGGTAGTTGGAGGCATTCTCTGGTCTTTGATTTTATTTTATTTCTTTCCAACTTTTTTTTTTTTATTTATTTTTGGGACAGAGAGAGACAGAGCATGAACGGGGGAGGGGCAGAGAGAGAGGGAGACACAGAATCGGAAACAGGCTCCGGGCTCCGAGCCATCAGCCCAGAGCCTGACGCGGGGCTCGAACTCATGGACCGCGAGATCGTGACCTGGCTGAAGTCGGACGCTCAACCGACTGTGCCACCCAGGCGCCCCTGGTCTTTGATTTTAAAAAGAACATGTCTAACATGAACCATTAGGTAGGAAGTTTGTAGTAGATTTTTCATAGATACCTTTATCAGTTTAAAAATTTCCTTCATTATTTTAACCACTATGGGTTTTGAATTTTTTTTAATGCTTTTTTCATTTTTTGTTGTTTTTGTTTTTGGCTTTTATCAAGTTGGTAACAAGGTGTATTAGGGTTCTCCAGAGGAACAGAACTAATAGGATGTACATATATAGAAAGAGATTTATTATAAAGAATTGGCTCACACAGTTATGGAGCCCATAAAATTCCAAAATTTGCAGTCACCAAGCTGGAGAATCAGGAAAGCTTATGTGTTAAAGTCATCCAAAAATATTCTCAGAAACAGCCAGAATAGAGTTTGACCAAATATCTGGACACCCTGTGGCCCAGTCATGTTGACACACAAAATTAACTATCACATGTAATATTTATTCTGTAGACTTAGAAGATGAATTACATTTATCTTTTGCCAGTATTAAACTATGTTTGTATTGCTAGTTAAGGACACCAACTTCACTTTTTTTTTTTTTTTTTGTAATGTATGGTTTGATCTGTGAATGTTTTGTTGAAAAATTTTGTATCTGTGATAAGTTAGATTGACCTGCAATCTTGTTCTTGTCTAGTTTTTGTATCAAAGTTATACTAGGGGGCACCTGGATGGTTCAGTCAGTTAAATGTCCAACTTTTGATCTTGGCTCAGGTCATGATCTCATGGTGAGATTGAGCCCTGCATCAAGGTCTACACTGACAGCACAGAGCCTGCTTGGAATTCTCTCTCCCTCTCTCTTTGCCCCTTCCCTGCTAGTGCACATACACACTTTCTCTCAAAATAAATAAATAAAAACTTAAAAGTTACACTAGCTTCTCAGAATTGAGTTGGATAGTTTTCCTCATTTTGTAAGAGATGTTTGTACATATGATTAGAATAATAGAATAATCTGTTCTTTGGATGTTGGCTAGCACTTAATTACAAAACTGTCTTCGTTTTTCTGGATGATTTTAAAGTACTGATTCAATTTAATAGTTAAACTTCTCAGGTTTTCTATTCTTATGTCAGTTTAGATATATTATGGTTTTGTTTGGTTTTTAGGAATTTGTCCATTTTTTCTATGTTTTTGAGTTCATTGCAATATAGTCATTTAAATAGTCTATTAATAGCTGCTGTGAGCATTATTATGTGATAATATTTTCATTATGCCTTCCCTTATTATTAGTCACTTTCACCAGGGGTTTGTGTGTTTTATTAATCTTAACCAAATTATGGTTTTAACCTTCTGTTATATCTTTGTTTTACTCTTTTCCTAATTTTAGCTGTTCTATTAATTTCAACTTTTGGGAGGTTCATTTTATTTCTGCTTTCTTAAGTTGGAAAAATGGTCAATGCAAGTACTCTTTTAGTTGCATTCCACAACTTTTAATATGTAGGATTTTCATTATCATTCAGTTCTAAGTACTTTTTAGTTTCCATTATGATTTTCTATTTTGATATGTGATGTAGAGGATTGTTTTTAAATTTCCAAATATATAAGAATACTTTTGTCTTTTTTTTCCCCATTTAATTGTTATAATCAAAACAGGTGGTGATTATTTGAAATGTATTGATACTTGATCTAAAGCCAACTTTGTGGTCAATTTTTGAACATGCCCTGTAGATGCTCTGTAGATTTGCCAAAAGAAGTGTATTCTTTGTTAGATTCTGGGTACACAATTCTGGGTTGACAGCTATTTCCTCTTAGTGCTTTGACTATATTACAATATCTTCTGGCTTCTATTTTTGTTGAGAGGTCAGTTCTTAGTCTAATTATCGTTCCTTTGTAGGTCGTCATCTTTTTTCTGGTTGCTTTTTTTAATCTTTGTCTTTGGTGTTTTTCAACTCTATATCTAGGTATAGATTTCTTATTTATCCACCTTGGTATAATTTGATATCTGGATTTATAGATGCATTTCTATAATACAATTAGTCATTATCTTTCTGATTATACTTCTCCTTCATTCTTTGTAGACTGTTTTTCTAGGAACCTAGAGCATCCTATATCAGGTCTTTTCATTATGTTCTTGATGTCTGTGAACTTCTCTTGTGTTTTACATCTACTTGTTTCTCTGCTTCATTCTGAGTGATTTCATCATAGTTACCCTCTAGTTTACAAATTCTGTCTTTAGCTGTGTCTGGTTTGTTATTTAATCCATTCGTTGAGTTTCCAATTTCACATAATATTTTTGATTTCTTATAAGTTGTATTTGCTTATTTTTAAGACCTGCCTGGTCTTTTTTCTTTTTAAATAGATTCTTGTTAATATTTTTTAGAAATACTTATTGAGGACATGGAGGTTCTATTCTGATATTCAGGAGGTATATTGAAATAAGCTTCATTTTAGCCATTTCTATTTTTATTATTATTTTTTAGAGAGAATGCGAGTGAGGGAGAGGGACAGAGAGAATCTTAAGCAGGCTTCATACTCAGCGTGGAGCCCAACATGGGGCTCGATCCCACGGCCCTGGGATCATGACCTGAGCCAAAATCAAGAGTTGGATGCTCAACTGACTGATGTTTATTTATTTTGAGAGAGAGAGTATGAGCAGGAGAGAGGCAGAGAGGGAGAGAGAGAATCTTAAACAGGCTCCATGCTCAGCACAGAGCCCAACACGGGGCTCAATCCCGCAACCACAAGATCACAATTTGAGCCTATATCAAGAACCAGATGCTCAACCAACTGAGTCACCCAGGTGCCCCATGCCTAGCCATTTTTAAGTGTACACCTTTTCAGTGATGTTTAGTAGATTCACAGTGTTGTATAGCCATCATCACTATCTAATTTCAGAACATTTTTATCACCCTAGAAAGAAAAGAAACCTCATACCTGGTAACCATACATTCTGTATTTGTTCCTCCTCCAATCCTACTGTGAATCTACTTCTGTCCTTATGGATTTATCTATTCCAGACATTTTATATAAATGGAATCATGCAGTATGTGGCCTTTAGTGCATTGCTTCTTTCACTCAGCATAATTAAAAAAAAAATTTTTTTTAATGTTTATTTATTTTTGAGAGAGTTGAGCAGGGGAGGGGGAGAGAGAGAGGAAGACACAGAATCCGAAGCAGGCTCCAGGCTCTGAGCTGTCAGCACAGAGCCCGACGTAGGGCTTAAACCCATGCACAACGAGATCATGACCCGAGCTGAAGTCGGGGATGCTTAACCAACTGAGACACCCAAGCACCCCTCACTCAACATAATGTTTTTAAGGTTCATCCATGTTGTAGCATGTCAGTACTTCATTCCTTTTTATGGCTGAACAGTATTTCATTGTATGGATAATACCACATTTTGTCAATTGTTTCTATTCTTTGTTATGAATAAGCTGCTATGAACATCTGTGTATCAGTTTTTATGTGAATATGTTTTCAGTTCTACCAGTTATTTCTTTAAGCATCTCATACCTGTTTTATATATTACATCTGTTATTCCAGTTTGAAGCCCTTGAGCATTTGAATCTCTTGTTTCTGCTAAATCTCACGTAGGGTAGCTTATTTCCTCCTAGGTTGTGAGCTTGATGTTTTATATTATTAACACACTTTTGTTTGTTTGTTTGTTTGTTTGTGTGTTTGTGTGTTTTTAAAGATTTTCTTTTTAGGTAATCTCCACATCCAACATAGGGCTCGAACTCACAACCCTGAGATCAAGAGTCATATGCTCCACCGACTGAGACATCCAGGCGCCCCAACACATTTTTGTTTTTGTACCATGTTACCTGTAATATTTATATGGAAAGTCAAAATAGTAGAATTGAGTAATAAAAATTAATGACTGGGTTAATATTGTTTTCTGAGGGGAAGAAAACAATAAGGTGTAATCGAGGTAGTAGGAGAACCTAGTTAATAGGTGTTTGCTTTCCTATAGCATTTAAAGTATTTCTTGGAGCTAAAGGGCAAAAATACTACTGTTAGGGCCTCTGTCTGCCTGAGTGGTGTTGCTGGGTATAGAGTCCCTGTGCTCCATGAGACTCTGGGGACATTGAGGCCCCTTAAAAGACAAGGAGGGTCTTTATGCCACAGAGCCAATGGAATTTTTAAAAACCTGGTACTTGGAGTGGGGTGAGACATTAAAAAGAATCTTTCTCCTTAGTTACCACAAAACATGAAAATCTTACTCATGCTTCCCAACTTCCTGTTCTGACAAACCCGGAGTTGGGTAAAATGTTAACAGAAATATATAGGATGTATAAAACATTTTTGGACAAAAGTGGTTGAATCTGAAACAAAAATGTTGCAGGTACATTTTCCACCTTACTTTTGGCTATTCAAACGGTGTTTTTATTTTTTATTTTATTTAAAAAACTTTTTTTTTTTAAAGTTTATTTATTTATTTTGAGAGAGACTCAGACAGTGCAAGTGGGGGAGTGACAGAGAAAGAGAAGGAGAGAGAAAATCCCAAGCAGGCTCTGTGCTGTCAGGCAGGGCTCCAACTTATGAAACTGTGAGATCATGACCTGAGTTGAAACCAAGAGTCGGTCACTTAAATCGACTGAGCCACCCAAGCTCCCCTAAACCACTGTTTTATTAAATGTAAATTGATAGCAGTTACTTTTTGTCCTTTAAATTTGCGTTCTTACACAGACTTTGTTTACTGGAATAGTTACAAATTTACAATACAAATTTAGGTAGCACACATTTCCTTTCAGAGCCCGGAGTTCCTTTGTGTGCAACTGTCATGCTCAGTTCTTCCTTTACTTCCCCTTTCTTTAAAATGTATTGTGAACAATTACAGTAGCTCCTGAAGTTTCTTTGCATTACATTGTTTTCTTCCCCCTCCTGCACAGTGCTGTTGAGTTTTTGTTGTTTCTTGAACTCCCGTTCAAAAGGATATATTTTTGAGGGCATTCCTGGCTAACTTGGCATCCTTGTCTTTTTACAAATGAGCCAGTGATCTTTTCTTCTAGATTTGTGTGTTTGTCATAGTCTGTCATTACCCTTTTCCCAGTCATAAGTACTCTGATGCCTGCAAACTGTTCATCAATTATAATTCTGCCTTTGTTCATGATGTTGCCTCTATTGAAATGTTCTTCCCATAATCTCAGGCTCTTGGCAATATTCCCATCCTTCAACATCCAACTTAAGTATGCTCTTGGCATCTCTTCTAACCATAAATAAATTATAGTTTTTCTCTGTTGTTTTATAAATCTTTTCGAGAACTTTTCTATCTTGACTAATTATTGACATTTCTTGTGTTACTCTCTCCATCCAATTATAAATTACTCTCAAGGCTCTTGTGTTGCTTATCTTTGAAGTTACTTCTGGCAAGGGAAATTGCCTTAGATGTGAAATGTGTTTTTTATGTGAAAACATTAGATTATAGCAACACATTTCATTTGAGATTAGCCTGTACTCACAGAAAGGCAATGTTTGTGCTGTAGTTGTTTTATACCCCCAACATCCAACACACTGCCTTGGCAACTAATAATAGGTCTTTTGAATTGCTGAGGAAGATATTTGAAGTCTTTAGTTTGGTCCTTGCATTTTAACTTCAAGGAAAAATCAGCAAGTTGGTTTCACAGTTAATTAGAGGAATTCTTTCAGTAGTAATTTCTTGTTTTCATTCTGAGAACTAAGTAATTTTTATTCGATTGGAATTCTGTTAATCAGAGAGTAGAGCTTTTAATTTAGTAGAATTATTTTTCCTAAAGAAAGATGATCAATAACTTATTGTTTTCTTTATAATTAGTAGAAATTGCGATGTCTTTGCCTTATGAGTAATAATAAAACAGATGCAACTTGTTCCCTCTTCCAAAAATGCAGGTTCTTGTTAAACCTTTGGGAGACCGAGGATACCTATTTCTTCTCTCTCCTTGTCAAATGGTTTCTCCATATGGTAGGTGATCTCTTTAATTTTTACAGTTCTTTCTAAAATTTTTAGTTAAAACATATTGCTAATCAATTTGGCTTCTGGTTTTTTTGTTTTTTTTTTTTTTTTTTAGAACATCAGACTGCCAAGTCTCGAGTCCTGCATGCTTTATTTCTATTTCAAGAACCTAGAGGCATAGTTACTTGTAAGTTCTTTGAGTATCTAAATCTAGTTACTTATAGATACTTACATTTTATTGAAATTTTCCAAATATTTTGTTTCTTACATTTTGGGAAATACTGGGAATATTAAGAGGTCTTAGCAAAATAAAACACATTATATATGACTTGGGTTTTTTTTGAACTATTAAAAATTATTTGGTTGTTATCAGTATTTTCACTAAATAAACATGGGCTGTAATTATTAAAATACTACAGCTTAGATTTTTGGGTTTTATATTAATTTTTATCTTAGTTCAATTTTGCATCCAGATTTTAGTAACAATAAAAGAATCTTGTGCTAGGTTAAATTTATGCCATTTAAAATTATAAAAGCTTTTCACACTGATTTTTTTTTTTTTTTAATTGAACTTAGTTAACAGACGGTATAGTCTTGGCTTCAGGATTAGTAGAACCCAGGGATTCATCTCTTAAATATGACACACAGTGCTCATCCCAAAAAGTGCCCTCCTTAATGCCCATCACCCCTTTAGCCCATTTCTCCACCAACGTCCCCTCCAGCAGCCCTGAGTTTGTTCTATTTTTCACACTGAGGTTAGAAAAAATTTGCTATTCACTGTTTCTAAGAACATACTTCAATGCTATATTAAGGTAAAAGTCCCACTAATGGGTTTCACTGTTAGATTAGGAATGTCCTTTTCTTTTCTTTTCTTTTCTTTTCTTTTCTTTTCTTTTCTTTTCTTTTCTTTTCTTTCTTTTTTTCTTTTCTTTTTTTTTTTAATGTTTATTTTTGAGAGAGAGAGAGACAGCGTGAACAGGGGAGGGGCAGAGAGAGGAAGACACAGAATCTGAAGCAGGCTCCAGGTTCTAAGCTGTCAGCACAGAGCCTGATGCGGGGCTCAAAACCATGAACTGTGAGATCATGACCTGAGCCAAAGTCAGACGTTCAACTGACTGAGCCATCCAGGCGCCCCAAGAATGACATCTTCAATAGTAGCCACTTGGTGCCTGCATATCTGCTTATGGGGGTAGAACATTTATGTGTAGTTAAAGTTGTTACAGTATAGCAGGAAGGAGTGACATTGCTATCAGTTGCAGGACTCTTGCTAGGAGCCTCATATCTTGCCCTGCTTCTTTATTTCTCCTTACATTTTGCTTGCCATCAGTTGAATTGCCTAGGGACAATGGGAAATGAAGAAGATCTTCAATGAGTGGGTTTTTCTCTTTACAGATATGTTCTGCAATTTTGTTTTAGTTTTAATTTCTTATTGGCCTGTTTTTAGAAGCACGCTATTCATCTATTTCTGTATTACATATATGTACTAGAGTACATACTTCTAGTTTGGTTCATCATTAATGTATGAATGATTGCATTTCTCTGACAACATATAGATCTGTATTTGATTAATTTCTTGCTTGCTAACATAGTTTGCTTTTTTGTTTGTTTACAGCACAAAAAGGTTCAACTACTGCAGCACCACAGAAGAGACATGAGAGCATGACAGATGTATTAAAAATAACTCAGTTTTTACAGTTTGCTTTGATTCAGTGTCGAAAGGAATTCAAAAATATGAATACTATAAATTTTCATTCTGTTGTTGAAAAGTATGTAAATGAATTTTTTAAGCGAGGTTTTGGTTCAGGTAAACGAGAGTTTATCATGTTTCCATACGATTCACGATTAGATGATAAAAAATTCTTATACTCAGCTCCAAAAAATAAATCCCATATTGATAATTGTTTGCATGCCTATATTTTTCGGCCTGAAATGTATCAGTTACCAATTTGTAAATTAAAAGAGCTTTTTGAAGAAAATAGAAAACTTCAACAGTTCAGTCCACTTTCAGATTATGAAGGCCAAGAAGAAGAAATGAATGGTACAAAAATGAAATTTGGAAAACGAAATAACTCAAGGGGTGAAACTATTATACCTAGAAAGCACAAGTCCTCTCATTCTTTGGATTATGATAAGGATAGAGTCAAAGAATTGATTAATTTAATTCAGTGTAGGAAAAAAAATGTGGGTGGGGACTCAGACACAGAAGATATGAGAAGCAAAACTGTCTTGAAGAGGAAGCTTGAGGATCTACCTGAAAATATGAGAAAGCTCGCCAAAACCAGTAATTTATCTGAAAATTGCCATCTATATGAAGGTAAAAATATCAGGTTGCTTTTATTTAGTATAAAAATAACAACCAAAACTAAAGTAGTTCTGTCCTTTCCCCTAGTACAGGGGTCTGCAAATTACAGCCTGAGAGCCAATCCAGCCTGTCCCCTGTTTTTGGAAAGAAAGTTTCAATGGGCTACAACCACGCTTATTTATGTGTATATGGCTGCTTTCACGCTATAATGGCAGAGTTGAGACAGAGACTGCTTGGCCCATGAAGCCTAAAATATTTATTGTCTGGTTCTTTACAAAAAATATTTGCCAACTACTGCCTTAGGACATCAGGTTTCTGAATTGTGTAGCTTAGACTGATAGGAAAATAAGTATGTGTAGCTCTTATTCTATTAATTGGAGTTCTTGTCCTTTTATATCCCTTTAATTGTATAATTGGAAAAGTACATTGAATATTGGGTTCTTTTAGCATGTTGCTTAATGAAAGGAACCTTCTGAGCTTTAAAATTAAGTTTCTTTGATGCATACACATTTTTTTTTCCAGTCCAGGAGCCTAGTAATATGTTTGGCTTCTCTTTTTTTTTTTTATTTTTTTTAATTTTTCTTTATTTTGTTTTAGTTGACAGTAAAAGACAGAAATGGGAGACCCTAAACTGTGTGTTTCAGTATTGCAAGTAACATAAAACATTTTTCATCTAGAATTTTAAGATCTTTGCTAAAGCAAGCA
Organism: Herpailurus yagouaroundi; assembly: GCF_014898765.1. Lineage (NCBI taxonomy): Eukaryota > Metazoa > Chordata > Mammalia > Carnivora > Felidae > Herpailurus > Herpailurus yagouaroundi. The sequence goes on from NW_024412444.1 coordinate 11,879,138, forward strand.
TGAAATGTGTTCCTTGCATTCAGACACCTTTGAATTTTGCAATGCTGCTGCTGTTCTTATTGATTATGGCAGATCTCAGTATTCCATTCCTGTTGCTTACTAAGCTGTTTTACTTGTATGTGTTCGCATTCAGTGGGTCTCAGAACTAATTTGAATCAATGTCTTTTATTGTACTATTCTTCTAGCAATCTGTGTGTTTGTATCCTCAGTTACTTTTTACTTACCTGCTTTCCTTAAATTCTTCTCTTCCTGCACATATGGTAGCCACTAGCCACGTGTTGTTATTTAAGTTTAAGTTGAAATGAAGTAAGAATTCATTTCATGCTTTATACTTGATATATTTCATCAGCCATACCACCATATTGAAATAGCACAGATAGAGGACATTTCCATCATTGCATAAAGTTTTTTTAGCCAGTGCTGTTGTTTTCAGTCTTTCAAGTGTTCTTTCTTCACTTGACCTGTGTTCTTTTTCTTTCCAACATTTTCATCTTATTCTTACCTTTGGCTGGCTTTCCTAGCATCTGTCACTCATTTCAGTATCATCTTCCAGTCTTAGCTTCTGTATTTGTCTTTCAAAGCTTTTTTTATAGGCTGGCATGTCCAGCCTGAATAACCATGATTCCCACTCTTTTTTCACATGTTCTTTGATTAGGGCTCATCTCTCTCCTTAGAATATGTCATGGTCAGCAGTTTACTTCTCTTTCCTTCTTCATGTATGAAGCATCTTTGATTTATCTCAAGCCTCATATCTTTGCTTGATCCCTCCTTAGCTTTCTGGCTCTTTTCCTTGACGGTTTTCATTTCCTTTAGCTTACGCTGTGCTGAACCTGTTGACATTTAGCGATCTGCACTCATACTGTTGACCTGTATCTTGAAAATTAAGTGCTTACTATGTGCCAGGTGCTTTACATTTATGGACTCATTTAGTTCTTGAGTGGTAGACATTATTATTCTTATTTTTCAGATGAGGAAACCATCTCAGAGAAGTTAAATAATTTCCCCTAAAGTTACATAGTTCACTAATCCATGTTTAATCCATAACTTACTTGTGACTGACTTTAAAACATTGTTCCTAAACTTGACTGTGTTTCCTAGCACTGAGCACATAATGGTCAAGGTACTTAAATTTCAGTACTGTTTTAGCTGTTAATTGACTAATTTTGTTAAAAATGTAAAAAAAATAGTTGTGGGTGACAGGCTTTATCAATAATAAAATGGTGAGAAAGCCATGCTAATTATAATAACTTTAAGGAGAAGCAGGGCAGGGGAGAAGGGAGAAGAGATAGGTTAAACTGGAACAAGCGACAGTCAGACTGGTATTTCTAAGTGTTCCTCATTTGTGTTTCTTTTTAGTCATTTTGATTTTTTAATTTTTGATTTCCGAAAGTAGAGATTTAAAGGTTGGATTCTAACTTTTAAAATACCCTCACCTTGATTTGATGGTGAATCTACTCATTTAATAAGAGGTAATCTCCTAACCTCCCTACCCTCTTTCACATTAACTTTTTGAAGTATGATTTATGTATAATGTACCCATTTAAGTGTACAGTTTAAAGATGAGTTTTGATAGCTATGTTACCACCACTCCAATATAGAGAACATATCCATCACTCCCACATGTTGCCTTGTATTCCTTTGTAATCTCACCCCTCCCTACCACTGAAATGCTTTCTGTCTCTATATAATAGTTTTCCTACTTCTATAATTTTATAATTTCATATATTTAGAATCATACAGTGTATACTATTTCTAACTTTTTTTTTTTGGTACATTATATATACTATGGTACATTATATATACTCTGTCTGCCTAAATTGGAAATCATGACATCTACTCAGGCTTTACCCTCCTTCAGCATTAAAAGCATGGGACTTTTGAACATCTATTCCTTTTGCAGGCTTTAAATATAATGGTTGTGCAGATTACGCAGATTTACATCTGCTTGGAACCATGTCTTAACATGTTTTCTCTCATATTGCTTTTTGTTCTTAGTGCAGGTTTGGTGTAGATTTCTTCAGGATGATTTTGTAGCTTTGTTATGAAATTAAGTAATCTAGTCATTCAAAATAAGGTTTTAGATTATAAGAATATCAGTCATTATCTTAAAGACAAAATCTAGTAGGTATAGTCCTGGTTTGTTTTTTAGTAGATTTAAATGTAACCTGCATATCTTCCTAACATTTTGCAAAATTACAAGTATACAGATATTTTATATAGTTTTCAAGTCACTTGATAGACTTTGGGGTTTTGGTAATAGAGTTTAAGGTGAATACAGTACAGGTATTAATATATATTATTCATACTACCAGCATGTCTGAGCTCATTTCTCCATTAATACAGTTTTCAAATTATGAAAATAAGCTTTCATTTATGGGAAATTTTAGTTTTGTGCAAAATTTTAGAACCTGTCATATCTATAAAGAAAGGGATGGATATTCTTATACAGTCTAAGCCAGTGGTTTGATTGAATTCCTGCCCACAAATGTCTTATGATAATTTTTAAATATACTTGATTTTTTAAATTTTTATGCTACCATTCCAAACTTAACTTTGAAAGATGGTTTTTCTTTCTCTTTCCCTTCAGAGTCTCTGCAGCCTATTGGCTCTCTTGGGCATGATGCTGATTTGAGACCTCAGCAGCAAGATACCTCTAACTCCGGTGTTGCTGACATCCATCGGCTGTTTAACTGGCTATCAGAAACACTAGCAAATGCACGTCATTCTGATGCATCCTTGACAGACACAGTCAACAAAGCCTTAGGATTGAACACTGATGATGCCTATGAAGAGTTGAGACAAAAGCATGAGTATGAGTTGAACTCTCCCGCAGATAAGAAAGAATATGAGCAGCCTACTTGTGCAAAAATGGAAAATGTGCATTTTAAGGGTACTCAGAGCCCATTGTTAGAAATTGATACATCATTGTTAAAGTATCCTGTTGCTGTTTCTACCAGTGAAGTAGGCACTGACCATAAACTACATTTGAAAGAAGTAAGCATATGTCTTTTGATTACCTTTGTTGCTTTTGTGAATGTGTGTCTGAAAGAGGATGTAGGTGTGTTTCAATGTTTTTTTTTTCCCCTTTCAAAAAGAAATTACACATTTACAATGAAAGTATCCAGGATAATTCTAAGTTATCCCTGTTACAGAGGGATAAATGTAGATGTAGTTGTTTTCCTTCCTGCTTAGAGAATTATGTATATAGGCTTATATATAAAGTTGAATCCTCAAAAGATTAGTTTTCTACTGGCAGTACCAGAATCCGAAAGTGAGGCAGATGAGGTGACCACAGCCTGTACATCAGTGTCACAAACAAGACTAGGTACTTTGTATTTTTCATGCAAATAGGAATGGAAAGTGAGTGTCCTTTAGGATTACCTCTGAAGTGACTCAGCATTGCTTGACAGGACATCCAGTTTGTTTATGATACAAGCTTAGAGAGTACTGATCTCTAGCTGAGAAGTAACCTTATCTCCTCCAAGAAGGGGTTGTATCTCTGGGGAATAATAATAATAGGATAGCACCATGTTCCTACTGGCTTATTTCTAATTTCCTCTTTCCTCCTGTATTTCTTCCCTGTCTTTGAATAAAAGTTGTATGCATGTCCCCAGGCTTTCTCCATGCAGTTTTAGGATATTTTTTTTTTTTTATTAAGAGGAGGTTGATGGCAGGAGACCACTTGGGGAAGTATATAACTTATGTAACTTAAATTCTTAACATTTCTTGACATATTTAATACTCTAAATCAGGTCAATGGCAGCATCAGCCCATTGCCTATTTTTGTAACTAAATTTTTTTGTGGAATACAGCCATGCTCATGTGCTTAGGTATTGCCTCTGGCTGCTTTTGCACTACAGTGGCAGAGCTGAGTATCTGGCCCACAAGGCCTAAAATATTTGGTGCTTTACCAAAAAAGCTTACCAACCTCTGCTCTAAATCAACATCAAATTATGTTTTGAGGGAAAAAATTATGTTTAAATTTAAGACTAGAGAGTTACAACTTTGTCATGTTGATCTTACTCATTTGTAATGTTTAGATTGAAGCTTGTGGATTTGCTATTAAAAAATAGTTGTTTAGGGGCGCACTGCCTGGCTCAGTTGGTGGAGCATGCAACTCTTGATCTTGAGTTGTGAGTTCAAGCCCCACGTTGAGCGTGGAGCCTATTTTAAAAAAGAGAGAGAGAAAGAAAGAAAAAATAGTTGTTTATTCTTGACATAAAGATTAATTGAAAAGAAAGCTATTGAATGTGTACTCTAATTTTTAGGATCCAAATTTAATTAGCATGAATAATTTTGAAGATTGCAGTTTGTGTCCCACTGTTCCCATTGAACATGGATTCCGCAGACAATCTAAGTCAAATGATGTTGAAGAGACTGAAATACATTGGAAACTGATTCCAATTACAGGTAAGAACAAGTATACTGAGACTTAGGTTTGCTTGGTTTTACTTAGGGACCAGTTTCCTGATGGGTTTCATCTTTTCTAGATTCCATTCTTGGGTCACTAGGTGGTTCATCTTACTTGGCTCTGACATCTTGGTATCTTATTTTGAACAATGTAATTGTTCATTATTGAGTGTTGCTGTTTTTGGTCAGTATCAGCAAGTATGTGCAAAACAGCCTATAAAATCAGAAGGATTTAAAACATACTTACTCTTCCTATGGAGTTGTTAGCATGCAGACTTCCAAATGAAAATTGTTGACAGAAATGGAGTTTCTGATAAGGTGAGCTAGTGACAGAGATGAAATGATGGTCTTTGGGGTAGCGGATTAAATACTATCTTCTCAAATTATTAGAGCAGACTTCACTGTAACAAGCTATCATCTGAGAAGTGGGCATGTTGAGGTTCATCTATTTGAAAGAAATTTCTTAATATTAGGTTATCCTAGAGAAATTAGGTCATTGTAGAGAATGGCCTAAAATTATCAAATGCAAAAATCCCTAGAAAGCTTATTGAACCATGTAGGTTAGCAAATGTTGAAAGATCATTTTGCAGTATTCTAATTTCTCTGTGCAAACGCATACATATGTACACACATATATACATACTCTTAATATTCCAAGTTCTTACTCATCTTTGTAAGCTAAGCATTTTTGGAAATATTCCCAGGGCACATCTTTTCCATTCCTAGACCTTTATATAAACTTTAAAAAGAAAAAACAAATAACTTTTTGCTAAAAAGTAAGTAGACTGGCTTGTGACCCAGAAGCTACTAAGGCCTCCAAGGACTCTGAGAAGAATTTCTAAAACTTGATGAGTTTCCATGGGCTTTAGCACATTCTCTACTTAGTACCTTACCAGAGGGGGCAAGAGCCTCAGGAGTGATGGTAGAGAGGTAGCTGATACTTAGGAGCTGGAGACATCGGCTTGAGTAGGAGGAACAATAAGAAAGTAGGCAGTTCAAGATGATTATCCTAACCACTCCTCATTTAGGCACCTTCATAGTTGATGTTCAGAGCTATTTGAAGGCACAGCATCTAGGTGTTGATATTCTATCATCACCTGAACGGAAAGGGAAACAACTTGCTATTTCTGAATGACCCTTCTGGATTATTTTAGGCAAAAGGTGGAATACTTGGATTTGTTAGCATTTGGGGTTGTCTGAAAGGTGCTTAATAGGTATCACCAATATCTGAAGAGAGTCTACAAATCTAATGGATGCTTTCCCTCAGGAGGGAATGCAAGAAGCCCAGAAGACCAGCTGGGGAAACATGGTGAGAAACAAACACCAGGTGAGAAGGCTCCCTTTGCTTTTCTTCCCAATGTGCCCTTCTTCAGAATTGCTACTTGCATTTCTGGTTCTCCATCAATAGGGCATCATATTAAATTCTGTTAATGACAGAAAATTTGGACAATCTCATATTTGCATTTAAATCATTTGATTTGTATCAAATATTCTTATACAAAGAATGTGTTCAAAGAAGTCACTGAATCATTCTTAGAGGTTAAGTTTTCTTCGCCTATACTGTGATTCTATCTGATATGACGACTTCGGAAGACTGGAATATTTTTCTTAATCTGTTCCTGCAGAATATCCTATGAGAAGCAGTCTTCAAGTTTCTTTAAGTTTAAAAACTACTAGGATTAAGGCCATTTATCTTTTAGGTACATTATTCCTAATCTTGGATTTTTTGACCCAGTTCTTCTTCTAATTATTTAAATAAGACAGTGTAATTAAGAGATTAGGAAACTTTGGGATTCCAGAAACAATTACAGATGTTGCTGATTAGCTAGTTGCCATTGGTTCCTAGGAGACCTATTCTTTTGTCTGAGATCAGTCAATTGAACATCTCTGCAGATGGGCATAGGCATTGTTTTCTTGCTTTGAGTTTGGTGATCGGACTTTTTTGTTTCCATTTCGTTGTGTCTTACTCTTTCAGAAATCTTCAGTGGTGGTTTGTTTTTTTGTTTTTGTTTTTTCTTAATTTTGAAGAAAAGCCAAGTGACTTTTAATTTTAGTAGATCTTTATGGTTTTCCTCTCTTTGGGGATTAGAAAAAGATTGAATAGTTTTCTTCAAGGATGTCTTTGTCCTAGGAAAAGATGACCCCAAAAAGCAAAACAGGAATAACAGATCTATGACATAAAGTGCATAAATCTTTAGTGCACAGCTCGATGGATTTTTACATGTGCATACACTTATGTTACCTCTATCCAAATTGAGATGTAGACCATTTCCAGCACCCCAGGTTTTCTTTTGTATGCTTCCAGTCAGTACTCTCCCTGACCCAACAGTAATCACTAATCCGATTTCTTTCACAATAGATTATTTTTACCTGTTCTTAATTAAGGTAAATGGAACCTACACATGTCCTGTTTTGTTTTTGGCTCTTTCACTCAACATTATGTCTGGAATTCATCTATTTTCTATCTGTCAGTAATTCTTTCTTATTAGAAGCAGCAGGGCATCTTGTTTATGCTTCACCATGCTCCCTCAGCATCTGCAGTCCTCTTATTTGGCATACCCATCTTTATATTTTGTGTTTAATAGTGTAAATACCTGAATGATGCTGCCTTTAGAGAACTCACTACTCACACTTAAAATCCTGCATTGCTTGAATGTCAGTAGAAAACATGCATTATTCTTGATATCTATGTGTTTTTCTTTTAAATCATTTACCGATGAAGACATTTTTTAAAATAATAAAGTCAGTGTTAGTAATTAGAATCATATAGGGGAAATTTGTGCAAAATAGAATTAGGTGATGATAATTTGCATTTTTAAGCGGGGTTTGTTTAGAGGGTTTTTTTTCTTAATATTTATTTTTGAGGGGGGTATGAGCACATGTGCACAGAGGAGGGGCAGAGAGGGAGGGAGACAGAGTATCTGAAGCAAGCTCCGTGCTGACAGCAGAGAGCCTGATGTGGGGCTTGAACTCATGAACCACAAGATCATGACCTGAGCCAAGGTTGGACGCTTAAACTGACCGAGCCACTAAGGGGACCCTAGAGTTGTTGTTGTTGTTGTTGTTGTTTTAAGGTTTATTTATTTATTTTTGAGAGAGAGCATGCATAAGCAGGGGAGGGGCAGAGAGGGAGGGAGACACAGAATCTGAAGCAGGCTCCAGGCTCTGAGCTGTCAGCACAGAAGCTGAACAGCTTGAAGCTTGTGCTTCACAGCACAAGCACGTGAAGCTTGAACCCACGAACTGCGAGATCGTGACCTGCTCCAAAGTCAGACGCTTAACCAACTGAGCTACCCAGGCGCCCCTAAAGCTCTGTTCCACTTTAGAAAAAAATTCCTTGTATCCATAGCCCTTCAAGTATAAGCTTATTGGTTTGAACTACAGCTGTACATTTTGGGAAGCAGGTTATTTCACTTGAAATAATACATAATCAGAAATTTAAAAATTATAGGTAGTCTTCTGCAACCCATTTGTTATGTAAGATAGAATTTAAAATGTATTTTGTGTGTATACTAAACCCCATGTTGCAAATTTAAGAAGGATGTTTTGTATTCCTGAGCTATTTATGGAACTTGAATTTTCTGGTTTCCAGTTTCATATAGTTTTCTTATCTTGGTGCATTGGTTATTTTGTTCCCCTTCTACCTATAGACCTGTTGTGGTCTTGCTGACAGGTGTCTGTGCAGTAGTTAATGGGTGGAGTGGCTCATGGTAAATACCAAGATTGGTGGAAAAATGTCACAAGCTGACAGCTGCTGATGCTGTTAAAGCCCTTAGAAAAGTGTGAATATGAGGAAACCCAAACTGAATGTGTGTGGAGAGGGCATGCAGCCACACCTAGATGCAAACTTGAATAGGGAATTCACTATATCTTTAAAGTACCGTGGTTTTGAAGACTACACTTGTGCCTGCACTTCTTCGTATGGAGGTACCATTTTGTAGACTACAACAGCAATTTGTTGGGGAATATTTGCTAAGATCTAAGAAAATTAAAAATAAAATTGTATAATATCATCTAGGCAAAGATTTTTTCTTTTCCTAAAAATGTTATTACTATAAATTGCTGTTAAACATATTTTCCCCTTTTAAAAAAGGACTTAGGGTGTCTGTTTTGAATTGTAGTTTTAAAACCATATTGTGTTTTGAATTTAGAATTTCTGGGGAAAAAAGTATAATCTGTGGATTGTGCTGGTTGTCAAAAGTCAGAGTTATGGGGCGCCTGGGTGGCGCAGTTGGTTAAGCGTCCGACTTCAGCCAGGTCACGATCTCGCGGTCCGTGAGTTCGAGCCCCGCGTCAGGCTCTGGGCTGATGGCTCGGAGCCTGGAGCCTGTTTCCGATTCTGTGTCTCCCTCTCTCTCTCTGCCCCTCCCCCGTTCATGCTCTGTCTCTCTCTGTCCCAAAAATAAATAAAAACGTTGAAAAAAAAAATTAAAAAAAAAAAAGTCAGTTATGGTTCCATTAAAATCAGTAGTTAGCTGAATGACCTCTTCATCTCAAGAGTTAACTGTTAATGCAGATATGAAATATGTCCTCTTTCATATTCTTGAGCCTTTCTTTTCCTGATCTGAGAAGCAGAAATAAGCAAATGACTTAATTTGTATTGTTGCCAGTTCCAAATTGGCATTTGTTCAAACACTTCAAAAGGAATCAAGGAAAATAACATCCAAACTTGTTACTCTAGCTACCTAAATCCAAAGACCAGCCATAGGTAGGGCACTTAGAAAATAGGGTTCACATCATTATTTGAGATTCTTATTCTACCTTCCAGTACGTAATTAATTCTAAGTATATGCTTTGATCTGACATTCCTATTTATGAGTTTGTGTTTTCAGGTGTTATTTTTTTGGATTGCTGTTACAATAATGAACTCTTCCTATATAGGTATGAAATCACCAGAAGAACAACTGGTGTGTCTGCCACCACAGGAGGCCTTTCCTAACGACCCCCGGGTAATAAGTAGACAGAGAAGTTCTGATTACCAGTTTCCATCCTCTCCATTTACAGACACACTAAAGGGCACCACTGAGGATGACGTGTTGACAGGTCAGGTGGTGACAGTGGAGGAGCAGTGTGTGCCAGCAGCAGAGCCACCAACAATGAGTGAAACCACAGAGAGGACAGTGTTAGGAGAGTACAGTCTCTTTTCTAGGAAGATAGAAGAGATTTTGAAGCAAAAGAATGTTTCATATGTCAGTAGAATTTCCACACCTATTTTTTCAACACAAGAGAAGATGAAACGGCTTTCTGAGTTCATATATTCTAAGACTTCCAAAGCTGGTGTACAGGAGTTTGTAGATGGCTTGCATGAGAAACTAAATACTATTATTATCAAAGCATCAGCCAAGGGTGGGAATTTGCCACCAGTCAGTCCTAATGATTCTGGTACTAAGATAGCACTGAATCCTCTGGGAAAGCCCGTCATCCCAATTTCCTCAAGTGACTTCAACAATAAAGAGCTCCTTGAGCCACTTTGTAGTGATCCTTTGAAAGACACCAACTCCAGTGAGCAGCATTCCTCTTCATCTTTGGGTTTAACCGAAGTAGAAGTGAACCAGCCACACCATGCCACAGAGCTAATGGTGACTTCTGACCATACTGTACCTGGTGATACTGTACGGGAACCAGTAGAAAAAGAAACAACAAAATCGCCCAGTGATGTAAACATTTCTGCCCAACCAGCTCTTTCAAATTTTATAAGCCAGTTAGAACCTGAAGTATTTAACAGTTTGGTTAAAATCATGAAAGATGTCCAGAAAAATACTGTGAAATTTTATATTCATGAAGAAGAAGAGAGTGTGCTCTGTAAAGAAATAAAGGTAACTAAACGAGAAGGTAATAGTAATGCTATATAAACTTGTCTTGTGTCTAATGTCTATAAAATGGATTTTTTTTTTGTTTTTAAATGTTGATGATATACTTTCTTACGTGATTTAATACAGACTGAAATAAAAAACTAGTAAGTTCAATTAAATTTAGAACCTGTGATCTAAGTATCTTAGGATTAACATCTTGTTTTATTGGGTGGTATTGAAGACCATTTGTATGCACACTGCAAATACCTTTAAACTCTTGATTCAGAGATTTTAAATGCTTTGTACTTGGGTTTTTAATGAAGGGGAGGGAAAGATACAGAGAAGTAGAGGAAGCTATCAGTGTTTACCTCTTATGGGTTTTTTATCAATCAGATAGAAAAAACTATCCAGGGATGACCTAATCATGATATATGTAGTCTTTTGGCATTTTCTTGGTACCCTGGTCATGTCAGGATTCCTTATAGCCTTTTTGATCAAAAAACATGATGATCCTGAAAGATTCCCCAATCATGGAAGATTCCTCACTGCAAGGTGTATTTTTTTCTACTGAAGCTACAGAGTAAGACTAGTGTTTCAAGTATGTGATTTTTTAAAACACTTGCGTGTGTCTGTGCAGATGCATACAGATGCATAAGTATGTAACATTTGTAACGATAGGTAAATTATAACACAGTAACAATTATATCAGTGTTTTCATATTAACAATTAGCATTCACTAAATTACAGGATTTCCATTCCTTAAGGGAATACCATAGGTTTTAAAATAAATGCCTCCTCCCATTTATGGAATTTACTTACCATGATGAGTTTCTGTTTGTGTTGTTAGAGGAAGCAGAAAGGACTATAAATAAGGGCCTTGTAGCCTACAGTGGCGCAAAAACTCTGTGCTGCTGACATGTCCTGAGCCTTTGTCAGTTTGGGGATCTCTTTGATGTCAGCATGTTTCATGTAGTGCAGCCATAAGAACATGAAGGGCATGGAAATGAAGAGAGAGGAAGAGTGCTCAGTGTGATTTCTTGGAAAGATGAGATCAGACTGTTCAACCATCTTACCTAAAATGAACTTGCTTTTAAAACTTCTTACTGTAAAAAGACCAAAAATTATAAGCTGGTCTGTCAGACAGCAATTTACTTTTTCATTACCTGACTGTAAGCTGTTCTGAGATCTGCCCAGAAGCTTTAATTATCTAATAATACAGAAGACGCTGCTTTATTTAGTTTAGGGCTACACAGAAACATCCTCTTTGGGGGTGACACTTGTAGACCATTCTTAACAGAGCAGTAGACTGGTTGTGAGGCAAGCTGGGTTTAGATTTAATGACTATCTAACCAGCCTTGCCAATCTTGAGAAAATTAATCTGCTCCTGTATCTGTGAAAAGAGGAATGTGACCTCTAGGACCCTGCAGTTTACCTCAGACTTCAGGATTCCACCAGCAAGCAAAGAGCAAAGGAAATTGCCTGTACTACCACCATGTGTCCTTGGAAAGGTAGTACCATGTCACCAACATGGAGGGAGGTATTAATTAGATGGGAGGGTCTATTTCGGCTGAAGGTATAAACTTGACAGACATGGCTAACTAATATGTGAATGCCATTGTATACGCTGAAGCTCTGTATGAATGACTTTGGGACTGTTGTGAATTAAATGAGCTACAATAAGAAAAGTGCTTTATAACTAAAGGAGTATACTGGCAACCTTGCTGCAAATAGCCAAGGGCTTGCCTTAAATGGAGTGGAAAGTGGGAGTGAGGGAGTGGTTGATGATTGGACTCTGGGTTGCCCCAGAATAAGTAATGGAACTGGATTAAGAACCTGGCTAACCATCGTTCTTATGGTTCTTTCTATTACCCACCATTGACGTTTACTTAGTTTTCACTGCATAGCATTGTAACATTGTGACTGGCCACTTAAACTCTGAGCTATAGGTTGTTCTATAAGAAGAGTGAACTTGATGATCTCTAGGGTCCCTAGAGTATAAGGTCATCATTGCTAGTGTTCAAACAGTAGTTACACTTGCCAGTTTATCTTGCATTTGTAGTGTTAAATGGATATTTGCAAAAAAAAAAAAAAAACTTCTTAATGTTGATTTAGTTTTTTTCTTTAACAGGAATATCTTATCAAATTAGGCAATACAGAATGTCATCCAGAACAGTTTTTGGAAAGAAGATCAAAACTAGATAAACTATTGATTATTATTCAGAATGAAGACATTGCAGGCTTCATTCACAAGGTAGAATATTAAGTCCAATTCACTATTATTTTGGCTATAAAAACTCCCTTATTTTAAAATCTTACTGCCTTTGAGACTAAAGCTCTTTGTTTTTAAAAATATCCTTGTAAGGTCTGAAAAGAGAGAAAACTTCAAGGTTGGTAGATTTAGGGCTTGAGACCTAATGATCCTTCTGTGAATCAGTTTGTGATCAAGTTTGTACCTTTGCAAAATTTTAAGTTGCGGCATGTCCCATACCCTCCCTGTCACTCATCAAGACTAGGAATACTGACTCCTTGAATGTCAGTGGGTCTGTTCACTCTCTTTACATTGTCCTTTTCATTCGTATGTCCCAGGTAAAACCTGTTTGTACCCTCTCTCTGCCACATCATTTCCCCTTTCCGTTGCATTTGGAGGAACCCCACCCAGTCTTCTGAGCTTGTCTCAAGTCCTACTGCCCTTTGAAGGCTTTCCTGACTGTTCCAGTACCATAGGCTCTTGCCCTCTGAATTCTGCCTGCACTCACAGGGCCAGACAGGTTGGCCTATATCATTGTTTCCAAGTCCGTTTGTAGGTACCTTTTCTTTAGAGCATTCTGTTTACGGTATTCACCGAGTACATAAATGTTGATTTATGTATTTGAACATGTTGGGAATATTATTTTTGTGCTTGGCTTTCCAGAAGCAACACACTAATATAGATGAGCTGTAGTGCATTTTGTTAGACTTTTCCTGTAGGTCACTTCACACTTGAGTCTTAACCATTTCATTCTTTATTTGTTTTTGTTTTGGGATTTAAATAGGTACCTGGCTTGGTGACTTTGAAGAAGCTCCCTTGTGTTAGTTTTGCTGGTGTTGATAGTCTGGATGATGTTAAAAATCATACATATAATGAATTATTTGTATCTGGAGGTTTTATCGTGTCTGATGAATCCATTCTAAATCCAGAAGTTATCACAATTGGTAAGATTTGTGCATTCTTTCGAGTATGAACTTCTGTCTTTTCTAGGTTTTTCTGATTAATGACTCATGCTTTTGTGTTTTGTTTTTAAAGTTTATTTATTTTGAGAGAGCTAGAGCGCATACGAGCAGTGGAGAGGCAGAGGGAGAGAGAGAATGAGAATGAATATCCCAAGCAGGCTCCACACTGTCAGTGCAGAGCCCGACGCAGGGCTCTATCCCACAAACTGAGATCATGACCTAAGCTGAAACCAAGAGTCAGACATTTAACTGACTGAGCGACCCAGGCACCTCAGTGACTCATGCTTTTTAAATGTATTGTCCATTCTGCCAATTACAGATAACTAATACATTTTCATCGTTTTCTTGAGGTTTTATTGCCTCAAATTTCTTTTCTCTTAGTCTTTGCAAATAATTTCCTCTAAATCTGGTATAAAGCAAGGCTACCTGCTCCTACTGCATTTGTATCACTTCTGCTTTGTTATTGTTATCATCCTGTTCTTTTTTTTTTTTTATGTAGATGTTCTTAAATCTAAGAGTATGTATAGATCTGTCTCCCTCAGAGGGAAAAAAGTGGGGGGCAACACTACATAGGAAAGTAGACATTTATGGAAACCAATTTGACAATAAATTTCATATATTTTAAAACTTTTTTTTTTTCAACGTTTATTTATTTTTGGGACAGAGAGAGACAGAGCATGAACGGGGGAGGGGCAGAGAGAGAGGGAGACACAGAATCGGAAACAGGCTCCAGGCTCCGAGCCATCAGCCCAGAGCCTGACGCGGGGCTCGAACTCACGGACCGCGAGATCGTGACCTGGCTGAAGTCGGACGCTTAACAGACTGCGCCACCCAGGCGCCCCAAATTTCATATATTTTAAAAAAAACAAAGTAAAATAAAAAACAAAAAAGGAAAGTAGACATTTCTATATAATATCAACAAAAATTTCTTCCATAATTCAGTTGTGGATTGACTATTATTTATTGAATTTAAGATGAACTTTGTTATCTCTAACAGAAAACCTTAAAAATTTTTTGACATTCCTCGAAGAACTTAGTACTCCGGAAGGAAAATGGCAATGGAAAGTCCACTGTAAATTTCAGAAAAAACTAAAGGAATTGGGCAGGTAAGATTTGAAAAATAACTGTATAATGGTTGCTGATTTAAAATTTTATTTTTCTGTGTTGATAGATTATCATCGATGCTGCTCAGTTTTCACAGGTATCTTTAGCCAGCCATAAGGGAATGTAGATATAATTCTAGCCTATTTGGAAGTAGTATTCTTATTTAGGTAGAGTTTTTCTTTTTTTTTTTTTTCAACATTTTTATTTATTTTTGGGACAGAGAGAGACAGAGCATGAACGGGGGAGGGGCAGAGAGAGAGGGAGACACAGAATCGGAAACAGGCTCCAGGCTCCGAGCCATCAGCCCAGAGCCTGACGCAGGGCTCGAACTCACGGACCGCGAGATCGTGACCTGGCTGAAGTCGGACGCTTAATCGACTGCGCCACCCAGGCGCCCCTAGGTAGAGTTTTTCTTAAGTTGAAGTTCTAGTTTCTAGTTATGTATATAGGTAAAATGGTTTTCATCTTTGCCAGTTGGGGATTTAGAATAATCAAGAGGGAATAGTCTGCTTTTTTTTTTTTTTTTTACCAAACTGTATATGCCAACTAGGTCAGACTCTTTCCCAACTGAGGAACTAATTTATGCAGCTAATCTAGTGACGCGCATACATACTGAGACAAGGATTAATCCCGACATAAGGGGATTTGTGATTAGGACATTTATTTATGGAAATAGGTGATTTCTAGCATACCCAGTGGTCCTTAGAACACTAGTCAGCTTGAGAGGCTTCACAAATGATAGAGGAGTTTTGGATACTGTATCTTCCTACTAGAGAGTCCATATAGTATATTTACATAATTAGGGATCTGAGAGACTAAGACTTCTGTTCTACAGGGGTGCTTGCGTGCCTCATTCGGTGAATTGTCCGACTCTTGATATTGGCTCAGGTTGTGATCTAAACGGTCGTGAGGGGCGCCTGGGTGGCGCAGTTGGTTAAGCGTCCGACTTCAGCCAGGTCACGATCTCACGGTCCGTGAGTTCGAGCCCCGCGTCGGGCTCTGGGCTGATGGCTCGGAGCCTGGAGCCTGTTTCCGATTCTGTGTCTCCCTCTCTCTCTGCCCCTCCCCCGTTCATGCTCTGTCTCTCTCTGTCCCAAAAATAAATAAAAAACGTTGAAAAAAAATTTTTAAAAATAAACGGTCGTGAGATGGAACCCCATGTCTGGTTCCTCGCTGAGTGTGGAACCTGCTTGGGATTCTGTCTGCCCCTCCCCCACTCACACTTTTTCTCTCAAAATTTAAAAAAAAAAAACCTACATTTTGTCAGCCAGCATTTCTGAAGCAGACTACAAAACACTTTTTTTTTTATACCCTAATACCTTCTAATCCCATGGTACACTTAAGAAGGAAATTCAGGCTTAAATAACTGAAAAGTAACTTTTTGTAGTAATTCACTCTTTTGAAACTTGTTTTATCTTCAAATCATGTGAAATAGGCATCAGTAAAGCCTTACTTTTGTATACCAGATAACAGTGAGGCCCACAGATGTAACTTTGGTACAAAGTTAGTACCTTTATCTTCCTGACAGTAGTCAGTAATTTCTACCACTTGTTGCCTTGTGCTTGGAGGTGTAGAAACAGCTTAGAGCCATGTATTTTTTTGGAGATATTTATATATATTTTTTGTCCTTCTGTGTCCTTCATTCAAGTTCTAAATTAGTAAAGTTAAAGGGAACTGTTGTTTTTTATTAAGTAAAACAACTGAGATTTTTTAGCCTAAGCTGAATAGCCGGCTCTCAGGCTTTTACACCCATATGAAGCCCCTGGACTTACATGTAGGTTGCACAATTCCTGCTCCCCTCTCTCCCCTAGGAGAAACCCATTCACTAGGCACTGAACTAAGCAGTGCAGTTGTCATTAGTTGCCTCAATTGAGAAATTATAGTTTTAATTTGAAGCAAAAATGTCCATACTGTAGAAATGCAGATCCAGATATCGAACTATTTAATTTCACAGATTGAATGCTAAAGCTCTAAGTCTGTTGACGCTTCTGAATGTCTATCAGAAGAAGCATCTGGTTGAAATTCTGTCGTACCACAATTGTGATTCACAAACTCGAAATGCACCAGAATTGGATTGCCTCATCAGACTTCAGGCTCAGAACGTACAGCAAAGACACATAGTCTTTTTAACAGGTAAAGAGCGCCCTTAAGCTTCCTATTGTGAATGTAGGTGTGGATGCAAGGATTTTCTGGGCCTGTGGTAGGTGTTGAGCACTTTATGGGGAATGGGGGCAGGCACCATCATTTGTCCATGTGTAGTTTCAAGTGTTTTATACTAGAAACTTGTTTTTAATTTAGAAAAGAATATCAAGATGATTTCCAGTTATACAGATAATGGAATAGTGGTTGCAACTACTGAAGACTTTATGCAAAACTTTAAAAATCTTGTGGGCTATCACAACTCAATCACAGAAGAAAACCTTCCACTGCTTGGTGCTAATGAGAATCTTGAGTCGCAGTCAGGTAACTTTTCAGTAGTTTTCCTATTCTTTAAGGCAGACAGAAAAAGAGGAACGGTTTTGTTTCATTTTCATATAACGAAATGCCTGTCCTGAAACTACTCACCCTCAGTGTTAATAGCTTCAGGGAAAGTATTTCAAGGCACCTATGATTTTTATACTTAGCATCCCCAAAATCTGCTCATTTATACTGTAATCACTACAAGCTGTTAAGAGTTACTGTGTCGCATACTATAGAGTAGGCATTTTCTCGAGGGTTTGTAAGCTTTTATTGGCTGCTGTTGTCAGCAAAGGGGTTCTATTTTTAAAAGGAGGACACCAGATAATGGGGATTTAGCATTGGGCTACTAAATCTCCCCAGATGTATAAAGCAATTTAATTACAAGGTAGTAAGGGATATCCATAGCTTTAGTCTTTTGTGAGATGGCCTCTGCTTTGGTTCCAGGTTTTATGTTAAATGAAAGATGTAATTTGTTTTTGAGGAAAAGCAGAGATGATCAAACATTTGATAGAACTGGTTTAGTCATAATCCAGTGAAGCTAGATGTCAAAATTTTTATTTTTTATTTGTCTTGTCAAATACTGAATTACCGTATAACTTTAGATGCTGTTTTGACATTAACCCCTTTGGAGCTGGGAGTTGGGATTTCCCAACATTAAACGTGAACACATTTCGCAGAAGCTTTTAGCATCGGATTATCTGGACATTCACACCTAGTGTGAGTGTTGTGACTAAGTGAACTTGTGGCAGAAGACCAAGCTTTAAGGGATTGTGGACTTGCAGACCCTGACGCGTTATATTGTGTGAGTAGTGTATAATTTTAAAACTTAAACAAATTGTGTATTTCAATAGAGGAGGACTTTTTGTTTTTTAAATGTAGCTCTTTTAGAAAACGATGAAAAGGATGAAGAGGATATGTCTCTGGATTCAGGGGATGAAATCTCACAAATAGAAGTATGCAGCAATTTTCATTCAGAAATATTGGCGAAAGAGACCAAAGGATCACGTGGAACAGATCAAAATAAGAATATTCAAATTGAGTTGCAATCGTCTCTTGACGTGCAAAAAAGTTTATTAGAAGATAAGACTTGTCAGATTGATTCTGAAGAGAGAGCTTCTGTTGCTCTAGTGTGCTCTGAAGGAGAGAACAGCAGTTCAACTGAACAAGATGCATATAGCAGCTTTCAGGTTTATCACAGTCAATTACATATGTCCCATCAGTTTAGTCATTTTAACGTTCTCACTCATCAGACATTTTTGGGGACACCATATGCCCTTTCATCAAGTCAGTCTCAAGAAAGTGAAAATTACTTTTTATCTGCTTATACTCAAAGCTTGGATAGAGATAAATCTCCATCTCCATTAAGTTGGGGGAAAAGTGATTCTTCCAGGCCGTTTTCAAAAGAGAAATAATTATATTAATTTTTTTTTTGAAACAGGTTGTTATGGACTTTGTTTCTTATAAGAATTTATATTTCATTCTCTAAACAAAAGGTTTCTTGTCCTTTCTCAAATGTTTTTTTTCCTTTTATTTAAATCATGATGGCCTGTAACAGTTGAAGCATCTGAAAATTGAAATAAATATATATATTTTTAACATATATTGTACTTGAATTATCTCATGTTGGCACTTTTAAGTTTTACATTTATAGGTCACCTGTACTTAGACTTCAAATTGAAGCCTGTTTTATACATAAAATTAGATATTTGCAAAACCATAGTAAATAACTTTTCCCCCCCTCTGTCAGGATACCAGCTACTTTTGCTGAAATGACATATCAGTCAACTATTGTATTTATTTTAAGCTTTTGTATAGTGTTTTTATACAGGTATAAGCCAGTGATGTCAATAAATATTTACAGGATTTGGCTCAATACCTCAAGATTTAAGACCTAGGACTTAATACCAGGCAGCATTATTTTTATCTTTAAGCTTAGCCATGTAAAAATTGCCTGTTGCTAAAATTTTGCTCAACCTTTTATTCAAGGGTATTTGATAATTAACGATTTTCAGTACTTAGTGTGAAATTTGACTTACTCAAATTCAGTCTATTTCAAAAGATAGGTTTATTAAAGGCATTGAACAAATTTGCTATGGATTTTTAAATTGGTAGTCTTAGCAAAATGTAAGTATATTTTTTGAGGTGTTAAACACTTAAGTGCTGTTCTAAAAAATAACTTCAAATTCACAAAGTATATGGCGATCAGTTTTAAAACTATATTGGTAATAACTGCCTGCATTACAAATGCAAACTGTTTTTGAAAATGCAGTTTCCACAAGTGAAAAAAGAAAAAAAAAAAGGATTTAGAGAAAAGAAATACCAAATCAGCTACTCTAGTAAAAGTTGGGATGTAAGTCAGACCTTCCTTTGGGCCCGCCCTTCAGAAGAACTTAGAATCTGAGTTCTAACCTTTCAAATCTTTTTATAGAGCAAAATACCTAAGTGGTATCTTAGTAATAAGCTTCATAAGTGTAGAAGAACGTTGTCTGTGAACAGGTCAGAAACCTGTCGTAAGGTAAGTGGAAAGTGTTTTTACAGGACTTAAATGCCTAGATTGTGATAGAGCAGAAATTTTTTTTTTTCTTTACTAAGCTTTACAAAAAATGTCCGTTTTATTGTAAAATATATATATATATACACAGTGTTGTACTACATAATGTACAAGTTTTAAATAAGCATTTTTAAAATAAATCTAGGTTATTTGGAAAATACAGTTATGCAATGAACACATTTTATAATTTAGAAGACAACAAACGTGAAGGATTTGATTTTCTACATTTAAAACGAAGAATTAAAATTCTCTTCTTGATTTGCAGCTAAAAGCATGAGATTAGATTCCAACTCCCTTTGCTTCTGGAGAAGGCCCTGAAATCACATTAATATGTTAGTGAGGTGTGCAGCAGACTTGCAAATTATTCCTATTTTACATTTCAGCCCTGCTAACCCAGAATTCTATTTACTTTGAAAACCTATAATAAATTCCATTACTCAGCCATAGCTTGTCATGTTGAATTTTGAACCACTCAAAAAACTTACTCACTTGGATGTTGTATACCCAGGATTACCTTCTTAGGATAAAAACCAAGAGGGATGACTAACTTGTAAAACAAAGTCTCCCCAATGACATGGCTCTTAAAATGGTAATGAGACACACTGAAGGAGTCTCCCCGAACATCCCGTGTTTATCTTGACTGCACTAACCTTAGTGGCTTAGACAAGGCTCTGCTTGAAATAAGATGTGGCTACTATACATGTGGGTCACTGTGTACAATCATATATATTCCTGCCTCTTGACCTCACAACTTTTACCTCTATTAAGTGCCTTGTCACTTTAAAGGAAAATTGAAAATATTTACTGCTTGTTACATAACTCAATCTACATGTAGCCAAAGCTAGCATTTGGAGAACTGAAGGATACTTTCTACATAATTCTGTTAGTATGGGTGATTTTCTAGCTCTGTGAGAACTAGTAAGCAACTGTTCAATCCACAATTTGAAATGCAAGAGGCATTAGCAAATGACTGGACATGGAAAAGGGCACTTCTAAAGTGGCAGTTTATTTTTCCTGATAGAAAAAGGTTATAGCCTTAAAATAGTGTGTATGTTACCAGATTTTATCTGACAATAATTGGTCTGGGAGGAAAAGATGTAGTCTGATGAGTAAGGTTATATGTATAATTTCACACTGGATTATATTATTCTTTGGGACTTGGATCACTGTTCTGTTCTGAACACTGCCAACACATTCAATTAAAAAAACGTGAACTGCATTACTAAGAGTTTATTAAAGCATAATTGTGTATTTTCTGCTTTTGGTTTTAGGGCCTTATTGATCATGTTTTACCTTTCAAATGTATGCTTTTTTTTTTCCATTCAATAAAATTGTCTTAATATTAGAACTGTCTCATGATTTCATACTGGAAAGATTTTTAAAATGGCAAATCTTATTTCCATTCAAGGTTAATACACAGGTGAATTTCTTATGTGGGAGAAGTGACATAAATCATGTAACCAATTAGGCACTGTAAGTAAGTAAAACACAGCCATTCCAACATACAGCCTTCCAGGGGCTCCTGGGTGGCTTAGTCGGTTGAACTCTCGACTCGGGTCCAGTCATGATCCCAGGATTGTGGGATTGAGCCCTGCATCGGGCTGCACGCTGAGCATGGAGCCTGCTTAAGATCCAACACACAGCCCTCCATCAAACAGTTACATCCACACTTGGTGAAAAAGCTCATCATACCTGTCTCAGTTCTGATAGTCCCTTAAGGATTGCTTGTTGTCGATCCCTGTTTTTCAACAAGTTAGGATTAAGAAGTGGGTCCCTGACACCAAAGTCAAGTAGCTGTCCTTGTTCTTGGTCACAGTCTGAAGCCAGATGAAAGTAGTATGTTAAATATAACTCTAATATGATACAGCCCTATCTTAGTCTAAGGATTCATTAATAAGCTTACATATTCAATTAAAAATTTAGTTATGCACCCCAAAATGGAAATTATACCTCTCCTGGCTAAGGGCAAGAATATTAATTTGGATTTTGAATTTACTTACCATGTGGATTTTGGTACTGAAGATCCTGGGTTAAAGGCCTAGACAGTGGTGCATCTGGATCAAGGTAATAGATCTCATTGGTTCGGACATAGGGGATAAAATGGGATGGTTCAGAAACCCCAGGTGATGTTTCTGTTTGACTGCCTTCTAAGATCAGATTCTCTCTTTCATAATTACTGTTTAGTGTCTGAGTCTGTTGTGTTCTGTTTTTCACCACTGGAACTGGTGGTGGTGATGGAGACCTGTGTTTTTCAAAAAAGCACAATAAGGACTAAGAAGATTTAATGCAAAATTATGCATTTTAAAGTATATCTGCTCTTCAATCATTTCAATTTATCCTAAATGTAAAACCTTTAGGAACACTACGTACAGAAGTGAGTTCTAGGATACTTTCCCTAAATAGCAACAGAATAGGATGAGTTTTTACTTGGCAAGGATATATACAGCATAGAGGAAAAAAGGGCGATCAACATTAGCTGGGTTAATGTAAGCCTAATGTTTTCCTGAGATAATTTAGCATAAAATAAGATACTTACCATTTGAACTAAACTCATTAGAGCCACATTCTGACAGAACTCTAAACCATCTGGTTCAAAGGCACAGAATCAAATTCCTAACAATCTAAATCTCCTACTGGTTAACTGAATTTTTCATTATCCCTACTAGTCATTTTTTCATCCAAGTACAATGTCTATTCCACTGCTGACATAACTGGAAATTCCAACTATTTTAGCTAAGTTTGCAGACAACAATACCTTACCTACGTTCCCACCCAGGATGTTTATTAGGCCCAGTCCAAATTGGGCCTTCAAATTTTAGGTAAAATGCCAGCCACATATCCCTTAAACCTCTATGCCTCACGTGGAAGTCTGACCTCCAGTTACTGACTTCATACATGCTCATGTTTTCATCTCAACTGTATTCTCAGCAAATACTGTGTATTTCTTTACCACATATACACAGCACTAAGTAGCTGTGGAATCCATCCAGTCCGTAACATACCTTTCCTTGCTGAAAGAATTAATTTTCAGAGGATCTTCTTCCTAAAAGATAGATAAATGCACAAAGGAGTAACAGTATTTGCCTTATATACCCACAAATACTTCTGATGATTACTTGTGGAAATAATCTGAGGATAATATTTGAATAACAGATACTGGATGATGGGATAGAGATTTTGTATTTTTCCAGTCACAGGGAACCAATACAGTAATACGTGACCTTGTAAAATTACCCTCTGTCAATATGGACTATAAACAAGAATTCTGAGTAGCTATTTGAATAATGGAATAATGAACAGCATTAATCTAGACAGGGTTTAAGTGTCAAGTTTTTATGTAAAGGGCCAGACAGTAAACACTTTTAGCTTTGTGGGCCATGTGGTCTCTTGCAACCACTCTAAGCCACCCACAGACAATTCATAAAGGAATGAACATGGCTATGTTCCTATAAAACTTGATGGATTTGCCATAGTTTAACAATCCTTTATAAACTAAAGCACATTTCTTAAACTCTTGTTCATACAGAACAGCCTTGTCAAAACATGCATGTGGGGAACCTGGTTTTCAATCTAGAAACATCAATACATACTTCAAAATATATTTTAAGACAGAGGAGTTTTACCTTTTTGATTAGATGCCACCTGAACCTTGGCTCAGTTTCTTGAGATGAAGGAAGAACTGGTGAAGGCCCTCTATTTTGAGAGAGGTGTCCAGGACTGTTTCTTTCTACCAAATTAAGAAGTTCCATCTGCCGCCTTACTTTTTTTTCTTCTCTCTGCTTTTGAAGCTGTTTAGGGTACTTTTCTGATGCTGGAATATACCTTTTGAGTGGCTTATTTATATTCCAGTCGGGCCTTTTAAGACCTTTCTTCACTGGTTTTGTTTTCTCTGTCCTTGTGAATTCATTCCACTGATCATTATACCAACTGTTTTCTTTTTCTAAGTTGGCTCCTTTATCCTGATTTGTTAGTTCCTGTTTGTCTTTCTTAGTGTGAAGTTGTTCACTAAATTCTGCAGGAATCTCAAGGGATGAACAATTTATAATTTCCCCCTCTATTACTGATCCACAGCATGATTCTGCATTGGTGAACATTCCTGTATTTAAGTCATCTAAAAAGAAAAACTTCAAAGGCTTAATTTTAATTGTTGTAACACAAAATTTAGGTTTTTTTCTCAAAGGTATTACACAGGGTTTTTTGTTTTGTTTTTTCAAAACAAATTCTATACCCATTAAACTACTCCCCATTCCTCCCTCCCTGCCTGAAGCTCCTGGCTACCACCATTCTACTTTGTTTCTATAAATTTGACTACTCTTAAGTACTTCATGTCAGTAGGATCCTACAGTATTTGTCTTTTTGGGACAGGCTTGTTTCATATTAGGATAATGTTCTCGAAGTTCATCCAAGCTGTACATGTGTCATAATTCCTCCTTTTTTAAGGCTGAATAATATATACCATCAGAGGTGTCTAAATGCCACACTTTATCTGTTAAGGGACATCTGGATTACTTCCACCTTTTAGTTATCATGACTAATGTTGCAGTAACACTGGTGTCCAAATAGCTCTTCAAGACTTCAGGGTATATACCCCGAAGGGGAACTGCTGAATTATATGGCAATTGTATTTTGAATTATTTGAGGAAATTCTTTATGTTTTCTATAGTGACTACATAGTATTTTACATTACCACCAACTGTGCACAAGTGTTCCAATTTCTCCAAATCTTCCATGCAACCATTTTTAAGTGTACCATTCACTGCAGCAAGCATACCCACAGGGCTGCACAATTTCAGACCCTTTCATTACCCCAAACATACCCTGTATACACTAAGCAGTAACTCCACATTCCACTCTCAACCCCCAGCAACCTCTATTTTCCATCTCTATGAATGTGTCCACCCCACCCTAGATTCCTCACATAAGTGGAACTATGTAATATTTGTGTGTCTGTGCACTCCTCCCCAACCCTATGCTCAGCTTATTTACTCAGCATAATTCCTTGGTCACCCATGCCACAGCATGGATTGAAACTTAAGCTGATTCATTCTTAGCATCACATAATATAGACCATTTTTTAAACAAAACTTTTCACAGGACTGTCCTGGTTTTCATTTAGAATATACAGAAGCCGTATGTAATATCATCTTCTATATCTATTTCTGAGCAAAACTCTTAATTTAATTTTCCCTATAACAGTAACTGACAAAAGTGTCACAAAAGCAATGTAAAAAATTTCTTCTGAGAAGTTTTTCTGGTAACTTGTTTTGAAATTAACAACATACAAAAATATACAGGATCTGGAAAATGTCCTTCTGTCTTCACCCCAAAAAAGTGCTGGGAAAATTTCTTTTATACCTCCCTCCTTGGAACCAAATTTTTAGGGAAATGTTGCTACTGATATAAGTCACATTGCATTTTGTGTATTTAGATCTATAGATCTCATATACCATTATACTCGGCCTGCAGATCATCCCTGAATCACACACAATGTCAGGAACAGTTCACTCAAAAAAACATCTGAAATTTTACAACTTACATGTTTAGTGATGTGTTCAGCTGTAACAGCTATGGGACCAGTTGAACAATCTTTTAAAAGGTTTTCTTTCACTCAAGATTAAAATTTTAAATACGTAATTAGGTCATGAAAAAAGGTTTGTGTTCACATTTAAAAAAATTAACTCTAGCTATTGCTCTCTTATTTTGTACACTTACTAGGTGTGTTATTCCAGGCTGGACATGCTTTAGGACCAATCCACAGTAAGGCTGCCCAGCCTGCATCACTCTCATAGTGGGTATCTTCTTTTGCCACTCTGTACCCACTTAACACCTTTTTCTACCCTGGCAAGCTGACTGGTATGAACTGTATTAATGGGTTCCTGATCCTCTGGCTTCAGTCAACAGGGTTCACAAGCAGAGTAAAGGGAGGGAACAGAATGAAATCAGGATATTTACTCCACTGGCTCATTCTCTTAGTTGACCTGAGGCTGACTCTGTCCCTTTACCATAGTTCATCATTCCCCTCAAAGTTCCCTCGGACACAACTTCTGTCTTCTAGGTTCCGGTAATCAGTTTAGTTGCTACCTAGCACAAGAGTCATGCACCCTCTCTGGTTCCCATAAATCTGATATATGCACTACTTCTGATTCTCCTTTGAATCTCTGACTCTCCTTTAGAAATACTCCCTTCCTACATAAACCATTTTGAATTATTCTATTTTGGGACTCTGACTGATTGAATTCCCTTAGAGCTGCTCAGTGAAAAGACACATAGTTTCATTATTTCAAAAACTTATTTTCACTTTCCTTTAATGTGTAGGATTTATATAATTTAATAATTTATCTGGACCTAGGGATGGGACTGAACCAGATTCTTCAAGCTTAAGAGTGAAGTATCAAAAAATACCAAGAGCTCATAAGCACAATAATTTTAAGTAAGCAAGTGGCTTAAGTAGGTAAGTTAGTAACCCAGAGCGGCTCCCTAAGGTGCGATGGGTTTGAACCCTACATCAGGCACTCCAACTTTTAAGACCTGCACTTGAGAAATGAGCCCCCAAAACATCTTGCTTTGAAAGCCAACAGGCTCATGCCCATGAGACCCACCAAGCTATAGTGGAGGGAAGAAATGGCTTTTAAAGGGTTGTTGTGTAGACTCACTTGCCCCAGGGCCCAGTGCAGAGGTAGCCAACAGTGCCCAGAGTGTAATATAAGTAGATGAGCCTCTTTCACATAAAGTGAGGGGCAGGCATCTAACAACACACATCTAGGGATCTGCTGGGATACTGTTCCAGGGAACTAAGGCTGGCAGTTCATTTAAAACTCTAGGTATCCCCTGCACCCCTGGCAGATGCTATCTTTAGAGACCTTCCTCCATCCACTCCTGTCTACCTCACTCCAACCAGCAGGTGTCATCTTCACATTCTTCCTCTGTCCTGTTCCACGGTCCCAATATCTCCTTATACATGTCTGTTGCCCGGGATTTTATGTTTTGTGCCCTGGTTTCTGCAGCTGCTATGTGCAGGGTGCCCCTTGATCACCTGGCTCTGGAGGCCAGGTGCGCTTCTGCTTGTGGTCCTGTTGGGACTGTATATGCTTTTATACGTTAAAAGCTGATGCCTGAAGGTCTGGCTTCCACTCAGCCTGAATCTAGGTGCTGACTGAGATATTGCCCTCTAGGGCACTGACCCGGTCTTGGCACACTCAATCCCCCCCTCCCCCCTTTTTTTTTAATGTTTATTTATTTTTGAGAGAGAGAGCATGAACAGGCTAGGGGCAGTGAGAGAGGGAGACAGAGAATTTGAAGCAGGCTCCAGGCTCCGAGCTGTCAGCACAGAGCCTGACACAGGGCTCAAACTCACTGCTTTCAGCAAAGAGCCTGCTTCATATCCTCTGTCCCCTCTCTCTGCCCCTCCCCCACGGGTTCTCTCTCTCAAAATATAAACTTAAAAAAAATTTTTTTAATGTTTGTTTATATTTTGAGAGCAAGAGAGAGAGCACGAGCGGGAGAGGGTCAGAGAGAGCTGGAGACTGAATCTGAAGCAGGCTCCAGGCTCTGAGCTGCCAGCACAGACCTGTGTTCATGACCTGAGCCAAAGTAGGATGCCCAACTTAATGAGCCACCCACGTGCCCCTCAAAATAAACTTAAAAAAAAAAATAGAAGTAATTTACCTGATAGAGTTCAAAGTAATGATAAAGATGCTCACAGAACTCAAAAGAATGGATAAGCAAGGAAAACTTCAAAAAGAAAATAAATGTAAGTATCAAAGTACCAAACAGAAGTCACAGAGCTGAGGAACAGAATAACTGTACTGAAACATACACTAGAAGGGTACAGCAGACAAAATGAAGCAGAAAAAAGGATCAGTGAACTCAAAAATAAAAGTGAAGATAGCTCAAGGAACTTATGGGACAACATCAAACAGACTAATAGTCACATTATATGATGAAATCCTGGAAGAAGAGAAAGGGGCAGAAAACTTCTAGGAGAAAAAAACATCTCCTAACCTGGAGAAGAAATAGATATACAGATACAGGAAGCCCAGAGAATTCAAAATTAGATAAAAACAAAGAAACCATCACAAAGATACATTATAATTAAAATGTTAAAACTTTAAGACAAGGAGCAAATCTTAAAAATGGTGAGAAAACAACTTGTTACATACAAGGAACCCTCCTAAAGACTACATGAAATTTTTCAGCAGAAATTCTGTAGGCCAGAAGGCAGTGACTCAATATATTCAAAGTGCCAAAAGAAAAAACTTCCAACCAGGAATAATGTACGTGGCAAAGTTATCACTCAGAATTAAAGAATTTACTTTCTAGACAAGCAAAACATTAAGAGTTCATCACCACTAAACCAGACTTAAAAGGAATGTAAAACAAACACTAATCAACAACAAATGGAAAACTAAAAATCTCACTAGTAAACATTAATACAAAATAAAAGTAGTAGCTTAATCATTTATAAGACCAGTCTAAAGGTTGAAACCCTGAAACAATAGGAGCGCCTGGGTGGCTCAGTAGGTTAAGCATCCAACTTCGGCTGAGGTCATGATCTCACGGTTCATGAGTTCAGGCCCCACGTTGGACTCTGTGCTGACAGCTCGGAGCCGGGAGCCTGCTTCAGATTCTGTGTCTCCTCTCTCTGCCCCATCCCTGCTCACACTCTCTCTCAAAAATGAATAAACATTAAAAAAAAATTTTAAAAACACTGAAGTAGTAAAAATCACCATAACTGGAATAACTAGTTAGGGATACAAAAGATAAAAAGATGCAAAATGTGCCACCAGAAGCAAAATATGAGGAAGGGGGGTAAAAACGTAGAGCTTTAGAATATGTTAAAGCTTAAACTGTTACCAACTTAAAACACTGTTCTAAGTTACACTGTATGTAAACCTAATGTTAACCACAAAGTAAAAACCTACAGTAGATGCACAAAGGACAGAGTCACAAAAGATCAAGAAAAGAATCTAACAATACCATTAAAGTCATCAAAACAAAGGAAGAGAAGCAGAAAGGAACTAGAAAACAATGAAAAAAACGGCAATATATATACACCTGCCAATAATTCCTTTCAATGTAAATGTACTAAATTTTCCAAATCAAAAGACATGGAATGGGTGAATGGATAAAAAAAAAAAAAAAAAAAATAAGACCTATCTAAATGCTGCCTATAAAAAGACTCCCTTCAGAAGGACACATACAGATTGAAAATAAGGGATGAGAAAAGATGTTCCATGCAAATGGACAATAAAAGAAATTGAAGGTAGCCACACTTATATCAAACAAAATGGACTTTAAAACAAAGACTACAATAAAGAGACAAAGAAGGGCATTACATACTGATAAAGAGGTCAATCCACAAGAGAATGTAACATTTGTAAATATTTATACACTCAACACGTGAGCACCTAAATACATGTATATATATAAAGCAAGTATTAACAGGCATAAACAGCAGTACAACAACAGGAAACTTTAAAACCCCACATACATCAGTGAATAGATCGTCCAAACAGAAAGTAAAAAAAGGCCTTAAATGTTAGACCAGATGAACTTCACACATATATTCAGAACATTCAATCTAAAAGCAACAGAAAACACATTCTTCACAAGTACACATGGAACATTCTCCAGGCTAGATCATGTTAGGCCACAAGACAAGTCTTAATAAAATAAATTCATGAAATTTCAATTAATATCTACACACAGTTTTCCCAACCACAATGA
Organism: Herpailurus yagouaroundi; assembly: GCF_014898765.1. Lineage (NCBI taxonomy): Eukaryota > Metazoa > Chordata > Mammalia > Carnivora > Felidae > Herpailurus > Herpailurus yagouaroundi. The sequence continues at coordinate 11,908,391 of NW_024412444.1, forward strand.
TATGAAACGAGAAATTAATAATTACATGAAGAAAACTGGAAAATTCATAATTATGTGGAGATTAAGTTAAGGAGTCCAAACATCAAAAGAGAAATAAAAAAATGTCGAGACAAATTAAAATGGAAATACAACATCAAAACTTATGGGATGCAGTAAAAGCAGTTCTAAGAGGGAAGTGAAGTTCATCGTGATAAATGCCTACATCAAGAAACAAGAAAAATAAGCAACATAACTGTAAATCTCAAGGAAAAAGAATACCAATCAAATTCAGTACAAGGAAGGAAATAACAAAGATCAGAGGGGGAAAAAAAGGAAGTGGAGACTATAAAAACAATAGACAGTATCAGTGAAACTAAGAGCTGATTTTTGGAAAAGATAAACAAAACTGACAAACTTTTGCTAGAATCATCAAGAAAAATGAGGATTCAAAAATCAGAAGGAAAGAGAAGACATTACAACTGACACCACAGAAATACAAAGGATCATAAGACTACTATGAACAACTATATACCAACAAATTTGACAACCTAGAACAAATGGATAAATTCCTAGAAACATACAACCTATCGAGACTAAATGATGCAGAAATAGAAAATGTGAACAGGCCTATTACTAGTAAGGAGAATCAGAAAAATATAAAATATATAAAATATAAAATAAATATAAAATATAAAAAATAAAATAAAATAAAATAAAATAAAATAAAACCTCCCTATAAACAAAAGTCCAGGACCAGATAGAATCACTAGTGAATTCTACCCTGCATTCAAAGAATTAATAACCAATCCTCAAACTATTCCAAAAAATAGAAGAGGGAACACTTCCAAACTCACTTTATGGGACCAGCATCGCCCCAATACCAAAATCAGAGAAGAATGCCACAAGAAAATTACAGGCCAATACCCGAGACAAACATAGATGCAAAAAACTCAACAAAATTATCAGCAAACAGAATTCAACAATACATTAAAAGGATCATACACCATGATCAAGTAGAATTTATTCCAGGGATGCAAGGATGTTCCAACATCTGCAAATAAATCAATGAGATACAACATACTAACAAAATGAAAGATAAAGATCATATCAATGGATGCAGAAAAAGCAAAACTCAACATCCATTTATGATAAAAACTCTTATACAGACAGTATAGAGGGAATACACGTCAACATAATAAGGCCATATATGTCAAGTAAACAGCTAACATCACACTCAGCAGTGAAAAGGTGAAAGTTTTTTCTAAGATAAGGATGTCTACTCTCCCCACTGTTATTCAACATAGTACTGGAAATCCAAGTCACTGCAATTAGGCAAGAAAAACAAAATAAAAGGCATCCAAACTGGAAAGGAAGAAGTAAAACTGTCACTATTTGCAGATGACATACACAGAAAATCCTAAAGACTCTACCAAAATCTGTCAGAAAAATACAAATTCTGTAAGGTGCAGGACATAAAATTAATATACAAAAATGTGTTGCATTTCTATACACTAATACTATTAGAGAAATTAAGAAATCAATCCCATTTGCAATTGCATCAAAAATAAATACCTAGGAATAAATTCAACCAAGGAGGTGAAAGACCTGCACACTGAAAACTGTAAGATGTTACTAAAAGAAACTGAAGAAGAATACACAAATGGAAAAGATATTCCATACTCACTGGAAGAATTAATAACCTTCTTAAAATGTCTGTACTGTCCAAAGCAATCTGCAAATTCAGTGCAATCCCTATCTATCAAAATTCCAATGGCATGTTTCACAGAAATAAACAATGCCGAAATTTCTATGGAACTACAAAAGCACCCCAAATAGCCAAAGTAAGCTTGAAAAAGAATACGGTGGAGGCATTACACCACCTGATTTCAAATTAAATTACAAAGCTATAGTCATCATAAGAGTAAGGTACTGACATAAAAACAGATACAGATCAAAAGAACTGGGCGCCCAGAAATAAACCCATGCTTATACGGTCATTTAATTGACAACAAAGGAGCCAAAAAATCCATAATAGGGAAAGGACAGTCTCTTCAATGAATAGTGCTGGGAAAACTGGACAGTCAATTGCAAAATAATGAAACCAGACCACTATCTTACACTATACACAAAAATTAACTCAAAATGGATTAAAACCTTGAATGTATGACCTAAAACTATAAAACTCCTAAAAATAAAAACACAGGCATTAAACTCCTCGACACTGGTCTTGGCGATGATATTTTGAATCTGAGTCCAAAAGCAAAGGCAACAAAAGTAAAAGTAAACGAGACTACATCAAACTAAAAGCATTCTTCATAGCAAAGGGCAAAAGAAACCATCAAAAAACTGAACAGGCAACCTACTGAAGGAAGAAAATATTTGCAAACAATGTATCTGATAAGAGGTTAATATCCAAAATACAAAGAACTCATACAATGCAATAACAAAAGCAAAAACATAATCTGATTTAAAATGGACAGGGGCACCTGGGAGGTTCAGTCGGTTAGGCGTCTGACTTCGGCTCAGGTCATGATCTCACAGTTTGTGAGTTTGAGCCCCGCGTCAGGCTCTGTGCTGACAGCTCAGAGCCTGGAGCCTGCTTCAGATTCTGTGTCTCCCTCTCTCTCTGACCCTCCCCCACTCACACTCTGTCTGTCTCTCTCTCAAGAATAAACATTAACATTTTTTTTAATGAAACAATAACAAATAAATAAATAATGGGCAGAAGATCTGAATGATTTTCCAAAGACAACCTACTGATGGCCAACAGCTACATGAAAAGATACTCAACACCACTGACCATCAGGAAATAAAAAACACAATGAGACATGGCCTTTAACCAATCAGAATGGGAGTACCAAAAAGACAAGAAATGACCAGAGTTGGCAAGGATGCGGAGAAAAGGGAATTTTCATGCACTGTTAGTGAGAATTATAAATTGGTACATTTCTACTATGGAAAACAGTACAAAGGTTTCTCAAAAAATTAAAAGTAGAACTACCACATGATCCAGCAATTCCACTTCAGGGTATTTAACTGACAGAAACAAAAACACTAACTCAAAAAGATACATACACTCCCATGTTCACTGCAGCATTATTTACTATAGTGAAGACACGGAAGCAACATTAAGTGTCAGACAAATATAAAGAAAATGTAGTGTGTACACACACACACACACACACACACACACACACACACATAAGAATTATTATCAGGCCATAAAAACAAATGAAATCTTGCCATTTGTGACAACATGGATGGACCCTGAGAGTATTATGCTAAGTGAAAAAAGAGAAAGACAAATACCATAATGATCTTACTTCTATGTGGAATCTTAAAAAAACACGCATTGTCAAAAAAAAAAAAAAATATATATATATATATATATATATATATATATATCCAGAAGCTCATAGGTACAGATACTGTTGCCAAGAGCAGCAGTTGGTGTAAAAGGAAGGGCAAAATGGGTGAACGGTCAAAAGGTACAAACTCCAGTTATATGTCTTGGGATGTAATGTACAACACAGTGACTATAGTTAAAAATAATTCTATATTTGAAAGTTGCGAGTAAATCTTAAAAGTTCTCATCACAAGAAAAAATTCTGTAATCGATGGTGAAACTGCTAATTAGACTTACTGTGATCATTTTTCAACAAATACAAATATAGAATCACTATTGTACAACTGAAAAAATGTTATATGTCAACTATATCTCAATTTAAAAAGGTGGAAAGATAAAGGGGTTTCCTGCAAGTTCATAAAAAATTCCCAGGAAGAGGGACGCCTGGGTGGCTCACTCGCTGAAGTGTCTGACTTCGGCTCAGGTCATGATCTCACAGTGAGTTCGAGCCCCATGTCGGGTTCTGTGCTGGCAGCTCAGACCCCAGAATCTGCTTTGGATTCTGTGTCTCCCTCTCTCTCTGCCCCTCCCCTGCGCACGCTCCCGTGCACACACTCTCTCTCTCTCAAAATTAAACATTAAAACAATTATATAAAAAAAAATTTTCCTAGAAAGATAAATAAAGGGGAAAGGATTCACAGTAAGCATGGAGATCTATGATAATAATATCCAACATGGATATTACCTTATCAACTTTTTAAAATTTAAAATGAACACATAAAAAAGATGTTCAACATCATTAGTCACTGGGGAAATGCAGATCAAAACCACAATGACATACCACTTCACTACCATGAGAATAAGTGCAGGGGAACATGCAGAAAAACTGAAACCCTCATACACTGCTGATGGAAATATAAAATGATACAGTTGTTTGGAAAATGGTTTTGTAGTTCCTCAAATGCTAAACATAAAGTTGGTTATATATGACTCAGCAATGTTACTCTTTTCTCCCAGGAAACCTGAAAATACAGGTTCTGCATGAGTGTTCATAGCATATCTGTAATTAAAAAGTGTAATTAACCAAAAAGTCCATCAACTGATGAAGGAATAAACAAAATGTGGTATATGCACAAAATGGGATATTATTCAATGATAAAAAAGAATGAAGTACATGCTATAACATGCTGAACCTTAAAACATTATGCAAAGAAATAATCCAGACACAAAACACCACATATGGTATGATTCCAATTATATGAAATGTCTAGGACAGACAAATCTAGAGTAACAGAAAGTAGATTAGTGGTTGCCTATGACTAGAGAGGAGGGAGGAAGTGGACAAAAGCTGCTGCTGAATACAGAGGTTCTTTCTGGAGTTATAAAAGTGTTCTAAAATTATGGAGATGGTTGCACAACTCTAAATATACTCTAATTTTACTCTAGAAAAAACACATTGCATTGTATTCTTTAAAAGAGGTAATTTTATGTTATCTGAGTTATATCTCAATAAAGCTGTTACAAAGAAATGAAAAGCCAAGAGATCCCTTTCTTACTGAAAACCTTGAATTCCTTTCATTTTTTAACTGAGCTCAATTTTAAATTGAGCTTAAGTCTAACTGTGATGTTAATTTTAAGTAAATCTTAAACCAAATCACAACTTTTAAACAAATACCTGTTTGCACAGCAGTGTCCTTTTTGGGAGAGGTTGTAGAATTGATACATATATTCATTTTATCACTGACGTCATCCAAGCCATGTCCTAAATTTGAAATGTTGTTAGTAGATTCATTATATTCCACTTGTATTAACTGACAAGAGAAATATGTTACCCAACATAATGACACTTCAGAAATGTTAACAGAAATTATGTATAGCAGCAACTAAATACAAAGAAGACGTTTGGTGTAATCAGGAAGTGTGAACACTGCAACACAAATTTAAAAGGGCTCTCCTAAAGTTTCTTAAAAAAATTACCTGCATTTTAATCTGTTATTGAATTTTAGGGAGATCACTTAATATATTCCTCCAAAAACTGGGTAAAAAAGCAAACATTTTCCCTACTGTGAGCAAAACATAAAGAGAATTTAAGATTACTGGAAAATGTAACATTTAGTATACTCTTAAGGTGATTTCTCAAATAAAATAAGCATTATAGAGTTCCAATAGCTCAAAGTCTGAAATTCCTTAAAAAACATTTAGTTAATTGGTGTGTTAAAGGCACTAAAAATAAGAAATTACTTAAAAGCATCTTCAAAAGATACTATAAGTAAAATTCTTTTTAATTATTTTATTATTTTTAAGTTTATTTATTTAGAGAGAGCGTGGTGCATGAGCAGGGGAGAGGCAGAGAGAGAGAGAGAGAGAGAGAGAGAAAGAATACCGAGCCCAGCGCAGGGTTCAATTCCATGAAATGTGAGTCATGAAGTAAACCAAGATCAAGAGTTACATGGACTCTCAACCGACTGAGACACCCAGGCACCCCATAAGTAAAATACTAGTGAAGCGCTTACCGCCAAGATTTTTAATCAATCCTGAAGTGTCATGTCCCTTTTGAGCCAATTCTCGGATTCTCTGTTCCTGTTTCAGTCTCTGTGCTAGCTCTTGTGCTCTTTGCATTGTCTGGAATAGCTCATTTGTCTTGAGAGCCATGATTTCCTATTGAGGTGCACAAAGGTATTAAATACAATTATCAAACACATACAGACTTGACAATTCTGAGTAGATAAGCTACTATGTGTCAGACACTATTCAAGATATTGGGAGAACAGTCTGGGCAAAGTTCCTTCCCTTTTGAAGCTCACATTTTAGTATCTTTTCTCTGTATTTAGTATCTTTTTATCTGTATTAGATCACAAATTTAAGAACCCTTTTACCCACTCAAATTTATAATAAAGTTTTGAAAGCTTCTAAAACCAATGGTCAATTCCATCAGAATTCCATTAAGAGTAAAAATAGATTAAGATGTAGGACACAAGGTTTATACGGGGCGCCTGGGGGGCTTAGTCGGTTAAGCGACTCTGGCTCAGGTCATGATCTCACAGTTTGTGAGTTTGAGCCCCGCATCAGGCAGGCTCTGTGCTGTCAGCTCGGAGCCTAGAGCCTGCTTTGGATTCTGTCTCCCTCTCTCTCTCTCTCTGTCCTCCTCTGCTTGTGCTGTCCCTCTCTCTCTCTCTCAATACTAAATAAACATTTAAAAATTTTTTTAAATAAAAACAAAAAAAACCTATAAGGTTTATGGCCACTTCTTGCAATTCAAGCACGCGATACTTAGATTTTTTTTCATGTATACAGTTATTTCATAGGAGTAGTTAGCTCAGCCTATTCAACATAATCAAATTAAAACCCTGACCATATGCTGTTTCATCAGCTAAGTGTGGAGTGAAGGCTGCAAATGGGAAAAATCAAGAAAATGCAGGCTCTTAGACCCATCTCCCAGCTCCAGAGAAAAGGCTCTAAGGCTCTTCTCCAAACCTCCCAAATCCTTGGCAATCAAATGTCACTGTATGACATGGTACTTGACACAACCATACCTATGCCGTCTGTGCCACTTAATAGAGATGTTTTCCTAGCCAACCAGAGATCTACTCTTTTTGAAAAGACTCTTACTGGGGCACCTGGGTGGCTCAGTTAGTTAAGCATCAGACTCCTGATTTTTGCTCAGGTCATGATCTTACCATTGTGAGATCAAGCCCTACATCAGGCTCTGCGCTGCTTATGGAGCCTGCTTGGGCTTCTCTCTCCCCTTCTTTCTGCCCCTCCCCCACTCAAACATGCTTTTTTTGTCAAAATAAATAAGCTTAAAAAAATCAATTTTTTACTCTAAAATATTATTTATAATGTAAATATTACCATGTTCATGGGCTGGAAGAATTAACACTGCTAAAAGTCCATTCTATCCAAAGCAATCTACAGATTCAATGCAGTCCCTATCAAAACACCAATAGTATTTTTCCCAGAACTAGAACAAATAATCCTAAAACTTGTATGGAACCACAAAGGGTCCCAAATAGCCAATGTAATTTGAGAAAGAAGAACAAAACTAAAGGTATCACAATCTCAGATTTGAAGTATATATACTACAAAGCTTTAGTAATCAAAATAGGATAGTAATGGCACAAAACAGACAGAGATCAAAGAGGATAGAGCGCCCAGGAATAAAACCATGCTTAATATGGTCAACTAATCTACAACAGAGGCAAGAATATGCAATGGGAAAAAGAAGTCACTTCAACAAATAGTGCTGGGAAAACTGGACAGTTACAAGCACAAGAATGAAACTGGACCACTTCCTTCACCATACACAAAAATAAACTCAAAATGGATTACAGATCTAAATTGTGAGACCTAAAACCATAAAACTCCTTAAAGAAACATAGGTAGTAACCTTTTGGACACTGGCCTTAGCAACAATTTTCTAGATATGTCTCCTCAAGCTACAGAAACAAAAGTAAAAATAAACTGTTGGGATTACATCAAAATAAAATACTTGTGACCATCCACAAAAGGCAACTTACTGAATGCGAAGGTTATCTATAAACAATGTATGTGAAAAAGAGTTAATATCCAAAATACATAAAGAAGTTATGCAACAACAACCTAATAACAAATCAAATAACTTGATTTTTTTAAAAAAAGGGGAGAAGATTCAAATAGAGGTTTTTCCAAAGACACAGATGACCAACAAACACAGGAAAAGATGCTCAACGACAGGGAAATGCAAATCAAAACCATAATTATACCATCTCACATTGGTCAGACTGGTTAATATCAAAAAGACAAGAAATAACAAGTGTTGGTGAGGATGTAGAGAAAAGGGAACTTTCATACACTGTTGGTGAGAATGGAAATCGGTACAGCCATTGCGGAACAGTATGAACTTTCCTCAAAAAACTAAAAATAGCACTACCATACAATCCAATAATTCCACTACTGAGTATCTGCCTGAGGAAACAAAAGAGATATGCACTCCTATGTTTATTGCAGCATTATTTACAACAGCCAAAATATGGAAGCAACCGAAGTATCCATAGGTAGATGAATGGATAAAGAAGATGTGGTGTATACATATTCTATATTTTATTCGACCATAAGAAAGAATGAGATCTTGACATTTGCAGTAACATGCATGGACCTAGAGGGTATTATGCTAAGCAAAATAAGTCAGATGGGAAAGACAAATACCATATGAAGTCACTTACATGTGGAATCTAAAAAATATTAAATGAAAAGCAAAACAAAAAACCCCACACAAACACAAAAACAGCCCCACAAACTGGTAGTAGGATGGAGTCAGTAAACGGGTTAAGAGGAGTGGAAGGTACAGGGTTCCAGTTATGTAACGAATAAGTCATGGGGATGAAAGCTACAACATAGGGAATATAGTCAATGGTACTCTAATAGTGTGTATGATGACAGATGGTACCTACGAACACACATAACATACAGGACTGCTGAATCACTATTTTGTATAGCTGAAACTACCATTGTGTGTCAACTGTATTTCAATAAAACATTTTTTTTAATATATACTTACTTCCTTTTGTTTTTGCTTAAGTATGTCTTCTTCATACTGCTTCTGCATTTCTTCTCGCTCCCGTGCTAAGCGACACTCCTCTTCTTGTTCTTCCTTCTTTCTTTGCTGTTCTTCCAGCTGTTTCTTCCTGCGTTTCTCCTCTACCTGAGCAGTGATAGCTTTCTGGTCATAAATCATAAATGACACAAATTACTGTTACAAATTAAAAAATCCATTTTTAGCATTTGTTTATATTCCTGAAATAAGCTTATCAGTATCAGATGATACACAATACGGTATTACATATACAAGTAAAGTTAAATTGTCAAATTCCCAATCTATTTCTCCCATCTCATCTGTCAAGTTCTACATATGCTTTTTCTTTAACCCCAGGAGGGCTGTTAGAAGAACTAATCCAGAAACAGCTGAGTGCTTAGTGCTTAGCATAATGCCTGGTAAGCAACAGATACTCTATAAATGTCTGTTCACTAAACTAAGAGTAACATTATTAAAAAAAGTTTGTAATACTTATTTTTGAGAAAGAGAGAAAGAGCACAAGTGGAGGAGGGGCAGACAGCGAGGGAGACACAGAATCTGAAGCAGGCTCCAGGCTGTGAGCTGTCAGCACAGAGCCTGACTGACGCAGGACTCAAACTCACAAACCCTGACATCATAACCTGAGCCAAAGTCAAACGCTCAATCAACTGAGCCATCCACACGCCCCAAGAGTAACATTTTTAATTAAACTGAATTCTTCATGTATCAGTGATTTTAAATTATTCAGAATTTTAAGTCCCTTTAGTGTTAGACTAAAATTAGGAGAGAAATTAAATCTTAGTCTTTCTTACGTTGTCTGCTAGATTTCTCAATCAGAATTCTACTTCAATGCCCTATATAATTCCCTTACAAAGAACTAATTCTTATCCTGAACAGAATTCAGGAGAACTAAACCAATGAAAAAAAAATAACCAGTATTAACTTAAGACTTAGTGCCATTTCATATGTGCAACTTACATATTAAAGACCTCTTCTGGCAGGCAGGTGGCTGGCTGAACTACATGATACTGTCTAGTTCTTAGCATGAATGTAATTTTAATATAATGCCAGTTGAAGTAAGAATTAGATTTATCACAGGATTGGACAGGGCCTGTGCTACACATTTACACTGAAATTTTAATTGCCATTTATTTAGGCATCTGCTGGCTATGACTATTATTTATTAAGGCAAAGAACAATATTTTACAGTGCAATACCTGATGTTCTAACTGTTTTTGTCGTCGCCTGTCACGTTCTTCAATCTGAGCTGGGTCCAAGAGAGCAGTCATAGAACGGAGAAAACTGGCAAGACAGACACTTTAGCTATTCAAAACCCCCAAAAGGTGGGTTTAACAAGGTGCTAAATCACTTTTGTTTCAGATATATCCACTATTCATTTATACTTTAAACAAAAATACAAACCTAAAATCAATTAAGACATATTATAAATATAACAACAGCTCTTTTAATAAAGCACAGACTTTCTTAAACATCAATCAATACTGAAGAATAAACTTACTTCGTTTTCTGACTGTTTGCCATAGTCGTATCTTTAAGAGGTTTTGCTATATGTTCCTCCTCTGAAGGTTCAACCTGGCTTCCACTCATAGGTGTATAAACACTGTTGATATCAGCCAGCTCCTGAGTGTCCGGAGAGACACAGAAGTACTCTGGTTGGTTGTATGTTGACCGAGAGGAGAGTTGAGACTGAGAAGCAGGATAGTTCTTTAATGAACCAAAATGCATTGTCCATCTGTCATGTTCCTCACCCTAATCATGATAAGTAAGAATTACTTAGAATTTTTCCAATTGTTCACATGTATAAAGTCCTATACAACAAACACAATTAAAAAAAAATTTTTTTTTAATGTTTATTTGTTTATTCTGTGGGGGAGGGGGGGTGCAGAGAGAGGGAGAGAGAGAATCCCAAGCTGGTTCCACACTGTCAGTGCACAGCACGATGCAGGGCTCAAACCCACAAACCATGAGATCATGACCTGAGCCGAAACCAAGAGTCGGATCCTTAACCGACTGAGCCACCTAGGCGCCCCTCAAACACGATTTTTAAAAGTTACCACAGAACAGAATAAGAATAAAATTAATGAAACTACATTCTTTATTGATTCCATATACATTTTGGTAACTAGCTTCAAGAATATGAGAAATTCAAAGAATTAGGAAATTCCTAAGAAGTTAGTTTTAAGTATGCAAAATCACACTTACTAAATGCATTCAATAAAAGTTTCAGAAGAACAACTGTGTAAGAATTTGAATAGTGTAGTCTTGTCAAATAGTTTTAGGATATTTTTATGTTTATGATTAAAGACTTTGAAATTATTTTTTTCACCTTTATATCCACATATATTTGCCACCTTTTACCTTTGAAGATGTAATTTTTTCCTCTGTTTTTCTTTGCCGATCATCCTCTATTTGTTTGTTCAAATCTTCGATCCATTTTCTCTGCTGTTCTTGTTTCACAGCATTGAAAGAGTGCTCCAGTGGTACTGCTTCCTAAACAAGAGTCATCAATACTAGCTGAAGTTCGCTTCTCTTTTTGTAACCACTTTATATTTATAAATCTTGCCAAGAACTTATATAGATTTAAGCAGAAAGGCACTGATCTCTAAGAGGAATAATAATTTTAAAGAAAAAAATTTGAGTTATACAACTAAATAGATCTGTTCCAATTTCTAGAATCATACTTGTAACATACAGAAGTAGAGAACACAGTAAGGTAACTAAAAGTAAAAAAAGGAATTTTATAATAAAAAATTCTTTTTCTAAAATAATTATAAGATTTTTAAAAGTTTTTCCTAGTAGTTTCATTTAGACTTTGAAAGGAGTTACTGATCATTTAAGTTAGATGTAAAATACTGTTTTACATCTGGCTTCAGAACACAGGAAATACTGCCTCTGGACCAAGAGCCAGGAAGATATGAGTACCAGAGGCTTTCTCTATTGAATCATAATGTCTCTCTAGAGATCCCTCTTTTCCATTTCTACTGCTACAGCCTTATCACAGTAGATGACATTTCAAAAATTTTTTTTTCAACGTTTATTTATTTTGGGGACAGAGAGAGACAGAGCATGAACAGGGAAGGGGCAGAGAGAGAGGGAGACACAGAATGGGAAGCAGGCTCCAGGCTCCGAGCCATCAGCCCAGAGCCCGACGCGGGGCTCGAACTCACGGACCGCGAGATCGTGACCTGGCTGAAGTCGGACGCTTAACCGACTGCGCCACCCAGGCGCCCCTGTAGATGACATTTCAATAAGATAAACATATTGTGTCTAGGTTAAGTCCTTGAATTCTAAGGACTTTAAGGAAAAAAACAAAAATTAGAATAGTAGCATAAAAATTTGTTGTTGCTTCTTAATTTATGAAAATTTAGGATACTCTAACAAAAAGAAAATAATATATACTACTCAAACTGTCCTGAAATGCACCAGCTAAGTAACAAACATACTGTTACACGAAATAACTGCAGGACATAATTGAAAAAACAGCTTGATAGACTACTACAGTCACAATATATCTCATAATGCTACTTTCTACCTTTGTTTTTAACAGAAACAATGGCAATTGACAAACTGCTTTAGTTAAAGGAAGGAAATATTTATACAACAAGAAAAAATTTTAGTATCTCATGTATTCTTACATGTTTTAAAGAGATAAAAACCGTCACATTTCCTTAAGTCTAAAAGAGTCACTTCAAAAGAAGCATTATCTTCAAGTAATTCAACAATTCTATTTCTAGAAATATGATTTTGAAGATCAAAATGGAAAAGAAGCAAATGTCCCTTTTTACCTCCTTACAAGACTTTCTCAACATGGCACTCAATCATTTTAGACTCTGTCATCTGTTTAAGTCTGATTTAACTAGACGTGGTTTCAAATTTCAGTCGAGTTACAAATTATTCAGTTTAGGTACAAGTCAAAATTACCCTTGAAAATTCCTAAAATCACTCACAAAATGTTTTGTATACGTGTCTTTTACAACCCTATGGAAAACTTAATGAGTTCATTTCTCTTAAATATAGAGAACAAAGAGAGGGTTGCTGGATGGGCTGGGGGAGGAGGGATGGGCTAAATGGGTAAGGGGCAGTAAGGAATCTACTCCTGAAATCACTGTTGTACTATATGCTAATTTGGATGTAAATTAAAAAATAATTTTTAAAAAATCAGTTTTTAATTCAGTCTTCCACTTCCTACTCAAGGATGTCTTATAACTTCCTTACCATTTGAATAATTCGTTTTACTTCTCTAACTTACTAGGAAACACTTAAAATTATTATTTTCTCTTGGGGCACCTGGGTGGCTCAGTCGGTTGAGCGTCCAACTCTTAATTTCAGCTCAGGTCATGATCTCACGGTTCACGGGTTTGAGTCCCATGTCAGGCTCTGTGCTAATGTCACAGAACCTGCTTGGGATTCTCTCTCTGCCCCTCCCCTGCTCACACTCTCTCTCAAAATAGACTTAAAGAAATTTTAAAAATTAGTTATTACTGAATTTTGGGGGTTTTAAAAGATATAGTCTAGATACAGCCCTTTATCAGGTAATTTGCAAATATTTTCTCCATGTATTTTATAATCTAACAGTAATATTCGCAGAGTACTTTTTAAAGTTTGAGAGAGAGAGAGAGAGAGAGAGAGAGAGAGAGAGAGAGAGAGAAAGCACAAACCCACAAACCCTGATATCGTGACCTGAGCCAAAGTCAGACACTTAACCAACTAAGCCACCCAGGTGCCCTCAAAGAGAACTTTTCAAATTTATTTTCAAGTTAGTTAACATATAGTCTTGGCTTCAGTAGAGCCCAGTGATTCATCTCTTACCATATGACACCCAGTGCTCATCCCAAAAAGTACCGTCCTTAATGCCCATCACCCATTTAACCCAACTGCCACCCTCCCGCCCCGCCCCAGCAACCCTCAGTTTTGTTCTCTGTATTTAAGAGTCTCTTATGGTTTGCCTCCCTTTGTTTTTATCTTATTTTTCCTTCCCTTCCCCTATACTCATCTGTTGAGTTTCTCAAATTGCACATGAGTGAAATCATAGGATATCTTTCTCTGATTGACTTATTTCGCTTATCATAATACCCTCCAGTTCTATCCACATTGTTGCAAACAGCAAGGTTCCATTACTTTTCATCACCAAGTAGCATTCCATTGTGTGTGTATGTATAAATATATACCACACCTTCTTTATCCATTCATCAGTTGGTGGACATTTGGGCCACCAGTGTTGTGTCCTTGATGTCAGCATATTTTTATATCTTAACCCTTTGATTAAATTTACCTGTCATTCCTCAAAATACAAGGGAGTATCATTGACTTCTGAATGTTAAACCCAGCCTGTGTTCCTTGAATAAACCCAACTCATCATGATGTACCATTTAAAATTCTTCTTTTTATTAAAAAAAAATTTTTTTTAACATTTATTTATTTTTGAGACAGAGAGAGACAGAGCATGAACAGGGGAGGGTCAGAGAGAGGGAGACACAGAATCCGAAACAGGCTCCAGGCTCTGAGCTGTCAGCACAGAGCCCGACGCGGGGCTTGAACTCACAGCCCTCACGGACCGCAAGATCATGACCTGAGCTGAAGTCGGCCGCTTAACCGACTGAGCCACCCAGGCGCCCCTAAAATTCTTCTCTTTCTTGTACTGTCAAGTTTTCATATCAAAATATTTGTCTTGTCAGCTTTGAGTATCAGGTTTTGTTTATTCCACTCTCATAAACCTTGAAAAGCTTTCTCTTCTACTTTAATTACGTGGAAGAATTCACCAATAAAAATGTCTGGGCCTTGGGTTTATTTTGTGAGATTTTTAATGATGGAGTCCAGCTCTTTAATAGGTTCACCAAGATTTTCCATTTCATGTGTCAATTTTAGTAATTTGTTTTTTCTAATATTTTGTCCATTTTCATAAATTCTCTAACGTACTGACAAAAGTTCATGTATTCTCTTACCTTTTTTTAAAGCTTATTTTTGAGAAAGAGTGAGCACAAGCTTGGGAGGGGTAGAGGGAGAGGGGGACAGAGGATCTGAAGCAAGCTCCATACTGGCAGCAGGGAGCCCAATGTGAGGGTCAAACTCACGATCCGTGAGACCATGACCTAAGCTGAAATCAAATGCTCAACCAACTGAGCTACCAGGTACTCCCATTCTTACCTTTTTAATGTCCATAGACCCTTTAGTGGTATCCCCTTTTTCACTCATGCCAGTCTTCACAAGGGGTTTATCAATTTAAACACCTTTATAAAGGACTACTGTTGATCTCTTAATTCTGTATATTTATTTCCAATTTTACTAATATCCACTCTGATCTTATTTCCCTCCTTCTACTTGTTTTGGGTATAATTTTTGCTCTTCTTTCTCTAACTTCTTGAATGAATTACTTAGATCATTAATGTTTTGTCTTCCAGTCTTCCTTTTTCGAGAAATGGATTTAAGTCTATAAACTTACCTCTAAGCACAGAAAACCCATGTTTTTATAAGCAATATTTTCATTGTCAGAGTTCATATACTTTGTTTTTCATTCACACAGAACTATATTGTTTAAATATTAAACATTTGGAAATTTTCTTTTTACTATTTGTTACTGATATCTAGCTTAATTCCACTGTGATCAGGTAACATATTCTGTGTAATCTGAACCTATGAAATTTGTTAAAATTTTATGGCCTTTCAAATTATTAATCCTCACTTTTTGTCCATAGATGTTTTAGGTTTTATTTCTATATAAATGAAAAATCATTACAATTTTATTTTTTCTTTTCCAGTTCTTATGACTTAATTTTGTCCCCTTGTCTTGCTATACTGGCTAGGACCAATCAGTAACAAATAATAATTTGAACATCTTATCTCCTTATGGAATACTTCTAAAATTTCTCACTTAGGATGTTAGCTTTAGGGTTTTGTTTTTTAACTCCAGTATAGTTAACATACAATGTTCTACTAGTTTCAGATGTACAATATAGTGATTCAACAATTCTACACATTACTCAGTGCTCATCAAGTATACTCTTAATCCCCTCCACCTATTTCACCCATCCCCCCTCTGGTAACCACTAGTTTGTTCTCTATAATTAAGAGTCTATTTTTCAGTTTGCTTTTTTTTCTTTGTTGGTTTCTTATATTCACATTTGGGTAAAATCATATGGTATTTGTCATTCTCTGATTTATTTCCCTTAGTATTATACTCTCTAGCTCCATCCATGTTGCAAATGGCAAGATTACATTTTTATGGCTGAGTAACATTCCACTGTACATATATAACACATCTTCTTTATCCATTCATCTATCAATGGATACTTGGGCCTGCTTCCATAATTTGGCTATTGTAATAATGCTGCAATGAACACTGGGATGCATATATCCTTTCAAATTAGTGTTTTCATATTCTTTGGGTAAATACCCTGTAATGCGATTTCTGGATCATATAGTAGTTCTGTCTTTAATTTTTGGAGCATACTGTTTTCCACAGTGGCGGCACCAGTTTGCATTCCCACCAACAGTGCATAAGAGTTCCTTTTTCTCCACATCTTCACCAATGCTCGTTTGTGTTTTTGATTTGCATTTCCCTGATGATAAGTGATGTTGAGTATCTTTTCATATGTCTTTTGGCAATCTGTATGTCTTCTTTGGAGAAATGTCTGTTCATGTCTTCTGCTCATTTTTGAATTGCATTATTTGGGTTTTTTTGGTGTTGAACTTGCATAAGTGCTTTATCTATTTTGGACACTAAACCTTTATCAGTTTTGTCATTTGCAAATATCTTCTCCCACTCAGTAGGTTGTCTTTTAGTTTTGTTGATTATCTCCTTTACTATACAGAAGCTTTTTACTTTGAGGAAGTCCCAATAGTTTATTTTTACTTTTGTTTCTCTTGCCTGAGATGAAATCTAAAAAAAAAAAAAAAAAATGTTGCTATGGCTGATGTCACAGAAATTACTGCCTGCGCTCCTTTCTAGGATTTTTACGGTTTCAGGTCTCAAGTTTGGGTCCTTAATCCATTTTGAGTTTATTTTTGTGTATGGTGTAAGAAAGTGGTCCAGTTTCATTCTTTTGCATGTAGCTATCCAGTTTTTCCAACATGTGGTAGTGTTTTGATTTGTTTTTTTAAATACTCAATTGGAAATTCCTTAACTGGGGTTAAATTTTATCAAGTGCTTTTTCTGCACCTATTGAAATGTTTTCTTTTGTTATTAAAATGGTATAATATACTTGTGGATTTTATTTTATTTTGGAGTCTATAAGAAAATGGATTTTTTTCTCCAAATTTTTATTTAGACTTTAGTTAAAATATAGCATAATATTGGTTTCAGGGGTAAAAACTAGTGATTTATCACTTACATGTAACACCCAGTACTCACCATAACAAGTGCCCCCCTTAATGCCCATCACCCGTTTAGCCCATTCCCCCCTGCCCCTCCATCAACCCTCAGTTTGTTCTCTATCTTTAAAGAGTCTCTTATGGTTTGCTTCCCTCCCTCTCTCTCTCTTCCCTATTGTGGATTTTAAAATATTTCCTTAACTACCTAGCAAAAATCTGCCTTAGTCATGATATATTATCGCCTTTCTATATATTACTAAATTTTAATTGGGAATATTTTCTTTAGAATTTTTGGGTATATATTCCTGAACAAAATAAACTTTATTTTCCTTTTTTGTTTTGTATTTTTCTGGCTTTAATACCAAGTTTACACAGTCTTATAGAATTAATTGGGAGCTATTCCATATTTTTACTGCCTGATCATGTGAATAGAGTTTGGTAGAAACTGTTAGTAAAACCACTTGGGTATTTTGCATCTCTTGTGGGAAAATCTTTCTAACTAGATCTACCTTTAACAGTAACAGGATTATTCAAGCTTTCGGTTTCCTTTTAAGTCAGTTCCTCTAAGTTATAATTTTTATAGTAATTTGTCCATTTCACCAAGGTTTTCAGAATTGTTGGCATAAGATATTCACTACTGATTACTCTCTGTAATTATGCCACTCATAATTTTTATCTTCTTGATCATCTTTCCTAGAGATTTATTACTTCTTTCCAAACAGGTAACTTGCAGCTTTAGGTTAGGACTGGTATCCTTATTTTCATGATTTCTTCGAATTTACTCTGTTGTTCTTAGGGCGCCTAGGTGGCTCAGTTGGGTAAGTGTCCAACTTCAGTTCAGGTCATGATCTAACAGTTCGTGAATTCGAGCCCCGCATTGGGCTCTGTGCTGACAGCCTGGAGACTGGAGCCGGCTTCAATTTCTGTGTCTCCCTCTCCCTCTGCCCCTCCCCAACTTGTGCATATGTGCACATGCACACCCTCTCTCTCAAAAATACACATTAAAAAAAATAATTTATTCTGTTGTTCTTTTTCTAACTTCTTTAGACACCTAGCATTTAAAGATTTTCTTTTCTAATACACTTTCTCTTGAACTTATGATGTGTTTCTGATGTGTGCATATACACTGTAATTCTGTTCCAAGTATTTGTGATTTCCACTATGATTTTTTTAGTCAAGTTATTCAGTAGTGTGATTTTTAATTTCCAAATACATATGTAGTACTTAAAAATCTCTTTTTGCACGGACGCCTGGGTGGCTCAGTCAGTTGAGTGTCTGACTTTGGCTCAGGTCATGATCTTGCAGTTCGTGAGTTTGAGCCCCGGGTCGGGTTCTGCTGCTGACAGCTCGGAGCCTGGAGCCTGCTTCGAATTCTGTGTCTCCCTCTCCCTGCCCTTTCCCCACTCATGCTTCTCTGTCTCTCAAAAATGAATAAATGTTAAAAAAAAAAAAAAATCTTTTTTTAAATCTCTAAAACTTCTAAGTTACTTGTAGTCAGACATCACTGTAAAATAGCTATTTAAATTTTATCTGAGCCTTTCTTTATGGCCTAACACAAATCACTTTTTGTAAATATCCATGTGTGCCTGAGAAAAATATTTCCCAACTGTTGGACAAGGCACCTGATATATGTTACTTAGGACCAGCTTGCTGTTCTTACAAGCACGGGCTCGGCTCTGTGCTGATGATGCAGAGGCTGCCTGGGATTCTCTCTCTCTCTCTGCCCTTCCTCCCACATGTTCTCTCTCTCTCTCAAAATAAGCAAAGAAACTTGAAAGAAAGAAAGAAAGAAAGAAAGAAAGAAAGAAAGAAAGAAAGAAAGAAAGAAAGAAA
>NW_024412444.1:11927437-12033793 GCF_014898765.1 Herpailurus yagouaroundi
AAAGAAAGAAAGAAAGAAAGAAAGAAAGAAAGAAAGAAAGAAAGAAAAGAAAAGAAAAGAAAGAAAACAATTCCATATATAATAGCACCAAAAATAAAATACCTAGGAATAAGAAGGCAAAACATGTGTACACTTAAAACTGTAAAACACTGCTGAGGGAAATAAAGAAGGCACAAATAAATGGAAAGATACTGTGTTCATGAAATCAGAAACTTAATATTGTCAAAATTACCTAAAGTGATCTACAGATTCAACACAACCTCTATGAAAAACTTGATGCATTTTGCAGAAATAGAAAAATCCACCCTAAGATTCCTATGGTATCTCAAGAAAGCCTGAAGAGCTACAACAATCTTAAAAACGAACAAAACTGGAGAATTCACACTTCATGCTTTCAAAACCTACTACAAAGATTGGACAATTAAAAGAGTGAGACAGTGACATAAAGAGACATACAGAACAATGGAATGGAGTGCCCAGAATTAAACTCTCGCATATACAGTCACATGATTTTTGACCATCATTGAGTCATCATGATTGACCATCAAGGACAATCTTTTCAAATAAATGGTGCTGAGAAAACTGGATACCAATGCAAAATATGTGAAAGAATAAAACTGGACCCTTATCTTACACTATATACAAAAATTAACTCCAAGTGAATCAAAGACCTAAACATAAGAACTGAAACTACAAAAATCTTAGAAGAAAACATAGGGGAAAAGTTCTGTATCAGATTTGGCAATGGTTTCTTGGATAGGAGACAAAAAGCACAGGCAACAAAGGAAAAAAAAAACATAAAATGTTTTTTCATCAAAATTAAAAACTTTTGTGCATCAAAAGGTTCTATCAAGAAAGTGAAAAGGCAACATAAAGAATGGTACAAATCATACATCGGATCAGGTATTAATACCCAGAATAAAGAATGCCTACAACTCAACGACAACAAAAACCCAACTCAAAAATGGGCACAAAACTTGACATCCCTACAAAGAAGATACACAGATGGCCAACAAGCATATGAAAAAAAATGTTCAACATCACTAATCATTAAGGAAATGTAAACCAAAATTACAATGAGCTACCACTTCACACCTATTAGGTCAGTTATTACAAAAAAGTCGGTGAGGATGTGGAGAAATTAGAATCCTTGTGCACTGCTGATGGAAATGTGCAATGGTAGAACAACTATGGCAAACAATACAGTTAAATATAAAATTACCAAATTAAAACTGGTAAAACCTAACAAAAAATTAAATATAAAATTATCATACGATGCAGCAGTTCCACATATGGGTATCTACCCAAAAGAACTGAGAGTAGAGCCTCAAAGAGATTGTCTGTACACCAATGTTCATTGCAGCATTACTCCACAATAGCCAAAAAGGGGTAACAACTCAAATATCCATCAACATTTGGATGGATGAACAAAATGCAGTATTATAAATACAATGAAATATTATTTAGCCTTAAAAAGGAATGAGACTGATACATGCTATAACACGGATGAACCCTGAAAACAGTATAAATGAAGTATGTCAGACACAAAAGAGCAAATATTACGTGATTCCACTTAAAGTATCTAGAATAGTCAAATTCATAGACAAATTAGAATGGCTGCCAGTGGCTAGGGGGAGGGAAAAATGGGGAGTGACTGTAATGGATAGCTTCAGTTTGGAATGATGAAAAAATTCTGGAGGTGGACAGCGGCAATGGTTGACTGACAAAATGAATGTACTGAATCCCTCTACATGTACACTTAAAAATTATTAAAATGGTAAATTCTATGTTTTGTGTATTTTACCACAAAAAAAAAAGGTTAAAAAGGAAAAAACATAGAATTTTTTATTGGCCAAATGCAGAACTATAGTATGGTTGTAGCATTAAGAAACTTAGCAGAATGATAACCTCCCTTTCTTCCCCATGTTAAAGAATGCATTTGAATATACTTCCTTCACTTAAAAGGTTTCCCAGCAAGGAGTAGTGATTAGGGAAAGCCAAGTCTGCATGGAGGTGAGATGTTCTCAAAAAAGTTGAGGCTAGAAGTAAATTTCTTAGAAACCCAACAGTTTAAAATTACACAGTGTAGGGGCAACTGGGTGGTTCAGTTCCAAAAGTGTCTGATCTCATGATTGGATGATTCATGATCTCATGATCTCTTGGTTCATGAGTTCGAGCCCCTAGTCAGGCTCAGCACTGGCAGTGCAAAGCCTATTTGGCATTCTCTCTCTCTGCCCCTCTGCTCTTTCTCACAAAATAAATAAACTTTAAAAAAAGAAAGAAGAAGGGAAGCTGGTGAAAGAACTGACGCCAAACAGCCTTGGACTCCAAAAAGATATGCTTTGTAAGTTACAAACAGAGTAAACTTTCATTGAGTATTTGCTATTTGTCAGCCAATGTTCTAATAAGCACTTTATATGCATTACCTTATGTTTTAACAAAATTGGCCTTGGTGACTCTACTTGCAACCAAATTTTTGCTCCTCTTAGTTACACAAAAAGGTTAATAGTAAAACAGTCTGGCTATGGGATGGATTTCTGAAGCCAACTGCTTTCAGATATTTAAGAAGGGTTTTTTAAAATTACACAGTTAATTCATTTCCCCTCAACAGCATCTCTCCAATATCCTACCACATGCATACACATAAGTGCATAAAAACTGCATTTAAACAGTTAAAAAAAAAAAAAAAAAAGAGAATAGATAATGATACCCTTTAAGCCTTGGTTGTCCAGCCTTACATTTAGTGTGTGTTTTATTTTCTAGTTCTTCTCCCACCCCAATTCCCATCTCTGACTCCGCAGTATAAATAATTTTATTGGTTTTTTGGATTATAAAAAAAAAGACACATGCTATCATTTAAAAATACATATGAAATGTAAAAACACCTAAAAGTCACCTCGAATGGCTAATTATTTATTTGCATTAATAATCATAGTATAGGGGTGCCTGGGTGGCTCAGTCGGTTAAGCATCTGACTTCAGCTCAGGTCGTAATCTCACGGTTTGTGAGTTTAAGCACCGCATCGCGATTGTGCTGACAGCTCAGAGCCTGGAGCCTGTTTCGGATTCTGTGTCTCCCTCTCTCTCTGCCCCTCTGCCATTCATGCTTTGTCTTTCTCTCTCAAAAATAAACATTAAAAAAAATTTAAGAAAATAATCATAGTATAAATTACTCTCAGATAATAAATGACCTAAAAATAGTACAAATTAAGCAATAAGAAATGATATACTAACATTTCAATCTAAATTTTTTTGGTAACTGAAAATACCTTACCATTTTTAGTATTAAAGATACTTCAATCCTAATGTTGAACTGTAAATAAGCTAACAACTAATTCTTACCAACTTCATGAACAGTTTTAGTTGTAATTTTTAGTAGTATCTGCATGCATCAAAGTATTTTGTTTTTGAGAGAGTGCACACACAAGTTGGGGAGGGGCTGAGAGTGAGTGAGAGAGAAAATCCCAAGCAGGCTATGTGCTGTCAGCACAGATCTCACAAACCAGGAAATTGTGACCTGAGCCAAAACCTAGAGTCGGACACTCAACCAACTGAGCCACCCAGGCGCCCCTGCATGTATCAATTTTTAAACTTTACACTTTAACTTTACACTTAAAATTATCCTTTAAAACTAAGATTTTTGTAAAATGCCTTCTATCAAGACTAATTTATTGCCTTTCAATAGTCAAAGTACTTTTGGGAATGTGGAAAAATACAATTCAGATTTCATTCCTTTTGTTAATGTAAAATTATCAACAACTATAGAACTCTTTGATGTAGGCAAGTCAGCCCTATATGGAGCAGAACAAACAGCCATGGAAGCCACACAATCTAACCTGGAGGGGTTCTATAAGAAATCTACCAGTGCTGAAAACGTCTACCACCAGAATCATCCCTTTAGGTTACTGCATTATTTTCAGAACACATTTGTTAAACTGTAAAAGTTCACTAGGAAAGAAAAATTATTATATATATATATATATATATATATATAAAAGAAAAGTTCATATTTTTTTAAATTTAAGGAGCATAATGCACTCAGTAAAAATTAACTGTTAATTAAAATAAAATAAAAATATTTAGATTCACTCCTTCAAGGAAAATAGAGATCAAGTACTAAAAGGCTTATATATTCAAAGTAATGGCACTTACCTCTAAAATTTGACCAACTCTAATTAGTGGGTGCCCATCATCCTGGACCACTGTTACCTGACAAGGAGACTGTGACAGAATGCTAGAAGAGCTAGCACAAGTCTAAAAACAAAGAGAAAACACAAGGACACTTTCTTTATATAATATTAAACCTAGGCAAAATTTAAAGGTCACTAAAACGCTACTTAAGGGACACCTGGTATATACTTATGTTTGACATAACCTTGTGGTGGATACCACATGGTCACTGGCAGTGTTTTGTGGTCACCTAAAAAAATGCAGAGCTCTTTTACAGGAGCCTGAAGGAGGTGCCTCAGGCCTCCACACTCATCTATATAGTAAGACAATTTACAGAATGCAAACAGAACCTAGCTGAGGTCATAATTAAATTCAAAATAAAATTGTTCTAAAATAAGATATGAGAGGTGCCTGGATGGCTCAGTCAGTTAAGCATCCAACTCTTAATCTTAGCTCAGGTCTTAGCTCAGGTCTTGAACTCTTGTGAGTTCAAGCCCCACATTGGGCTCCATGCTGTGCATGAAGCCTACTAACGGAATGAATGAATGAATGAATGAGATAAAATAACATGAAAAATAAATTTTTTTAAAAACCTTTATGATATGAACCTGGCTTAGAATTTTAAAAAGTAGGGGCGCCTGGGTGGCTCAGTCGGTTGAGCGTCCGACTTCGGCTCAGGTCATGATCTCGCAGTCCGTGGGTTCGAGCCCCGCGTCAGGCTCTGTGCTGACCGCTCAGAGCCTGGAGCCTGTTTCGGATTCTGGTCTCCCTCTCTCTCTGACCCTCCCCCATTCATGCTCTGTCTCTCTCTGTCTCAAGAATAAATAAACGTTAAAAAAAAAAATTTTTTTTTTAAAGTAAAATTAAGATGTCTTATATTCTAAAAATGCTTCATTTTTATACTCTTACCTTAGACTGGTCAAGAATTTGAAATTTTTCCCATACTCTTTTATCACTTTCAAATTTTTTCCAAGGATTGTTCCATTTTTCAGAAGCTTCTTTTTCTTTCTTCTTTAAAGCAACCTGTTCATCTGTAAATAATGTCCTTTTTAAAAAAAATGTATAAAAAATGTAAAAAAAAAAAATCATGTAAACAAATCATGACCTTCTTAAAGAGTGCACAGATCTAATCAAAACTGTTTTTTAGGGAGATTACCTCACAAAACAGAGAAGAATTTTAAGAAATATGGAATAAAAGAAAACATTTAACCAGAACCAAACTTATGTATGGCACAGATGGATGTAAAAATGTTTATCACAATTGGCAATAAAAAGCAATTTTTTTCAGAACGTATTTTATAACATGCTAATTATTCTGAAGTTCTACTTTCCTATAATGTTCACTCAGGTATTACAAAGAGATTGAAAAGTGAGACCTCTGGATTCAGAGAACCCTGTAAGTGAATCCTAGTTCAACCACTTCCTATCTGTGTAACAGGGCAAATCGCTGTTCACCTTTCTAAAACTAAGTTTCTTCTTTTGTAAAATGAGAATAGTGCCTATTTCAGTATAGGACCTAGCACAAAGTAAGTATGTAATAAATGCCATTATTATTCATAACTGCTGAAAAGTGAAAAAACAAAATCTTGTATCTAACAAACTAATATAACAACAAGGTCCCAAATCAATAGTTCTTAAAAATTCAGAGATGTATAGGGGCACCTGGGTGGCTCAGTCGGTTAAACACCCGACTCTTGGTTTTGGCTCAGGTCATGGTCTCATGGTCTCACGAGTTCAAGCCCCACGTCAGGCTCCACACTGACAGTGCAGAGCCTACTTGGGATTCTCTGTCTCCCTCTCTCTCTGCCCCTCCCCACTCATGTTGTCTCTCTCTCAAAAATAAACTTTAAAAAGATTCAGAGATGTATAAATCTAAATTTCAAGAAAATTAATGAAAGCAGGACTTTAACAAAGAGAAAGGTGCTTTCTTAACAGTAGAAGAAAGTAAACTCTTTTTAGGTAATAAAACATAAAACACTTTAGTCATTTCCAAGCAGTTCCATCTTACTTCAGAAGTTTGGTGTTACAGTCTGATAAGCAAAATGTGTATTGAAAGAAAATATTTAAAGCTGAAATTATGATATAAAGACACAACGAATCTCCAAACCTTCAGATACTGTTAGCATACATTTAATTTCTTCAAACTTCTGCTACTTTGACTTCCAACATAAATAATTCATTCCCAATATCTTCTGCTTATCTCTTTTTCTATATCACCTGTCTCATCAGCGATATGACTGCCTCACAGGACTTTCTAGTTGAGTGGAAGATGAAACCCATCTCTATGCTTTTACTTTTTTTTAATTTTTTTTTTTAATGTTTATTTTGAGAGTGAGAGACAGACAGAGTGCAAGCAGGGGAGGGGCAGAGAGAGAGAGAGAGAGAGAGAGAGAGAGAGAGAGAGAGAGAATCCAAAGCAGGCTCCAGGCTCTGAGCTGTCAGCATAGAGCCCGACACGGGGCTCGAACTCATGGACTATGAGATCATGCCCTGAGCCAAAGTCAGATGCCTAACCAACTGAGTCACCCAGGTGCCCCGAACCCAATCATTTTTAAATAAAACCATTAAATGCATAGGATTTCTACAATAGAAAAATATGAAAATGGATTCTCAGGAACCGAGAAAAGTTTAGGAATCTTTGAGCTCCAGAATGATACTAATGATATTAATGCTCATCACTCACCTCTGGTCTTTTGGTGCACACCAAGTAGACAAAAAGACACAACCTAATCTATAATAATAACAGGTATAATAATTACCTACCAAGCTCTTTCCTCCACTGGGCTTTTTTTGCTTCCAACAAACTTCTATCACGTTCTCTTTCCCCCAGGGTACTGAATATGTCAGCTGGTTTCCATGCATTCTCTCTAACACAAAAAATAACAGAAACCTTATTATATGTTTCTATACAAGTTACCCATAAATATTAAGTAATAAACTTTTAAACGGCTCACAGTCTTCACAGTAAATATTTCACATGCAAGTCAAGGAAAAGCAGAACCATTTTCACCAGATGACCCCACAATAACATATAGGAGTTACATACATGGCAATTTTCTGTTCATACTGCTTAGATGTCTCTTGATTTTTATTTAAAACAGATTTACTTTCATCTAGGATAGATGAAAGAGCCTCAGTTTTTTGGAGTACTCCCATAACGTTTTCGTCATTTGGCTGATTAGAAATATTGTTTAAATGTAGACTGCCCCGACCTAGGGAGTAAAAATGCATGTTTTAAAATTAACACTAAAATTACACATATTACAATACCTTATCTTGGCATACTGCTACACACTTTAAAAACACTGCCTTAACATTACCAAAGTAATTACCTCTCACAGCAATCCTTCAGTAGGTATTATCGTTCCCTTTTGTCAAAAAAGGAAACTGAGTCCGGCAGTTAAATGGTCCAGAAGATCTATATAATCTCTTGTGTCAAATATGAAAACAAACAAGCAACAACAACAAAAACCCTCCATTTACTCCTGTTGATAATATTTTTACAAATAATATAATACAAACCACAACTTAAAGGAGAATGAATGCAAATAGCTTTATGAAAAACTCATTACCTTGTCCTTATTTTTCTCATTTAGCTGGGAAATCAATGGAAAACTTTATTATGGACCACTGTCTCTATGCCTCTGTTATATCTGTTACAAATGTTTTATACAGGTTCCTATGCTTGGCTCAAACACTGTTCTAATTCTTCCTCAATGTGCTAGTTTTCCCAGTGAAGAGAAAGCATATTTAATATGCAGGTCAATACATGATTAGACAAATTCTGCCTTCAACTTTGTTGATGTAATCTCTCACTATGCATAGTAAGTTTTTATTTTTTGTTCTCTAGGCTACAATTCTAGCCTCTAAAGACCCAGCTCCCTCATTTTACAAAGAATAATCTAGACCAAGAGAAGGTAAATTACTCCAACTTGTCCCCAAGTCAGTTGTGGGGCCTCTTTCTGGTGACTGTTAATTTTAATTTATTTCATTATCGCCTAACAAAATTTTAATGATATTTCTACTCATATTAATTCCTTAGCTCAAAGCTGAAACTGGAAGGCTTTTAAAAACATAACACAATGCCCTAATGAAACAGAAGACATGTGACACTCTACTACTCCTTCCAAATCTATGTTTTACATTGGTTAAAAAGATAGTGCTGCCAATCCTCAACATAGATTAAGGGTCAAAGAAGGCAAAATGCAGGAGCCAGGAAAAAATCTTTTCAGCAACTCAAGTCAAATATTCAAAGTAAAGCTTCCCTCAATTTTCACTAGAAATTCTATAGTGGTCTTTTAAAACATTTAATATAATTATTTTTTTTAATTTTTTTTTTAACGTTTATTTATTTTTGAGAGAGACAGAGACAGAGCATGAACGGGGGAGGGTCAGAGAGAGAGGGAGACACAGAATCTGAAACAGGCTCCAGGCTCTGAGCGGTCAGCACAGAGCCCGACGCGGGGCTCGAACTCAGGGAGTGTGAGATCGTGACCTGAGCCAAAGTCGGCCGCCTAACCGACTGAGCCACCCAGGCGCCCCTAATATAATTATTTTTAATGTAAGTAGAGCCTTCTATATTCTAAAATAAGTACCATAGCTTTTTTTTTACTCTAGAGTCCACAGAATTGGGTTTCTTAAGGCTATGGTACCATGATTGTACTGTGTTTTGAGCATTAACCTTAAAATGTGGCATATTATAACTATACAAGTAATTCTGCATGAGAAAACTGTTCTCTAAAAGAATAATTATTTTAAAAGATTGTTACACAGTAACTTAGAATTTAAGAGGCACAGTAATATCAAATCCAATGAATGAGAAATTCGAAAACAAGTACATATTGGTAAAGTTAATATTAATTAAAACTTCAAAAAAAACCTTACATGTTTCCTCCTTTCCATTTTCAATCAGGGAAATAGATCCATTCCCTTGGTTCACAGTCATCAAAATCTGTTGTAGTTGGTCTTGTGTTAGACACACCAAACTGCTCTTCATATTTTCAGCTGTGACGTGTTTTTGGCAAAGCTTCTCTTTAGATACTATAGATGTATTTATGGTGTTTCTAGTCTTCTGTATATTGGGGGTGGCAGGTAAAATCTCTTTCTGGACATAAAGACAGTCTTTATCTACATACTGCTTGCATAAATCCTTAGTGGGTGAAAAAGTCATACTATTTTTTTCACCTTTTGCCTGTGAAGTTTCTGAACCCATTCTCTTCTTTTGCAAAAGTTTTCCACTCTTGATACAAGTATTTTGTGTTGATTTTAGAATGTATCCAGTTTTTGTTCTTAATGGACATTTTGCAATCTTGGTCTTATTTCCCATCTGTTAAAACACAAGAAATTTATACTTTATAACAGCCCATGAAAAAAATCAAACAATTATCTTTATTTATATTGTTTGTGGGGCGCCTGGGTGGCGCAGTCGGTTAAGCGTCCGACTTCAGCCAGGTCACGATCTCGCGGTCCGTGAGTTCGAGCCCCGCGTCAGGCTCTGGGCTGATGGCTCAGAGCCTGTTTCCAATTCTGTGTCTCCCTCTCTCTCTGCCCCTCCCCCGTTCATGCTCTGTCTCTCTCTGTCCCAAAAATAAATAAACGTTGAAAAAAAAAAATTAAAAAAAAATATATATATATATTGTTTGTGATGTCAGGCTTCTAAATTTTTTTTCCATTTTGCTGTTAAAAGATTATATCCATGAGAAAATAACATTTAACCTTTGCAAATCTACTTGAAAGCTTCATCAACAACTGGAAATTATTTTATTTCAAGATAATGAATACAGAAGAATTTTCATTCTAGCTGTTGTAGAACATCTCCATTCTACTCCAGCTTGGAATCTCATGTCATGATTATACCACTCATACTACCAATTTTCTTTATAGGTATCTATAGACCTGTGCATTAGTAACTTAGGTTAGTTACGCCTTGAATAACTTAACTTGTGGGTCGACATCCCTCTAGCGTAACTCCTGTCTTAATTATTAGTGCTTTCATATCCACATAGATCATTTTTCCAATTCCCTGGCCTCTCATTTCCTTAACTCTGCTCTTCTACTCTTGTCCTCCAAGCTACCTCGGTTACTCATTCCCACAGTGATATCTTATACTGACCTTGTTACTCCTAACTTGCAATCCCTCCATAGTCTCAATTTCAATCACGGCACAATGACCAACACTCTCCTTGCATATCCCAATTCTGATAATTCTTTAACTCATCTGGGATCTATAATCTATTGATTCTACTACCTTCCTCTTGTCCTCATTTCCTTCCTTAAATTCCACAATCAATCAAAACCACCATTGCCTTCCATTCCCAACTCCTGCTCTGACACACACTTTGCAAATCCCCAAACTGGTAAAATCTAACTCTTCATCACCTACTCTGTGCCTGCACTACTCAGGAAGAAAAATACCAAGCCACAATATTTAGTTTCACCTTAAATACATAGCCCAAACAACATGCTACCCTACAGTCAAACATTTCCCAAATTCATTTACTCTTAACAATTTCAACTTTCTCCTCTTTCCCAAATTCCTAACACTTTCTCTTTCATAACTTATTCTCAGCTGAAAATCTTGATCAATATTTCACTAAAAATCTTATAGAGAAGCATTCTGAAAAAACTTCAAGAAATTTCTACCACCAAATCTGTACCAGCATCAATAGTCATGCAAACCTGCTTGTACTCCTGTTATTCATACATATTCATATAACCCGTTCTCAGGGATCTTTCTCCAGCAATTCTTTGCTTTCTCCTGAATCAACTGTTTCTTTTCTGCTGGATCACATCATTTTTTATCACCTTAAAAAATACATGATTCCACTTTCTCCTCTCATCTCCCATAATCCCATTCCCAACAAGCTTTCACCCACACGACTCCACTAAAACTCATCAAGGTCACTAATAACTTTTATGTTGCAAATCCAGTGACTGATTCTCAGATCCTCATCCTAACATTATTATCAGCATGTGACACAGTTGATTATTCCTTCTATTTTGAATACTTAAAAAAAAAATTAATATTTATTTTTGAGAGACACAGAGCATGAGTAGGGGAGAAGCAGAGAGACGAGAGACCGAAGCAGGCTCCAGGCTCTGATCTGTCAGCACAGAGTCCGACATGGGGCTCAAATTCACAAACTGTGAGATCATGAGCTGAAGTCCGATGCTCAGCCAATTGAGCCACCAGGGGCCCCAACTCCTTCCACTTTGAATCACTTTCTCTACTTCACTTCCAGGACTCCACAATCCTGGTTCTTGCTGCTCCTTTCCCCCAGACCTCTTAAAGCTGCTCAGTCCCAGGATCTCTTCTCTAAGTTACCTCATTCACTTGCTAATTTCTTTTACCCTTGTGGCTCTAAATATTATCCATATACTGAGGACTCCCAAATTTGTCTCCAGGATGGAACTCTCCCCTAACTTAAGGTTCCATCTGTCTATCCAAACACTTCCACTGGGTTTCTAATAGCCATTTAAAACTCGGCATGCCCCACATAACCTATGAAAAGAATTCACAGTGACAAAAGTACATTATACACAGGACTTCCAAGCGTTCTCATATTTATCATTTAATGAAATATATACATTCCTGCAAAGTCTGCTATGGACTGTGTATATGTGCACACACAAATTGGACAGGATCAAAAAAAACGGTTTTTAATTAAAAAAAAAAAAAAAAAAAAAAAAGCCTCAGCAAGCCCTAAATCAAACTCTTGATCTCCCACATGCCCCTAAATAACTTCCTCCTTTCAGAGGAAGCTACCCATGCGAAAAATTTTGGAATTATCTCTCATATGCCACACTTGTCATCAAACCTTGTTTTGCTCCATCTTCAAAATATATCCTGAATCTGACCACTCCTGAACATTTCTTGTGCCCTCTACTCCAAGTCATTATAATGCTCTTGCCTGAATTTCTAAAAGCCTGCTTTTCCTACTTCTGCCTTCACTTCCCAGTCTGTGCTCAGCACAGCAGCCACAGGGTACCTTAGTAGGTAAAGTCACATCATGTCACTTTTTTCAAAAGCTTCTAAGGCCTTCCTATCTTACTTAGGAAGAAAACTGAACTTCTTACTCTGACCTAATGATCTGCACACCCTTCACATTTTATCCCCTTACCTGATCTCTCTGATCTCATTTTGTCTTAGCCTCCAGACACGTGGGCTTCTTATTCTTTGAATAAGACTCTCCTAATTTCAGGCCTTAGCATTAGTCAATCCCTCTACCTGGGCCATTCTTCCCTCATGGTTTATGTACTCACCTCCTTCAAATCTTTGCTCCATCACTGGCTCAGTGAGGTCTTCTCTGACCAACTGATTTAAATTTGCAGGTTTCCTGTTCTCCCTCACACTCTCACCTACCTAACACTTCCTTTTCCAAAGACTGCTGTGCCCCTAAAGTGACTGTGCCTCTTCCTTCTTTTTCCCTATAGCACTTTTCATCTTGTGACATTGTACATTTTGCTTACTGTATGCCCATTCAACGCAATCTTTTTTTTTTTTTAATGTTTATTTTTGAGACAGAGCGTGAGCAGGGGAGGGGCAGAGAGATAGGGAGACAGAACCAGAAGCAGGTTCCAGGCTCCGCGCTGTCAGCACAGAGCCCGAAGCAGCACTCGGACCCACGAACTGTGAGATTATGACCTGAGCTGAAGTTGGATGCTTAACTGACTGAGCCACCCCAAGTGCCTCTATTCGTTTCCAATGTAAACTCCCTAGGGCAGAGATTTTTTATACTTTGTCCACTGTATAGCTCCAGTACAGAACAATAAGTGGAACAAAATAGGTGTTGAGTGAATTTTTTGTTGACTACCCTCAACTACGCTATATTAAAGACTGAATTATCTCTCTCCCCCATATTTATTCCCCTTTGCAAAATATCCTATTTCTGTGGCACTGTTGTCCTAATCTCTCAGACCAGTAAGCATGGAGTCATCTTTATCCTCTTTCATGGTCTTCTTTGGCTTATGAACAAGTATTGGTCATTTCTTCCTTTCAAATATCTTTTTCTCACCATTTACATGATGATAAGCCTAAATTCAGCTTTTCATTACCACACTACTAGATTACAGTCTGCCTAATTCATACCTTTCCTCTATTAATCCATTATACATTTCAGTAAACCCAATTAACCGAAAGTAATTCAACACTCATTTAGTCACTATTAACTGTTGCTTTTTATGTGCTCACCAATACAGAAAAGCACTAGAGGTGTAAAAATAAAGAAGATATTTGCTGTCAAACAGTAGGGTAGATGCCCCACGACTTTCACCTGGCTTATCATATCACAACTCTCCTGGTCTTTCAGTAACTTATATAATATACAACCACACTTAGACCAATTAGCCATTCACATTTCACATGACTTTTCAAAATGTACCTGTAGTATCAGCCACAGATCTGTTTGTTATTCTCTTCACCTCATCCAAATCCTATTTTCCTATTTGTTCCTAGCTTCAGGCTTTTGATAATACCAATGTAATTGGTACCACAATGTAAAATGCCTTTTATCCTCTCATCCCTGTGGCTATTTTAATATAACTAATTCTCTAAGTGAGAAATGGCAAACTTGAATACATACTGTAAATTAAGCTAGGTAGAAAACAAGATGAGTTGAAAAGCATTTTTCCACCTAAAGGAGGCAGTCACCAGCAGAACCAGCCTACACTGCCAAACAGAAATCCAATATTTCAAGAGAACCAAAAATGACAGATTTTACATTAAACTCTCCAATGTTTAGATACTGGCAATTCACTCTAGTTTTTGAAAACCATTGTGTGGAATAAGCAAATTATTAGCAGACTGCATGTAACTTATACAGCTGAGCCCTACCACCTCAGACTCCAACTACAGCTCCTACTTTCTCACCCTTCTTTGACTCATATGGGCCTTTTTTTGGTCACTAATAGTTGAACATTTTGTTTCTCTAATCAGTTGTTCATTCAAACTAAGTGCAGTGCACGCCATCAACATATCTTGAAGTCATTTGTCCCCTTCTTTCCATTTCACTAGCCACCACCCATGTTCAAGAACTTATGACTCTCCCTGGACTATATTTGGCCCGTAACTATGGTCTCTCAGTTACAATCTGTCCTTTGTAGGGCTGTCCGAAGCCCTATCCTACAACACAAATTATACCGTATCTACTCCACTTTTCAAAATACTTTAATGCTCCCTACATACAAATCAAGAAGTTCAAATTCTTTAAGTATATATTTAAACTCTTTAAAGGGTGCCTGGCTGTCTCAGTCTGTTAAGCATCTGACTCCTGACTTCAGCTCAGGTCACGATCTCAGTTCATGAGATCGGGCTCTGCATCGGACTCTTGCACTGATGGCACAGAGCCTGCTTGGGATTCTCTCTCTCCATCTCTCTCTGCCCCTCCCCTACTCATGCTCTCAAAATAAATAAATTAAAAAAAAAAAATTAAACTCTTTAAGACTAAACCCTCCCCTAAGCTTTATGTTCTACACTTCCCTGAGATACACACTATTCCCCAAATGCAAATTAGGCTTTCTATCTTAGTACTGTGCCCAGTATTTTCTCTGAACTTAGAATACACTCCCCTACCTCTTTACCTATAAATATCTGCCTCATCTTTTAAGTTCTAATTAAAATGTCACCTCATTTATGAAGCATTCCCTGGTCTCCTCAAACCACAAAAAGCTGCTCTTTGCAGTGTTGTCTGCCTTTTATAACCCTACTGTGGTATACATTATCCTACTATAGTACACATCATATTCTACTTGTAATATAGTTATTTACCTGACACCCTCACTTCCAAAACACAAGGACCAGGTTTTGCTCATTTCCTTTCTTTCAATCACAGAAGAAATAAAGCCAAGAATGGCACTCTACTAGAATTTTAAATCTTCAGTAAATCCTTGTTAAATAAAAACTTACTAATTGACGATCTAATTTAAATAGAATTATCCTGCAAATTTCACTTACAAAAAAAAAATAGACCAAAAAATCTTCTAAAAATATTTAATAAAATGGGGGTAGGGGGGTGGGCAGGAAGGGCAATGATGTGGCATGAGGTCAATATATACTCAGCTCGATTCTGATTATTTTTTGTAGCTAAATGGCAGGGGAGGAAAAAAAAATAACAAAACCAATAAATGGAAGCAGCAAAAGATCATGAACTACCAAATAAACATTCAATTATGTTCAGGTTACTTATTAAGAAAAAGCAATCTAGACCAAATAATTCCAAGTGTTTACTGGATTATGTGAATTTTAATAGATCAAAATAGATCAAGTTTTCATGTCAAAATTTTTACATAGCCAAATTGTCTTTTAACTAGTTTTAATTCTATCAATATTTTCCATAATACAATGTCCAATGAATTTGTTTAGTACTGGCTGACTTTATCATTTATATGGGGCCAGGATGCCAAAGCTAGAAAGAATCAGAGAAAAGTAACATTTTAAGATATAAAATGTGCTACTTAACACTAATATTGTGTATATCCTTTTGCATGACACTATTCTGCTTCTCACATGTAGAAATACCTATGAAAAAAAATTTTAAATGTTTTATATTTCAACTAATATGTGTGACAATTTTTTTTAATGTTTGATTTTGAGAGAAAGAGAGACAAAGTGCAAGCAGGGTAGGGGCAGACAGAGAGCAAGACAGAGAACCTGAAGCAGGCTCTAGGCTATGAGCTGTCAGTACAGAGCCTGACCTGGGGTTCGAACTCACAAACCTCAAGATAATGGCCTGAGCCAAAGTCAGACACAACCAACAGAGCCACCCAGGCGCCCAAGTGACAATTTTAAGTGTAAGAGTTTAGAAGTTTATTCATTTATTTTGAGAGAGAGCAGGGGAGAGGCAGAGAGAGTGAGAGAAAGAGAATCCTAACCAGGTTCCACACTGTCAGTGCAGAGCCCAATGCAGGGCTCAATCCCACAAATCATGAGATCATGACCTGAGCCAAAGAGTCAGACATTTAATCAACTGAGCCACCCAGGTGCCCGAGTGTAAGAGTTTAGAATTTATAAATTACTCATGACACTGAATCATTAACATTTCTTTCATTTCTCTTCCTAAAAGCTTAAGAAATTAAACTGGTAACCACCTTTAACTTCATATTCCTTACCACGGATTTAAAAAAAATGCAGAAGGGATTTTGAAAAATTTAAAAAGTACTCGGACCACAGAGGTGTTAATCATGACGAGATGAGAGTTCAGCTGTGTTTAAAGAGCACACTATGGGGCGCCTGGGTGGCTCAGTCGGTTTAGCGTCCGACTTCGGCTCAGGTCATCATCTCACAGTCTGTGGGTTTAAGCCCTGCATCGGGATCTGTGCTGACAGCTCAGAGCCTAGAGCCTGCTTCCGATTCTGTGTCTCCCTCTCTCTCTGCCCCTCCCCTGCTCATGCTCTGTCTCTCTCTGTCACAAAGATAAATTAAAAAAAAAAATTATTAAAAAAATAAAAAAAATAAAAAAAAATAAAGAGCACACTATGACAATGACAGTAATTCAACCTATGAGGAAAGGGAAAACCAGAACTGTTGGTAGGTGTTGTAGTCACTCAGGAGCTTCTCCCAGTAGAAGAAAAACACTATGAAGAGAGAATTCATGAATAACTTATGGAAAAGAGAATCCAACATAAAGCTGAATGAGATTTGGGAAATTAAAAACAGATTTAAGCAAAAAAAAAAAAAAAAAAAAAAAAAAGACAAGTACTACTATCTTTGTATTTTACCTTCTGTGAGGAGCAAAGAAAGAAATGAGGAAGATCTCAGCAACCCCTATAAATAAGGGAAGAGAAGCTCCTTAAAGTAAAATCAATCTAGAAGGGAGACTTAGGTTTCATCAGAATTTTTTCCCCAGCTTTATTAAGGTATAATTGACAATTAAAAACTGTATATATTTAAGGCGTACAACTAGATGATTTGATAAATGCATACACTGTGAAAGTCACCACAATCAAGGGAATTAACATATCCATCACCTTATATAGTTACCATCATCAGTATTTTGAAGTCTCAAAAGCAAGAGGCATAAAATCAAACAATTTGCTCCAAGACAGTGAATAATAACTTAAGATCAACATCGACTGAGACATAGTTACTCTGGAAAAAAAGAATCCTAGAATAAAATATTTTTAGATTGCTAATAGAATCTTGTGATGATTCTATTAAAAGTCCAAGACTAGTAATTTTATTATAGGCATGAAAGGAGATCGCCATATGTTCCAGGCTGGTTAAAAAGACAATGAAATGTCTTCACAAAATGTGGTGACTGAAGCAAATCCATTAGGGACATTGATGGAAGAAGAAACAGGTGAAAGAAAACTGAGGTCAAGGGAAGATGGAAACCAACTATTACAAGCAGCTTTTTATCTAAGAGCTAAAAAAGGGGTGCTGTAGTTGTTAATGTGACTCAAATAAAATAATTAGTTGCAATATTTTAATAGAGCAGGACCAGGAAAAAATATATAATTTGTATTCTGTGATTTTAAAAAGCACACAAGGTATACAACTATATACCATATTCAGAGAGATAATTTTTACTGGTAACATGTGGAATTACTGATTATCATCACCCATTTATGAAGTGATTATTATGCTCGGTACTCAAGAAACTTCACCTTGATCAAACCTGGAAAAAAGAGCAAAGCCATCAAGAGCTCAGAGTTGAAAAGTGCCACGTCATCGAAATTGAGCTCTAGTCACAGAAACACAAAAGACTTTAAGATGCTAAAATGATAAAGGAAAAAGGAGGGCTACAGTGAATTATGGAAGAGATGAAATTTCTGCTATTAATCTAAACATGGAAAAAAAATAGGGAACAAGAAAAGTATGATATCAAAAAACTGAAAGTGGTACTGTATTTTGTAGAAAAAGTCACTATGGGTTCCTGATAAAAATTTAAAAGGAAAATTATCATTAAGCTCAAGTATGATCTCTTAAAGGAGAAGGCAAAATGCATGTAAGTCTGTGAATCAGATACACCGTTTTGATGTGGGAAAATGGAATTTGAATATGAAAAGAAAAATATTCTCATTTTAAAGAATATGCATTTTTTTTTTAATTTTTTTTTTCAACTTTTTTATTTATTTATTTATTTTGGGACAGAGAGAGACAGAGCATGAACGGGGGAGGGGCAGAGAGAGAGGGAGACACAGAATCGGAAACAGGCTCCAGGCTCTGAGCCATTCAGCCCAGAGCCTGACGCGGGGCTCGAACTCACGGACCACGAGATCGTGACCTGGCTGAAGTCAGACGCTTAACCGACTGCGCCACCCAGACGCCCCTAAAGAATATGTATTTTTAAAGATCTTAGGAACTGCACTGTCCAGTGTAGTAACTACTAAATTTGCATTCAAAATAAAATTAAAAATTCACTTCCTTAGTCATACTAGCCACATTTTAAGTGCTAAATAACCACGCATGACTAGTTGCTGACTACCATATTAGAAAACAATGATCTTAGAATATTTCCATCATCACAAAAAGATTTACTAGGCAGCACTGATGTAGAGAAAAATGTTCTATACAGCTTTTTAAACTGAAAAATTATGATCCCATTTCTGTGAAAGGACCAGCCTGAAAGCAAGAGAACAATAACTCCTCATCATTATCCCAAACCCATTATGATAATTTCACAGGAATTCTTTTCAAACCACTGTAAAAAAAAACACATTTTACATTCAAAAACAGGTCAGGTCATTTGGCTTACCTTCACAGAATATTTTGATTTACATTCTACAAAAGAAAAAAATAATTACTGAGCCATCAAACAAAAACACACTAAGGCAGTCACAAAATAAATTTTAATTAGCATTGTTTTAAGAAGGTATTTAATAGAAATATTAACCCCAAAAGCATTAACTTTAGGTCCTGAGTGTTCTAACTTTTACAGAATAGTTCAAGAATTTCTATTTCACTTCTATTTATTTTCCAAGATAAAGCTATAAACAGATCAGAAAAAAAAAAAAAATAGTAATATGAATGAGCGGACTACCAAAGTTTACTGAGTTTTAAAACTAATAGTAAAAATGATTTTAGCAACTGTGGTCTTACTACAAATTTAATTTTCTCAAACTACATTCTTTATATACACAGAACATAATTATACAAACTTCACCCAGATTATCCATTAAGCAACATATTAAACATTAAAATATACTGGGACATTAAGTTTTATGAATAAATACTGAGAGTGGTAAGCAGTGATGTAATCTGACTTTACTTGGCTAAAAATAAATCTGAAAAAGTGAAAACAGCTTTTTGCAAAGAATCATTTAAATATTACTCTATTATAAGCAAAAAGTACATTAAACTCATATAAATTTTAGTTAGGAATATAAAAGTTAACATTTTAGGTTTCCAGTAACACAGCATACCATATGGAGACAATATTAACTTGGTTTTTCCATCCAATAATTCAGTTTCAAGCTTTAAACCATCTCTGAAAAATAAAAGAAAGTTGTCATTTTTAAGAAACAGCAAAGTTTTAAAGAGAAATGAAATGCTCATTTGAATCTTGAAAATATATACGTTCTTCCCAATTTATACAAGAACTGTAAATATTAAATCATTCTTTTAATTAAAATCGTTTTTCAATCCAAGATAAAACTAAACACTCAGAAAATTCCTGAAACTTTCCAATAATAAAAGAATTACCTTTAACATGAAACTTCGTATTTTACTGGTAAGCAATGAATTCAATTATCATGCCATTATTTAACTCTTATAAATCCAGACTGGAAAAAATGCTGTTACCAAAACTCTCCACCTAAGTTAAAGTAGCAAAACATATCTAACTACTATTTGTTCATGACTAATACATTCTATGGCCTGCTACATCATTAATCTGAAAGTGGCCTGTAACATTGCCACCACTGTTACTAACTTTTTGAGCACACTGACACTTTGTTACTATAACAACAATAAATCTGTAATAAGTTTTGGCTGTTATAATTTATTTGTGCATGTCCTATGCAAGAGCACAAAGTTAACGGTAGACACTACCAAGGTAACTTGTACAAATCAAGGTCCTAATAAAAATTCCACGGAAAATAAAAATAGTCCACATTTAATTCCCTGTTTCCTAAAAGTGGGAGAGGAATAAGTGTAGGTCAATAAACATCAACAGGGACAAATGTGATGTCTAAGAGACAAAATTAAATCCAGCGGGATCAGCCAAGGAAAAAAAAAAAGTCTCATTGGGAACACGAAACTGTAGTGTTGATAAGTAGAGGAAATCAAAATACCCTGTTTTATTAAAACAGTGGGGGAAAACGGACTTTAAAAGTTTCCCTGTTGCAGCGTATTCATGTTTACGCGTTCGTGAAACTCAACAAACAAAAGAATGAAACCGAAAAGTACGTCTGTTCAGTATTATTGCACTGTAAACTCCTTTAGGGGCAGCCTGGCATTTATTTTTCTCTCTACAGATTCTAGGATACAAAATTCATTTGCTAAATGATGTGTAGTCTGAGTTTGGTAACTTTTCATCTTCTTAAAACATGAACTTCCCCATCACTTCCCTGCAACAGTCCTTTTTACTCAACAAACTTAATGAGGGCCTATTAGGGGCCAAGCACTAGCAACGCATCGGTTGCTCAAGACTCGGTTCCCCGCATTACGGGCGTTAAACGCCTCTGGGCGCTCCGACAACCTGCAGAGACGCCAAAGGCGCA
This sequence comes from Herpailurus yagouaroundi, assembly GCF_014898765.1. Lineage (NCBI taxonomy): Eukaryota > Metazoa > Chordata > Mammalia > Carnivora > Felidae > Herpailurus > Herpailurus yagouaroundi. Next base: position 11,948,266 of record NW_024412444.1, read on the forward strand.
AAAAAAAAAACCAGGGCCGGGGCCAGGATTTCTCCCCGGGAAGCCACTAAACTTTATCTCTCCATCTGCCCTTACTGCTTTCCGCCTCTCTTCCCTCACCACCGTGAGGTTAATGAGAGGGCGGAAAGGAGGTCCCGGACAGATTTACTGCGAGTAACGTTGTGCAAAAGCGGCGGCGGCGACAAACGCCGTCCCGGGCCTCTGGTCCCCTCTCCGCCACAGGCAGCCGAACAATGCCGTATGAGGCGGCGCAAGCCGGGAAGGTGTTCCACGAAGGATTCCAAGGGCCAACCTCGCCTCACCCCGTCTCCGCTAGAGACCACCCTTCTCGCCCCAGCTTACCCTAGGTTCATGGCCTGACCTCTCGCTCTTTCCACGAACGCTCAGGTCCCCTGTGTGTGCCGGTTGCCTCCGCCGCTCAACAAGCGCTACGCCCATTGGATACGGTGATGCCGGCGAGCTGGGAGAACAGACCAATCAGAATTAGTCGTGCTGGAGGGTGCTCTCCCTACGGGGGAGAAGCCACTGTGGAGACCCGCTGGGTTAGCGTGGCCTCAGGCGCTTCGCCCTCGTTCTTGGGTAGTGGGGGTCTTCGTTCGTTGGAGTTGTAGGCACACCACCCTCCTCCCTCCGCCCCTAGTTCACTCGAAGCCCCCAGAGAAGTGCCTCAGCTCAGGTGGAGGTGGCAAAAATATGGAAAAACTAAAAGTATAAGCTTTTTAGGAAATGAACATTTCCCGTATTTCATGTTTGTAAGAGAGGGTTATTCGGGTATAAAATAAATTGGGAGTGGGGACCTGGGGAGAGACTCCTAGGTCCGGTACAGGGTTTGTCCTGTTTCTGGCTCTGACCTCCGCAGGAAGCCTAATGCAATGTAACTCTTTTTTAAATTGCAACAATCACAAGTACTGAATTTCAGCTCTTTTGTGCAGACTGGGAGCTAAGGGCTTTAGGTCTATTGAAGCTTTACATTATCTCTGAGGCACAGAGAGATGAATCAAACAGTTTAACCCCGGAGCCCATGTTCCGAACTAGTGTTTTATGAGTCTAACTGCTGTTAGTTCTTAAAAAATCTAAATTTAAACGTACTTCCTCCAAGAACCTCCTCTGGAATCCGCTAGTGGGTAAATCAGGAACCTATTCTCTGGAGCTTCCAGTCCCTGCCCTTTTGATCCGCGCGCTCATACGTTTAAGATCCTGTGTCAGAGTGAGCTTCAGAGGGCCAGGCAGTTGGTGTCTCATATACCTCCATAGCCACAGCACCTGGCACTGAAAAGCATAGACAGTAAATAATTGTCACATGAAAACACAGCAAAAAAATAAAAAATGCCAACAACTTTATTAAATTTGGCTGAATGCTATTTCATGATAAGGATTATAATGCAGCTACTAAAAGTTCACAGGGTTTTCATCTACTCAAGCAATTTTTGGAAACTATAGTTTTAATAAATGAGGTACATTGAACTCTCATAGTACATTCAGTGAAAACTCAGATATCTTTTAATATTCGTTTATGTACCTGGTCTGTGGAAGACATACTTAAATCAACATTTGTTAATCTACTTGACTGAGTAAATGAACAGGTACCAGAGTACATTTGATCCTGTGTTTTGTTTTGTTCTGTTTTAAGGAACACTTACCTAGGCATAGAAAAAAAAAGGCTAAAAAGATTTAAACTGACATGCTAACAGGAGTATTTTTGGGAGATAGAGTGGTGTGACTTACAAAATGTTACTTTGGGGGCACCTGGGTAGCTCAGTCGATTGAGTGCCTGCCTCTTGATTTTGACTTAGGTCATGATCTCACAGTATGTGAGATCGAGTCCTTTGTCAGGCTCTCTGCTGACAGCGTGAAGCCTGCTTGGGATTCTCTCTCTTCTCTCTTTGCCCTTCCCCCTACTCGTGTGTTCTCTTTCTCTCTCTCTCTCTCTCTCTCTCTCTCTCTCTCTCAAGTAAATAAGCATTAAAAAATAATGATTAACTATAATGATAGTTAACAGATCTGGCATAATGAGAGATTGACTAGTAAGAAATAAAGAGAATTCTAAAAAATATACGAATAGCAGATATAAAGAGCAGTTTAGATAAAGTCCCCAAGGAAGAGCCCTGTTGCCCCACAGGACTGAGATCCAGACCTTACTGGAAGTCATGACCCTGGCTTATGCCAGGAGATCTTGCCGGAAATCCATCCTCGGAAATCCATCCTCTAGGTTACCGGGGGAATCCATTCAAGGTATCTCACCAGGGGCCTGTCACTACAAAACTGCCTGAGGGGGTTGCTGGGGGAAGCTGCTGATGGCTGGGTGCTTCTGGCCACTAGGCTCTATAGGAATTGAGTGCTGAAGCAAGCTTGTGTGCTGGGGGCTTGACCCTGGAGATGCTGCCCATGCTGCATGAGCTTGATGTTGGAGAAGCTGCCAGTGCTGCAGAAGCTGGAAACTGGGGGAAGCCTCTTCCACTGAGATATTGGATTCCAAGGAGCCTACCAAGTGAACACACTGGAAGCAAGGACAGGATTCTTTTTTCCTGCAATGTCTCTCCAGAAATCTTAGGGGTGCCTGAGTGGCTCAGTCGGTTGAGAGTCCGACTTTGGCTCAGGCTGTGATCTTATGGTCTGTGAGTTCGAACCCCACTTTGGGCTCTGTGCTCAGTTTAGAGGCTGGAGCCTGCTTTGGATTCTGTGTCTCCCTCTCTCTCTGCCCCTCCCCCACTCATGCTCTGTCTCTCTCTGTCTCTCAAAAAATGAATAAACGTTAAAAAGAATGTTTTTAAAAAAGAAATCTTAGGGGCACCTGGGTGACTCAGTTGGTTGAGCATCCAACTTGGACTAAGGTCTTGATCTCGTGGTTCTTCATTTGAGCCCCATGCCAGGCTCTGTGCTGACAGCTCAGAGCCTGGAAGCTGCTTCGAATACTGTGTACCCCCCTCTCTCTGCCCCTCTCCCACTGGTGAGAAAAAAAAAAAAAGCTTAACATCCTGTCAGCTACAAAGGAAAAATATTTAAAGGGCCCAGATCCATTTTACATAGAAGATTAATTTAAAGCTGAGTTAATCAGTGTGGAGTTTCCTCAGAAAATTAAAAATAGACCTACCCTATGACCCAGCAATAGCACTGCTAGGAATTTACCCAGGGGATACAGGAGTGCTGATGCATAGGGGCACTTGTTCCCCAATGTTTATAGCAGCACTCTCAACAACAGCCAAATTATGGAAAGAGCCTAAATGTCCATCAACTGATGAATGGATAAAGAAATTGTGGTTTATATACACAATGGAATACTACATGGCAATGAGAAAGAATGAAATATGGCCCTTTGTAGCAATGTGGATGGAACTGGAGAGTGTGATGCTAAGTGAAATAAGCCATACAGAGAAAGACAGATACCATATGGTTTCACTCTTATGTGGATCCTGAGAAACTTAACAGAAACCCATGGGGGAGGGGAAGAAAAAAAAAAGCGGTTAGAGTGGGAGAGAGCCAAAGCATAAGAGACTCTTAAAAACTGAGAACAAACTGAGGGTTGATGGGGGGTGGGAGGGAGGGGGGGTGGGTGATGGGTATTGAGGCGGACACCTTTTGGGATGAGCACTGGGTGTTGTATGGAAACCAATTTGACAATAAACTTCATATATTGAAAAAAAAAGCTGTGTTAATAAATTGATAACTGAATTATCTTTTTGATACTTACCAAGGCTTTCACTAATACCATGAATTTAATACCAATAGAACAGTCTTTCAACAAAGAACTACATCATAATACTGAGGTTCATTCCATGATCTAATGGACGTTGAATACCAATTAATACAGCCATGGATATTGGATGTATTAATGGATACATGGATAGCATATTCTGCTTGAGAAGACTACATATTTCAGGTGTTTTTACATGTTTCTGTCCATTTTAGAATTTATTTAATAACCCTCTCCTTGAAATATTTTATTTATGTGACCAGTTTATATTCTTTTTTTAAATTTTTTTTTTCAACGTTTATTTATTTTTTGGGACAGAGAGAGACAGAGCATGAACGGGGGAGGGGCAGAGAGAGAGGGAGACACAGAATCGGAAACAGGCTCCAGGCTCTGAGCCATCAGCCCAGAGCCCGACGCGGGGCTCGAACTCACGGACCGTGAGATCGTGACCTGGCTGAAGTCGGACGCTTAACCGACTGCGCCACCCAGGCGCCCCATGACCAGTTTATATTCTTAATAAAAACTGATTTTTAAAAAACATTTATTTATTTGTTTTGAGAGAGCCAGTGAGCATGAGCAGAGAATGGGCAGAGAGAGGGAAGGAGAATCACAAGCAGGCTCCACACTCTCAACTCAGAGCCTGATATGGGATTTGATCCCATGAATTATGAGGTCATGATATCAAGAGTCAGACACTTGGGGTGCCTGGGTGGCTGAGTCAGTTTAAGCATCCGACTTCAGCTCAGGTCATGGTCTCACAGTTCATGGGTTCGAGCCCTGTATCGGGCTCTGTGCTGACAGCTCAGAGCCTGGATCCTGCTCTGGGCTCTATGTCTCCCTCTCTCTCACTCTGTCCCTCCCAGGCTTGTGCTGTCTCTCTTTCTCTCAAACATAAATAAACATTAAAAAAAAAGAGTCAGATACTTAACCAACTGAGCCACCCAGGTGCCCTTAAAAACTGATTTAAAAAGAAAATTACATATACTGCAATCCCTATCAAAATAACACCAGCGTTCTTCACAGAGCTAGAACAAACAATCCTAAAATTTGTATGGGACCAGAAAAGACCCCGAATAGCCAAAACAATTCTGAAAAGAAAACCAAAGCTGGAGGCATCACAATTCCACACTTCAAGCTGTGTTACAAAGCTGTAATCATCAAGACAGTATGGGACTGGCACAAAAACAGACAGAGCAATGGAACAGAATAGAGGACCCAGAAATGGACTGACAGATGTATGGCCAACTAATCTTTCACAAAGCGGAAAAGAATTTCCAATGGAAAAATGACAGTGTCTTCAGCAAACGGTGTTGGTAAAACTGGATAGCAACATGCAGAAGAATGAACCTGGACCACTTGACACCATACACAAAAATAAACTCAAAATGAGTGAAAGACCTAAACATAAGACAGGAAGCCATCAAAATCCTAGAGGAGAAAAAGGCAACCAATGGAATGGGCAATATTTGCAAATGAGATATCAAATAAAGGGTTAGTACCCAAAATCTATAAAGAACTTATCAAACTCAACACCCAAAAAACAGATAATCCAGTGAAGAAATGGGCAAAAGACATGAATAGACACTATTCCAAAGAAGGCATCTAGATGGCTAACAGACACATGAAAAGATGCTGAACATAACTCATCTTCAAGGAAATACAAATCAAAACCACAAGGAGATATTACCTCACACCAATCAGAATGGCTAACATTAACTCAGGCAACAACAGATGTTGGCGAGGATGCAGAGAAAGAAGAACCCTTTTGCACTGCTGGTGGGAACACAAACTGGTGCAGCCACTCTGGAAAACAGTATAGAGGTTCCTCTAAGACTTAAAAATAGAATACCCCATGACCCAGCAATTGCACTACTAGATTGTTATCCAAAGGATATAGGAGCGCTGATTCGAAGGGGCACATGCACCCCAATGTTTATAGCAGCACTATCAACAATGGCTAAAGTATGGAAAGAGCCCAAAAGTCCATCGACTGATGAATGGATAAAGATGTGGTATATATCTACAATGGAATATTACTCGGTGATCAAAAAGAATGAAATTTTGCCATTTGCAACAACATGGATGGAACTAGAGGGTAAAATGCTAAGCAAAATAAGTCAGAGAAAGATAAATATCATATGATTTCACTATGTGGAATTTAAGATTCAAAACAGATGAACATAAGGGAAGGGAAGCAAAAATAATATAAAAATAGAGAGGGAGACAAACCATAAGAGACTCTTAAATACAGAGAACAAATGGAGGGTTGCTGGCCGGGTGTTGGGTGGGGGAAGGGCTAAATGGGCAAGAGGCATTAAGGAGGACACTTGTTGGGATGAGCACTGGATGTTATATGTAAGTGATGAATCACTAAATTCTATTCCTGAAATTATTATACTATATGTTAACTAACTTGGATTTAAATTTTAAAAAATTTTATATATGGTAAAATGCACAGATCTTAGGGTATAATTCAGAGACTTTTTTGGTAAATATATGTACTCATTTAACCACCACTTCAATCAAGATACAGAATATTTCTGTGACCCCCAAAAGTTCTCTTGTACCATTTCCATCAATCCCTACCCCTTTTTGTAGGCAATCACTGTTCTGATTTCTATCACCCTAGATTTAGTTTAGTCTTTTCTAGAATGTCACATAAATGGAAGCACACAAGGTGTGGGTTTTGAGTCTGATCTCTTTTACTTAGCATAACATTTGTGAATTCATCATGTTATGTGAGTATCGGAATTTGTTTTTGTTTTGTTGCTGAGTTCATACATTGTAGGAATGTATGACAATCTGAGAATATTTGGATCACTTCTAGTTTGGGGGTATTATGAAAAAAAAGCCGCTCTATATACTCTTGTGCAAGTCTGTTTGTACACATGTATTTTCATTCCTCGTGGGCAAATACTTGGAAGGAGACTCATTGCTGGGTCTGAGGACAGATGTTTTAAAATTTTTGTTAGATGGGGCGCCTGGGTGGCTTGGTCGGTTAAGCGTCTGACTTCGGCTCAGGTCATGATCTCACGGTCCGTGAGTTCGAGCCCCGCGTCGGGCTCTGTGCTGACAGCTCAGAGCCTGGAGCCTGTTTCAGATTCTGTGTCTCCCTCTCTCTCTGCCCCTCCCCTGTTCATGCTCTGTCTCTCTGTCTCAAAAATAAATAAACGTTAAAAAAAAATTTTTTTTTTAATTTTTGTTAGAAACTACCAGACTGTTTTCTGAAGAGGTTGTGCCATTACACACCCCCAATGTATGAGGATGAGGGTTCTAGTAGCTTTCATACCTTCACCAACATTTGGTATTATCAACTTTATTTATTTATTTGTTTATTTATTTATTTATTCTTTAATGTTTTTAATGTTTACTTTTGAGAGAGAGAGGGGAGGGGAGAGGAGCAGAAAGAGAGGGAGACACAGAATCCAAAGCAGGCCCTGGGCTCTGAGTTGTCAGCACAGAGCCCGACATGGGGATTGAACCCACAAACCACAAGATCATGACCTGAACCAAGGTCAGACACTTAAATGACTAAGCCATCCAGGCTCCCATGGTATTGTCAGCTTTTAATTTTAGCCACTCTAGTGGATGTAAAATGGTATCTCATTTTGGTTTCAAGCTGCATTTCTGTACTGACTAATGATTTTTAATACATTTACTCAATTTTTATGGAGTTTGCAAGGGGAGGCCCCACTACTGAGATCTTTCTTCCATTGGGTCCTCATAGGAGGCTCTGGGTTTTTTTCTTTTTGTTTTTTAAACTGTGGCTATTTCTTTTTTTTTTTTTTTATTTCTTTATTTTTGACAGAGACAGAGTGTGAGCACGAGCGGGGGAGGGGCAGAGAGAGGGGGAGACACAGAATCCGAAGCAGGTTCTGGGGTCTGAGCTGCCAGCACAGAGCCCGACGCGGGGCTCGAACTCACGAACTGTGAGATCATGACCTGGGCCAAAGTCGGATGCTCAACCGACTGAGCCACCCAGGCGCCCCTAGGAGGCTCTGTTAAATTCACTCCTGGCACTTCTACCCTACCAACCCATCAGATATACTTAAACATTTCTGACAGACAGGGTGTGGCAGTGCACCATTCGGTCTTAATTTATATCACAATGTGATATAAATACAATATATCATGTATATCAAGCATCTGCAGTGGGTACAGGGGCATTGGGATTGATAAAAACCAGTGGCCTTAGAACTGTGAAGTTGTGAGGTCTGTCCCTATCAGGACTACCTAGAACCCCTTTTCACCATCAATGCCTAAGGATTCATGGTTTGTTTCCAGAAGGACTTCAGCAGAACCATTTTTATATGATACAAAATAATTAAAATCCTACCTTGGAAAGTTGCATTCTGGACTGATTTCTGTAGTTTTGTTTGAAACTGTTCCAAAGCTTTTCAGAAATACACATTTGGGAAGATTTTCCAGCATCCCCCATTTGTGGAATTCATTTTCCTCCCTACACATCACCACCGTTAGGCAGTTTTTGTGATTCATTTGTGAGTGCTGCTCTACAGAGCCGGTTAATTAGCTGTCTTCTCTGTCTCTAGGAGCAGATGATACAAACCAAAGGACCAATACGTTAGACAAAAGCAAAATTAAATGAAGTAAATTGTTCAGGTGTGAAGGCATGAAGGTCTTAATTGCACAATTCTGAGAAGCATCTTAAGAAATACTGAAAAAGCAGAGGAAGAAGAGAAAGAAAACCACTGTAGGAATAAGTCAACCCTCTCTGACCTCAGGTTCTTCATATAAAAGATTAGATGAGCTGTCTAAAGTTCCTTTCAGTTCCTAAGTGGATTCTAAATTGTCATCATCTCTCTCCATGCCCATCGGTCCACCCTATTTAGAACCCCCCCCCCCCGGCCCCCCCGGGGAGTCTCTCCCCCGGACTCCGGGCTATTCCAACAACCTCCTAACCAGTCTCTATTTTGTGGCCAGAATGATTTCTAAAATGGGAGTCTGTCTGGGGCACCTGGGTGGCTCAGTAGGTTAGGCGTCCGACTTTGGCTCAGGTCATGATCTCATAGTTTGTGAATTCGAGCCCCACGTCAGTCTCTGTGCTGAGAGCTCAGAGCCTGGAGTCTGCTTCAGATTCTGTCTCCCTCTGTCTCTGACCCTCCCCCACTCACACTCTGTCTCTGTTTCTCTCTCTCAAGAATAAACATGAAAAAAAATTTTTTAATGGGAGTCTAAGTCACTGTGCTGCTTAAAATCTGGCAATAATTTGAAAATTCTGTTGCCCTTGCTACAAAGTCCGAAGGACGTAGCGTGTTTATCAGCCCCATCTTGATCTTTCTAAGTTTCCCTCTCACCACTGCCCCTTGAGCCCCGAGCCTCCCTACACTAATGTTCCACTTCCTCTAATGTAGCCAATTTTCCTGCCTCCCATTTTACATAATCCTTTGCACCGCAGATTTTATTGGGTGCCTATTGTGTCCCAAGAATTGTTTTAGCATAAAGGATAAAGGAGTAACCCAAATCGACAAAATCCCTGCCCTCCTAGAACTATTTCTTCTTGCTGGAGTGCTTTTCCTCATGGCACTTCACTGAGTAACTTCACTGAGTAACTTGTCCTGTAGGTCTTCGCTGAGATGTCACATCCTCCTGGGAGGCTCCCCTTACTGCCTTCTCTCCTCTTCCCACTTCTCCAGGGTGCATTCTCCACTCGTCCCCAAATAGCATTTGTTACCCTGTGTGACCATCCCTGCATTCCACTAGAGTGTTCTGTGTGAGACCATGGACATGCTCCTTTCTTCAAGATAAATTAAAATGGCCACAAACCAATGACTTCCTGCTAGAAAAGACATCCTGTAAAATGGGAAAGTGCTACCCATGAATCCATAATAGGGTAACAGAGGCTCATAATTTATATATTTTCTTAGACATACCAAAGAAAGGGGTACACTAGAGTAGGTATAAGATGTAGCAGCAACCAAAGAGAGGTTAGCTAGGCAGCTCTGAGTTGTAAATTTGGGGAAAAATCTCTTTTGTTCTTATACAAGTGTATAAGAATAGAGATCTCAGGACACCTGAGTGGCTCAGTCTGTTGAGCGTCTGACTCTTGATTTTGGCTCAGGTCATGATCCTAGGGTCATAGGATCAAGCCCCACATTGGGGTACATGCTGAGTGTGGAGCCTGCTTGAGATTCTCTCTCTCTCTCTCTCTCTCTCTCTCTCTCTCTGCTCCTCTCCCCTGCTCATTCTCTCTTTCCCTAAAAAAAAAAAAAAAAAAGGAATCGCAATTTCTCTACTAACTCCCCAAGATGAGTTGCTAGCACAGAGACTTCTTCACTGGTCAATCTTAATAAAGCACACAGAAATAAAAGGTGAAACCTTTGTGGAAATGAACTGTGCCATCAAGTAATCGTATTTATGACAGGTCACATACATGAAAGTACATTGTGGTAACCAGAATGATGCGTCCCTCACTCCTCAAGCCAAAAAGGTCCCTGACATTCCTAGAATGTCCCCAGAAACTGAATAAAAAACCTAACATGACACAGGGGAATTAAGGTTGCAGATAGAATTCAGATGGCTACTCAGCTCACCTTAAAATAGGGAGATTATCCTAGATAATCTGAGTGGATCTAAAGTTATCACAAAGGTCCTTAAACATGGAAAAGGGAGGCAGAAGAGGGTCAGAGAAAGAGATGTGACAATGGAAACAGGGTCAAAGAGATGCTATGTTGTTGGCTTTGAGGATGGAGGAAGGAAACCATGAGCCAAGGAATGCAGGTACCCTCTAGAAGCTGGAAAAGGCAAGGAAATGGATTCCTCCCTACAGCCTCCAGAAGGAATGAAGGCTTACCAACATCTTGATTTTAGCCCAGTGAGGCCTATATCAGACTTCTGACCTTACAGTTAGTAAGTCTGTGCTGTTTTAAACCACTTGGTGTGTGGTAATTTGTTAAAGTGGTAATAAAACTAGTACATATGCTTATTTTGTAAAGCACACCTTCTTTCTAGTATAACAACCAAAAAGAGTTGAGGCCGCCAAATCTGACTGAGAGCCGATCACTGTTGTGATAAACAAATTGTAGAATTTGCTTTGGATCTATGAATGCTTAGGGTTTCTAGCTTTCCTTATTTGCTCCCTCCTACACATGTTTCACTACACACATGCAAACATAAAAACATAAACCACCACCTGATTCAGTAAGACGTGGCCTGCCACAAATATGCCTAAGATCCCTCTTTAGCAATAGCATCTAAAGAGGTGGCTTTCAGGGCGCCTGGGGATACAGTCAGCAGATCATGTGACTCTTTATCTCAGGGTTGTGAGTTTGATCCCCGTGTTGGGTATGGAGATTACCTCAAAATAAACTCTTAAAAGAAAAAGAGGGAGAGAGATGGCTTTCTTCTCCCTGTAACCTAGACTCCGCAGGCTCCTCTCTAGTGGTGGCTTCTCTTTTCCTTCCGGTTGGCCTGATATTCATCTAAGCCAGTTTATTCTTACATTAAATTATTGAAGGAGGTGGGGAAAGGCTTGTAGATAGTGCAACATCTCAGGCTCCATGTCTTTCCTCCTGGGATTGCCTCTATTCAGGTGCATTAGAAGAAAAGGACACATGTGAGATAAAACCAAAAGAAAGGATTTGGTTATAGCCAGCAACAGAGGAGTCAGTGCTGGGACAATTGGGATGGGGTATTTTTATCATTCGCAGAGTGGGGTACTGTGGCATCTCAGTACTGACTCCTCCTGTTGTATTTTCTACAACTCTCCTCCTAAGCCCTTCTTCTGACTGCTCATCCCCCACTCACATTTACGATCTTACCTCTGTACAGGTGGCTCTGAAATTGCCAGACTCTACTTCTCTCCTTAGCTACAAAGTCCCCAATTGCTGGCTGCCACAGTTTTCAGGCTGTTCAGAATCAATTCAAATGCAGCAGAGGTCATGCTAATTGTGCCATTCTTTCCCCCATTTGACTCTTGTTCATGTTTTCCTTCATTCTGTGAATGACACAATGGGTTTCTCTGCCCTCGGTACCCAGTGTGCCGGTGGTAGGACATGTCCTCTGTATTTCCCCTTCCTCCTAGTGCTCCAGCTGTGACAATCTATTTATTCTTCTCCACATACCCTTTGTATTCTCTCTCATTTCTATGTCTTTTCTTTAGCTCTCCCCTACCTAGAATGCACATCTTCCCACATGAACCTGTAATGGGACAAATAGCATTTTAGACATACCGCAGAAAGGGAGGCACCATGATTGGAGTGTTAGTGACAACCAGGGAGAAGTTACTTGGGCAGCTGTGAGTCTTAAATTGGGGAGAAATACTCTTCGGGACATGTGTATCGGAACAGAGCTCTTTCTGCTAGCTAGCTTCCCAGGATGAAATGTTACTACCATAGAGACTTCTTCACTGGAAAACCTAGATAAAGCACACAAAAGTAAAAAGGTGAACATATTTACCTATAAGATGTATGCATTTGCTTATTAAAAACTTTCCAGTGATAAGCATGACATTAAAGAGTGATTTCTTTGGCATGGGTGTAGGAGTGGTGGAGAATGGGACCAGGGAGACAAACAGGCATTTATTTATTTATTTATTTATTTATTTATTTATTTATTTATTTATTTATTTAAATATAGGTGGTGGGGACTTAAGTTTTGTCATACTATTCTCTATTGTTTTTTTCATGTCCAATTCAACACACACACACAATTCCTCTCCACACTTCCAATACAATTTGAAACATATAATTGCAAGCATTTATTTTCCCTTGTACTCATTTTCCACAATATAGGCTCTCCATATGTATATTTTGCATTCTTCAAGTCCAGTTTATGTGGGTGATTTTTCACCTAATCTTGACACAGCAGATGGCAGTGTGGGTCCAGTTTCCTATGTAGTGATGACACGTTTTCGTTCATAGATGAAACTTAACTTTAGCTGAAAACTTGTGGTTTCAAATGGTTAACATAGAAAATATAAAATTGTGGAAAGTCATGACTCCCTGGAGATTTAGAGACGCATTTCTAATTATATTAAACTCATTAAAAAATACTTCATTAATAAAGTGAAAGCTAATTCTTACTCAGAAATAGGAATCATCGCCTCCAAAGAGACATTGAGCAACTCTCATTCTCACAAGATTTGAGTGATTATCTGAACTGGTCAGCACTTCAAGTTTGACTTTGGCAAATAAACCCCCTTACATAAAATTAGTTAAGAATCTTCATGTACCGTTACCATTGTATAAGATTACATTTTTTGCAAGACTCAAAAAAAAAAAAATCAAACACAAAGAGAGTTAAATTAAATCGATTTTTATTTAAGAACTGCAGATAGGAGATTTTGCCAGTACGTTTTCTTTGCCTCCCTCTGCTCCACCCTCCCTCACAGTCCCCCTCCCCCACAGGCGGCGGGGGGCCCCCACCCCACCTTGGTTTCCCAGATTCTATTGAATCTACAGCTTTCCACCCATTAGTAAGAACTACAGGGGCAGTACCGGAAGATGCAGGAAAGAATAGGCTCTGGTTAAACAGAACCGGATTCAAATCTCTGCGTTGCTGCTAACCACCTGCACGATAAGGAGGAAGTTAATTGGCCCCAGTTAATTGGTCTCAGTTTCTTTCTCTGTAAAATGGAGACAATAATAGATTTTAGCCTTTAGAGTTATGTGATAATATGCTCACAGTATTACCACAGATGACAGCTCTTGAGGATTGCCAGTCTTCACTCTCACTGTTATCCCCTTACATATATTCTCTCTCTCTTCCCTTCTACAGAATGTGTAAAAACACCAACTCCTGACGTCTTTCCTCCCCAGCCTTTCGAGAGATGTCTCCAATATGCTGCCCTTCATTTGGCCCTGATAGTTTTCTTCCCTCCTCATTCTCTCTCCCATTCTGAAACCCCACTTGTCTCTCATTTTGCTCACCAGTGTTCATCTCATTTACTCCTAATTTCTAAAGAAATTAGCAACAGACCTTGTTTACTCGTTCCCTGCTGGGGACACAGGCTTCTTCTCTTCAGGGTCCACCCACCCTTTCCCAAGAAAGGCTCAGGACTACGGAGAACTGCCTGCCTCAGCTAGGAGATGTACCAACCGGCTTTCTTCTCAGTATTAGAAATATTTGGAAATGGGACACTTTAAAAAGGTACTTGAAGGTATTAAGTCATTGTAGATTTTTCATTCTGTTGGAGAGATTTTTGTAGTAGTTTAATTTTGTATTTTATTTTGTGTATATATTTTAAAGGGGGACATTAAAATTTTGTGTGTGTGTGTTTTATTTATTTTTGAGAGCCAGAACACAAGTGGGGGAGGGGCAGAGAGAGGGAGACACAATGCGAAGCAGGCTCCCTTCAGGCTCTGAGCTGTCAGCACAGAGCCCGACACAGGATTCCAACTCATGAACCACCAGATCATGACCTGACCCAAAGTCAGACACTTAACTGACTGAATCACCCAGGTGCCCCTATTTTGTATATATTTTTGAAGCCTTCATTAATTTTTCCAGAACACAAAATACATCACAGCAAGAATTAATTAACTCTGGGGTACCTGGGCAGCTCAATTGGTTAAGCACTTCACTTTGGCTCAGGTCATGGTCACACGGTTCATGGGTTCCAGCCCCACATGGAAATTTGTGCTGATGGCTTGGAGCCTGGAGCCTCCTTCAGATTCTGTGTGTGTGTCTCTCTCTCTGCCCGCCCCCTGCTCTCTCTCTCTCTCTTTCAAAAATAAACATTAAGGGGCGCCTGGGTGGCGCAGTCGGTTAAGCATCCGACTTCAGCCAGGTCACGATCTCGCGGTCCGTGAGTTCGAGCCCCTCGTCGGGCTCTGGGCTGACGGCTCAGAGCCTGGAGCCTGTTTCCGATTCTGTGTCTCCCTCTCTCTCTGCCCCTCCCCCGTTCATGCTCTGTCTCTCTCTGTCCCAAAAATAAATAAACGTTGAAAAAAAAATTAAAACAAAAAAACAAAAAAACCAAAAATAAACATTAAAAAAAAAGGAAAAAAAGAATTACCTAATTTTATTTCTACCGAGAATCACTGAATGTTTACAAAAATTTTAATCATGATATTCTTCTTGAACACAGAACAACAAAATAACTAATTTATTAGTTGTTTCACTAACAATACATTGAAGTAAACTCCCTTTTATTGAATACCTACTATATATTAGGCATAGTACTAAGAACTTTAAAAGCATTTGTCTCAATTTATTGGTTTTCTCAATTTATTCTTGAAACAAAATCCTCAACTACAGATATTAATATTATTTCCATAATACAGATAATAAAACTGAGGCCTAGAAAGGTTATTTAACTTGAGTAAGTTCAGACAGTAAGTAAGTGCAAAGTAACTCTGAAGTCTAACCTCAATGTTAATTTTTTTAAATTGTCATTAAGGTATAATTGATGTACAGCACAATACTAGTTGCAAGTGTACAACGTAATGATTTTTTATGTGTGTATATATTGCAAAATAATCACAATAAGTGTAGTTAACTTATAACCACACATAGTTATAATTTTTTCTTGTGATGAGAATTTTTAAGATGTACTCTCTTAGCATCTTTCAAATATACAATATAGTACTATTAACTATAATCACCATGCTGTATGTTACATCCCAAGACTTACCTATCTTACACCTAGAAGTCTATACTTTTTGACCACCTTCATCCATTTTGTTCAATGTTACTTACTATTCCATGGTAACTAGCCAGTACAAGGCAAGTTTTCCCAGTGAAATTGGCCACTTGGATTCTGAATCAATTCTACAGGTTCATCTTTTTTTTTAAAGTTTTTTTTTAACGTTTATTTATTATTGAGAGACAGAGAGACACAGAGCGTGAGCAGTGGGGGTGAGTAGAGAGAGGGGGAGACACAGAATCTCAAATAGGCTCCAGGCTCTGAGCTGTCAGCACAGAGCCCAACATGGGGCTCGAACTCACAAACTGTGAGATCATGACCTGAGCCTAAGTTGGTCACGCAACCAACTGAGCCACCCAAGCACCCCCAGGTTCATCTTTTAAAACTAGTTTTCAATTATCAAGGAACTTATTTATACACAAATTTATTAGGCACTTACCACATAAAAGTCATTCTTAATTTCTCCCTTTCCCTTCTCACCCACAAGAAATCCATCTACAAACTCTACTGACTATCTCAGAAATGTGTCTCAAGTGGATCAAGTTCTCGCTCCTTTCTCCTCCCTTCCCTCACTCTATTCCACGTTAAAATCATCTCTGTTCTCTGGATGGCTGGAGCAGCCTTCTAACTGGGTTCTCTTTTTCTGTTTTTGTGTTTTTTTTTAATTTTTATTTTTCAACGTTTATTTATTTTTGGGACAGAGAGAGACAGAGCATGAACGGGGGAGGGGCAGAGAGAGAGGGAGACACAGAATCCGAAACAGGCTCCAGGCTCTGAGCCATCAGCCCAGAGCCCGAGGAGGGGCTCGAACTCACGGACCGCGAGATCGTGACCTGGCTGAAGTCGGACGCTTAACCGACTGCGCCACCCAGGCGCCCCTCTTTTTCTGTTTTCTAAATGTGCTATGCTTTATATGTTTATTGGCTACCTCTTTCACCCCTATGTAAACTCCATAAGAGCAAAGACTCTGTCTTGTTCAATGTTGTATCTGTAGGACATAGAACAGTGCCTGGCATATGGTGAAAAGCTCAGGAAATGTTTATTGGTTGGATGAATTTTTTTTTAAGTTTTATTTATTTATTTTGAGGAGGGGAGAGGGGCAAAGAAAGAGGGAGAGAGAGAGAGAATCCCAAGCAGGCTCCATATTGTCAGCACAGAGCCTGACATGAGACTCGATCCCACAAACCATGAGATTATGACCTGAGCCAAAGCTGGACCCTTAACTGAATGAGTCACCGAGGCGCCCCATGGTTGGATGAATTTAACACTAGCCACCTAATGAAGGAAATACATTCTTTATCCTCATGGGAGGTACTAGATATTACTGGGAACAGACAAATAAGCAAATATATACAATGCCATGTGATAAATGCAGTAAAGGGGGCACATACAAGATTTAGTTCATAGTGATATGAAAAGGCAGGGGAGTGATTCTACCTGGTGGAGATGGGAAGGTCTAGGGAAAGTTTATAGGGTAGTCTAGGTTAAAGAAGGGTTGGCCAGATGGAAGAGGAGAAAGAATATTCCAGGCAGAAGAAACAGTGTGTTCAAAGAGAAGTAGGTGCTGGTAAGTGTTGGTGGGTGGGATGGGGAGGACAACTATAAATGTCTTGAAATGGCTGGAGCCAACAGCACATGTGGGGGAATGGTGAGGAATGAAGGTGGAGGGATGGGAAGGGGCCTCATCACGAAATCATGAAATATGCCACACTAAGCAGCTCAAATTTTATTCTAAAAATGAGAGTGCCATAAACGATCTTTAAGCAGGCAATAATAAGAGATTGATATTTTAGCAAAAAATAAGACTCTGGTGAATTGAGAACAGATTACAAAAGTTTGAGACAAGGTGATCTGTTAAGATTTCATTGCAAGATTTCCTCTTCTGATCAGTACGGAGTAACAGGCCTAGATTTACCCTCCTTCCTGAAATAACACACACACACACATACACACACACGCATGTGATTTTCAAACACACTGGATAACAGGCCTCAAAGGACAGAGATCCCTGTGAAACAGAGAACAATTGAGATGAGCCCTGTGATTGATTGCCCCAACTTACTGCCTTGAGAGAGTTTCTAGACTGCAGTACAGAGAGGGGAAAACAGGTGGGCTCCAGCAGTCTCCCTGATCAAAGAGACAGACTTAAGAGTCTGGGGAGATCAGGACAGCTGAGTTCATAGAATAGAACACCAGAGAGGAGAAAGCAAACAGAGAGGGAGAGACTGTAGATTTGTAGAGATCCCCTCCCTGTATTCAGCAGAGTACTAACCAGCATGTGTATGAGGCCAGGGAAAAAAACATTCAAAAGGATTAGAAAGTATAGTGCCTGCCACTCATGTAGAGCCAGGAGTAGTAACCATTCCTACCAGCCAGACTGGAAAAACCAATAACTCGTGGCATTGGGTAGATCAATCAGGAAGGTTTGTTTTGTTTTGTTTTTCAGTATTGAGGAATAATTATTCCTAGCACCACTCTGGACCTGCCTAACAAATCATAAAAACTAGAAAGGATCAAACTATTCCCAAGTTAATCGACTGCCTCCTGGAACAAAGGTCAAGAAGATTTATCAGATTATAAAAATATTCAGTACTCGGCAAGGTAACATTTACAATGTCTGGCGTCCAATCAAAAATTACCACATGGGGCACTTGGATGGGTCAGTCAGTTAAGCTTCTGACTCTTCATCATGGCTCAGATCATGATCTCACAGTTCGTGAGATTGAGCCCTGCATTGGGCTCCATGCTGACCATGCAGAGCCTGCTTAGAATTCTCTCTCTTTCTCTCTCTCAAAATACATACATACTGGGGCGCCTGGGTGGCTCAGTCGGTTAAGCGTCCGACTTCGGCTCAGGTCATGATCTCGCGGTCTATGAGTTTGAGCCCCTCGTTGGGCTCTGGGCTGACAGCTCAGAGCCTGGAGCCTGTTTCAGATTCTGTGTCTCCCTCTCTCTCTGACCCTCCCCCGTTCATGCTCTGTCTCTCCCTGTCTCAAAAATAAATAAACATTAAAAAAAAATTTTTTTTTAACAAAGAAGAAAAATAATACATACATACGTACATACATACATACATACATACTAAAAAAAAAAAAGATTACCACACATACAAGAAGTAGGAAAACATGGTCCATAATAAGAACAGTAATCAGTTAATTGAAACTGACTAGGAACCCACACAGGTGTTAGAATTAGTAGAGAGAAAACATGAAAACGATTGTTATAACTGTATTGTATATATCTAAAAAGCTAAGTATAAATACAGAAGATATAAAAAAGATTCAAATTGAACTTTTTTTTTTTAAGATTTTACTTGAGGGGCGCCTGGGTGGCTCAGTCAGTTGAGCAACCAGCTTCGGCTCAGGTCATGATCTCACAGTTTGTGGGTTCGAGCCCCACGTCGGGCTCTGTGCTGACAGCTCAGAGCCTGGAGCCTGCTTCCTAATCTTTGTCTTCCTCCCTCTCTGACCCTCCCCCTGCTTGCAGTTTGCCCCCCCGCCTTCAAAAATAAACATTTAAAAAAAATTTTTTTAAAAAGATCTTATTTGAGGGGCACCAAGCTGGCTCATGGCACAACATGGGACTCTTGATCTCAGGGTTGTGAGTTCAAGCCCCACTTTGAATGAGGAGATTACCTAAAAATAAAATATTTATTTTATTTGTTTATTTACTTTCTTAAGGTTTTATTTTTAAGTAATCTCTACACCCAACATGAGGCTTGAACTCACAACCCTGAGATCAAGAGTCGTCCACACCACCCCCTAAGCCAGCCAGGCCCCTCAGATTGAGCTTCTTTATTTTTTTAATTTATTTTTTTTACATTTATTTATTTTTGGGAGACAGAGTGAGACAGAGTGCGAGTGGAGGAGGGGCAGAGAGAGAAGGA
Organism: Herpailurus yagouaroundi; assembly: GCF_014898765.1. Classification (NCBI taxonomy): domain Eukaryota; kingdom Metazoa; phylum Chordata; class Mammalia; order Carnivora; family Felidae; genus Herpailurus; species Herpailurus yagouaroundi. The sequence goes on from NW_024412444.1 coordinate 11,967,448, forward strand.
GACAGAGTCTGAAGCAGACTCCTAGCAAGCATTCAGCACAGAGCCTGATGCGGGGCTCGAACCCACAAACTGTGAGGTCATGACCTGAGCCGAAGTCATACACTTAACCGACTAAGCCACCCAGGCCTCCCCCTCAGATTGAACTTCTAAAGATGACAAATACTATCAGAATTTCCTGACCGGTGGATAAGAGTGTGGGGGCATAAAAGGAGAGGGAGATTGGATGTGACATCTTGCTATTAATGAGAACAAGGAATAAGGAAGGAAAGATATAAAAGGGAGAGAGGAAGATTAAATTTTGGGCTTATTGAAGTGCTCCGTGGTAGAACTCTGAGCAACTCCATCGTTAAAGGGATTGATAGTAAAGAAGAGGAACTTATCAAAGTGATTGAGAACGTGTGGTCCTGGAAGAAGAGGGAAAGCAGGTATATGAGGCTTCATGGAAGCCAAAACCTGAAATTTCAAGGAGGAAATGGTTGGCATGACCAGTGCTGCGGACATCAAATAGGAGAAAAATTGAGAAGTGGCCAAAGTGGTCCCTGGACCTGGCAGGTACGGGGTCCCTGATGGTCTCATGTACATGATGGAAGGGATCTTATCTGTTTTGTTCAGCCAGTGCATATTCTGCAGTTTCTGAAACAGAATGGGTGCTCAAAACCGATTGGTGAATGGCTGGATGAATTCAATAGTTATAAGGTACTCTGTGTGTGGGAGAGTACCTTTGTGATGAGAATTGTAGTAGATTTAGTGGGATCAAAAGGGCAGAAGCTAGACTACAGTGGCTTTGGTGCAGACTGGAAAGTGAAGAGAAGAAGGCCATAGGAAGATGCAGCACCCAGAAAAACTTTTATTTTGGGGAGGGGGTGCAGGTATTGAGAAATTTGAAAAACACTGAGACAGAATAGCATAGAAAAGCATATGTTTCAGAACACATACATGTCCAGGAGTTGAATTGTGTGGGCCAAACGTTGTACACTGAACTTAGAGTTATTAACGTCTCTGAGCCTTATTTCCCAGATCTGCAATAGTACTCCCTACCTTATAAGGCTTTGTCAAGACTTAAGGAGGTAACACAGGCAAAGTGTTTGGAACTGTGCCTGGCTCATTAAATGAGCTGTGACTGTTGAGAGGATGGGACCATAAGAGACAGACAGGAGGGCAGCGGTGGCAGATTGCCTTGATGAGGAAGGAGTCTCTCACTCGAAGAGACAGGAGGGAAGGAGGAAGGATGGGGTGGAGGTAGGTAAGCTCCAGAGAAATGAGGGTGTTTATGGAACTGAAGTTTTATGTTTTAGGGATGTGGGGTTTAAAAAGCTGTTTGAATTTTGAGAAGGGTTATCTGGATGTAAAAGAAGCCACACATCACAGCTTGGAAATGAAGGGGGTTTCACAGAAGTTGTTGCTAGAAATGCACTAGAGGGATGGCTGGAAAAGGGTGTGGCCTGGGTCAGTTCAAAACAATAGGTCCAAGCAACCATCGTGTTTGAGCATGTGTGCAGGTTAAATGAAACGTATTCCTTTAGCTATAATTTTAAAACTGAAAGCATCAATCCCTAGCCTTGAGAAGTGCTGTAATACAGAAGTCTTTACATCTGGTTAGGGTAAAGGAGGTAGGAAAATATAACCATTTGGGTTCTTTGGCTATGAGCAAAAGAAAGGAACTCTGGCTAATTTAAGTAAAAATAAACAATTTGGGAGTAGCTCACAGGATTTAAAGGCAAGTTGAAGAACCCTGTCTCAGACTGAAAGGCCCAAAGGCCCAAAGACCCAAAGGCTCAGACAGGGCCCAATGGAACAAAAGCTGACAGCTTGTCTTCGTAGGACCTCAGGCATTTGACCAGTATAATCCCCTCAATATTTAAATTCCTGGGAGAGAACAGGTCTGATTGGCTTGCCTCAAGGCACATGGTCACAATCAAATTGCTTTCTGAATGTGTGACTTCCATCACCCCTATTCCCTCCTTCAGTGAGATTGGCTGGACCCGAAGGATGGCTCCAGGAAAATAATCTAGTGTGCTGTTTGTCTTTTCTTTCTTTCCTCCTTCAAAGAATACTTCTTTATGTGGTTGCTCTGTGCCAGGCACTTGTTAGTAAAAAGAGATGCAATCAATAAGGAGCAAAATGAGACAAGGACGCTGCTCCCCTGGTGGGTACAACTGTGGGAGATCGGCATTAATTCAACATTTAACTTAATGATTATGCAATTGCAAACCAAGGAAATGCTCTGAAGGAAATGAATGCCTCTTGGAGACTGGAGAGCATATAACAAGGGAGTCTGGTCTGACTTTGGGCCTGCGAATAGATTTCCTACAGGAAGAGATGCCAGAACTGAGATATGAGGGATGAACAAAGAGTCTGGCAAACATGCAAACAGTGTGTGCAAAAGGTCTGTGGCTGGAGAGAGCCTGTGATATACCCTAGTAACAGCAGCTCTTGAATATGGGGCTTCTTTGCTTTTATCATCTAGCAAGTTTGACATAAGTACAGTTTTATAGATGACTCTACCTGCTCCTATTTGTGTATCAGTATACTTCAATTAATAAAGGAAGTATTTAAATGTGGGTTTAGTGAGGCCACCTACTTTTTTGAGGACACAAAAGATTACATTTTTTGTATATTTTGACTGATACATATCTGAAGGTTGAATACAAACTTTGCAGTAAAAATTAAGTCCAATTTTATCAAGATGTAACTTTCTATAGTATAAGAGTTATTTTATATAATTCACAATAAAGAAAAAACAATTTAAATCAAGTTCAAGAATTTTACTTTAAGTGGACTATTCTCTGTGGAGAACAATTACATAAAATGTGCAGAAACCGCAAGAGCCAAGATAAGATGTTTTCATAGTTGTGTGTGTAATCATTAATTAAATATGACACCTTAAAATTTGTCTACTAAATAGAATTAAATGTTGATCATAGACATAATTATTGCTTGAGCTTTAAACATTCTGGCAATACTTTATTAACTATAAGATAAAATAGTCATGAAAACTCAAATCAAATTTTGTAATTGTTTTTGAGAAACATTTCTCATACACAAATGTAACCGAACCAATATGAGTTCACTCCTTGGTGAGTCAGAAATCACACCGGGTTGAGTTATCTCACAAAGAAAACTTATTTGCATCAAGTAAGGAGATCAAGAGAATGGCTTCCAAAGCCATGATTCCCCCAGAGAGATGGTGAATGGATTCCTTTTGTTTAGGGTTAGGATGAATATTTAGATAGGCAAGCCTTATCATCCTCCGTAGAGACAGGCTTAAAGTCACGCATGCTCCTTAAGGAAACATGCCTATACATAATTGTGTGTTATGTAAATGAGACTAAGTCTCCTTCTTGGGAAGAGATTTTAGTATTACAATGAGGTAAAGGTAATCGTAGGTCATTCCAGAGGTCATGCCATGGTCCATCTGCGCAGGTGCAAGTCAGGTTTGGCTCAAACAATGTGGGTGGCCTGGGCCTGCAGGAGGTCTTGTCAGGGGGTCTTCTGGGTTTCATTGGCCTGAGTCTAGATGTAAGCAGGACAGAAGAGCTTAGGGAAAAATGTAAGACAAAGGTTAGTGAGCACACACGCGGTTCGGCAGTAAAGGCCAGGTCTTGGGGTCTGGCTGGTGACACAAATACTTATTTTACATAATAGTTGATATACATAAGCATTTTTACCATTAGTACAAAGTTTCATGATTACATTGGGCCTTATTTTTCAATTCACTGGATTTGGGGAAAACCTTTTGAGAAGTCATTCATCACCACTGATGAGGGAGCCAAAGGCAAGCTGAGGACAAAACAGGAACTAACATCCTGCACCACCCCCCACCCCCAGGGCACTCCTGGCTGCCCAAGAACAAAGAAAAGGGAAAAACAAATGGTTAGTTGATAGAGACCACAGTCATGCAGGACTTGAGTCTCCATTGGTTTACAAATGTCTCAGTAAATTACAAGAAAAAGGCAATTTTATCAATAGCGTAACCTCCAGAAACCTATAGAATAAATTTCCTGGAGTGTTAACGTCACCCTCCCCTCCATAGTGAGGTGGGGAACAAAGGCAAGAAGAAAATGTAGATAAAATTAAATTTCCTTATAACCTGCAGCCCACTGACAAATACTTGAGGCATACAGAGTATAACATTTCTCCAGGAAATCCCTGCTGTCTTAATGCTTTGCTAGAGGGAAAAACAACCTTAGCTTGACAATAGCTGGGTCTCTAGTATCTAGCTATTCCACAATATCATGTGGAAGTCCTTTTGGAAAACTCCCTTTTTCTTTTACCCACCCTAACTCCCAGGTATATCGTCAGTCAATCCTCACAACCCCAGTGCAGCTTTCTGCCCATAGGTCCTGTGCCCATATCTTAACAAAATCCCCTTTTTTGCACCAATGATGTCTCAAGAATTCTTTTTTGGCCATTGGCTCTGGACCCCCACCACTACTCCAAAACTGCACCAACCACCATCATTCCAAAATGTTCCCTCTAAGATTTATATGCATTTCTTGAAACAACGGTAACCTGAAAGAGTACAGTTGACTCTTGAAGAACACAGGGATTAGGGACACCAATCCTCTGCACAGTTGGAAATCCACATATAAATTCTGACTCCCTCAAACTTAACTACTACTAGAATAGCCTACTGTTGACTAGAAGCCTTACAGATAACATAAGCAGTCAATTAACACATATTTTACATGTCATGTGTATTGTATACTGTATTTTTAAAAGGAAGTAAGCTAGAGAAAAGAAAATGTTATTAAGAAAATCATAAGGAAGAGGGGGCCCTGGGTGGCACAATCGGTTGGGCATCTGCTCAGGTCATGATCTCACGGTTCGCGAGTTAGAGCCCTGTGTTGGGCTTTGTGCTGACAGCTCAGAGCCTGGAGCCTGCTTTGGATTCTGTGTCTACCTCTGTGTCTGCCTGCTTGCACTCTGTTTCTCTCTCTCCGAAATAAATAAACATTAAAAAAGAAAGAAAGAAAATCATAAGGAAGAGAAAATATACTTACAGTACTAAGCCATGTTTATTGGGAAAAAAATGCACATAGAAGTGGACCCACGCAGTTTAAACCTAGTTGTTCAAGTGTCAACTGTAATTATATGTAAATGGACTGAAAAATGTTTGTTGTTGATTAGGCAAGCCAATCAATCTTAAAAATCCAATTTCAAAAACAAATGAGATTTCATCTACACTCCCTCCACCACCCCCAGGCAACCACTGATCTATTTTTTGCCTCCATAGAGAAGCTTTTGACCTGGTTAAATTTAGTTCAGCCAGAGAAAAATGTGGGAGAAATTGCATATAATGTGGTTCAACATGTAGTTAATAGCACATAGTAGGTACTCAATAAATGTAGTCCTTGGTATATACCATGTATAAATTCTGAATGTATTGTAATTGATTTTTAATATTTTCTTCCTTCTGGTACCAGTATACAAAATACTATATCCTCAAGAGTTGCAAAGGAGATATAATGCAATTCTATGTATCTTGATGCTTTATTCACATCTTTTTTTAAGTTTTTTTTTATTTATTTAGAGAGAGTTAAGATAGTAGGGAGTACCTAGAGATTAGGCTATTGATAAGATTGCCTTTTTTTTTTTTTTGTAATTTACCAAGATATTTGTAAACTGGACTCTAATCAGTTTAACCATTTGTTTTCTGTCCTTTCTTTTATTCTTGGGTAGCCAGGACCTGAAGAATATCACACATATCTCACCTGGAGATGGGGGGTGGGGGGTGGTCTTGTGCTTTGTCCTCAGCTTCCCTTATGCTCCCTTGTCAAAATGTTCTCTGTTTATAGATTTTTAAAAGCATTGGTGAGGTATAAACATTTATCTAGTACGCTAATTTACTATTACATTTTAAAGTAGTCTAAATAATTTTAAAAGGAATGATAATCTGACAATGAAGAATCTTCAGAGGAACAGAACACATTTTGTGTTCAAAACCAAAGGAACTTCTTGGGCTTCTTTGTCTATGGATGGAAGGAAACATGCATGAGAGGAGAGAGTGAACAAGCAAGGAATCTGATGACAACATTCATGTCCTAGGTAGGATCCATCCATGTTTAAGCAATCTTGACTTCTATTATTCTCAGATATTAAGCCAATAATTTCCCCTTGCACTTGAGCTAATCTGGTTGGATTTCTGTTGCATGCAACCAAAACCATTCTGACATATGTATGTTCTATTTTTCTTTTTCTGACATATGTGTGTTCTATTTTTCTTTTTTAAAAGAAGCTTATTTTTTGAAAATTTCAAGCACACAGAGGACATACATAATGGATACAATCAGTGAACATCAGGGTATTCACATAAGAAGCATATCTTCACAAAGACCTTTGGAGTCTCTGGTGTGCTCCTTCCTGAGCTCATCCCTCTCCCAGCCAAGAAGATAAATTTTAGCTATCTATTTTATTTTTTTGCTTTTCATTGTAGCTTTACTTAAATGTAGATATCTGTTATGGGCTGAATTCTGTTCCCCCCAAATCTATATTTTGAAGTCCTAACCTCCAGTACTTTAGAATATGACTATTTGGGGGCAACTGGCTGCCTCATTGGGTAGAGCATGTGATTCTTGATCTGGGGGTTGTGAGTTCAAGCCTCACATTGGGCACACAGCCTACTAAAAAACAAAAGGATTAAAAAAAAAAGAATATTACTATTTGGAGATAGAGTCTTCAAAGAGATAATAAAGTTAAAATGAGATAATTAGAGTGGACTTTAAACCAGAATGACTAGAGTCCCTATAAGAAGAGGAAATTTGGACACAGATATGTATGTACAGAGGAAAGACCATGTGAGACACAGGGAGAAGACAGCCATCTGCAAGCCAATGAGACTGACTTCAGAAGAAACCAGTTTTGCTCAGACGTTCGTCTTGGGCTTCTAGGCTACGGAATTGTGAAAAAATAAATTTCTGTTGTTTTATGTTACTTTGTTATGGCAGCCCTAGCGAACTAATAAAATATTCCTAGCAGTGTATTCTGTAGTTTTTGATTTGTTCTTGAACTCTTTCCACTGCTGTATAAAACTTACTTATTTGAACATATCACACACAAAAAAAAATCCATTTACCTATTAATGAACAGTTAGATTGCTTACATGATCTTTTTGTCTGTTAGTTTTTATTTTTTGCTCATAAGCAATGGTGCTATAATAATTCTGTACCTATTTCTGGTCATACAGACTCAACTTTATCAGAGAGGACCAAACTTTTTTAAATTGTTTCCTATTTTACTCCTACCAGCATTGCACAGGCATTTCTCTTGTTCCCAATACTCATCAACTTTTGGTATTTCAGATGTGTTCATTTTTGCCAATCTGAAAGATATATAATGGTATCTTGTTTGTTTTAGTTAGCATTTTCCTGATTATTGATGAGGTTTTTTATCTCTTTATATTTTTAGTATTTGTATATCCTCTTCAGTGAAAATTCATTTATATTTTGCTCCTTTCTATGTTAGATTATGCATTTTCCTCTTTATATTGGGTTGTCTGTTTCTTATTCACATATTCTTACAGGTACTCTGAATACTAATCCTTGGTGGCTTACATGCACTGCACATTTTTGCTCTCAGTTTGTGAACTATCTTTTCCCTTTACGGTGTATTGTTAACAGAAATTCTTTCTTTCTTTCTTATTTTTTAATTTAAATTTTAGTTATTTAACATACAGTGCAATATTCGTTTCAGGAGAATTCAATGATTCATCACTTATATTCAACACCCAGTGCTCATCACAAGTGCCCTCCTTAGTGCCTATCACCCATCTAGAGTCCATCTCCCACCCACTTCCCTCCATCAACCCTCAGTTTGTTCTGTATCATTGAGTCTCTTGTGGTTTGTTTCCCTCTCTCCTCTTCCCCCACCTTCCCATATGTTCCTTTGTTTCATTTCTTAAATTCCACATTTGAGTGAAATCATATGGTATTTGTCTTTCTCTGATTGACTTATTTCACTTAGCATGATTCATTCTCGCTCCCTCCATGTCCTTGCAAATGGCAAGAAGATTTTGTTCTTTCTGATGGCTGAGTGATATTTCAGTGTGTGTGTGTGTGTGTGTGTGTGTGTGTGTGTGCGCGCGCGTGCGCGTGAATGTGTGTACCACATCTTCTTTAGCCATTCAGCAGTCAATGAATATTTGGGTTCTCCCCCTAGTTTGGCTGTTGATAATGCTGCTATAAACATTGGGGTACATGTACCCCTTCAAATTTGTGTTTTTTTAATCTTTTGGGTAAATACCTAGTAATGCAATTGCTGGATCCTAGGGTAGTTCTATTTTTAGTTTTTGGAGGAAACTCCATACTGTTCTCCATAGTGGCTGTACCAATTTTATTAACAGAAATTCTTAATCTTCATGTAGTAAAATATGTAAATATTTTCCTTTATTATTTGCATATGTTGTCTCTTAAGGAAATTTTCTCTGTTAAGGAAGTTCCTATATTGTACGTGTGTGTTTTGATTTAAAGACAATTTTTAAAAGCAATTTTAAGTTTACAGCAAAACTGAGAGGAAGGTACAAAGATTTCCCACATACGCCTTGTCCTCACACATACATAGCCTCCCCTCTATCAGTCTCCCCCACCAGACTGGTACATTTGCTACAATTAAAGAAGCCACACCAACACATTACAATCACCCAAAGTCCACAGTTTACATTAGGGTTCACTCTTGGTGTTGTATATTCTGTGCATTCAGACAAATGTAAAATGATATATAACCATCATTATGACATACAGAGGTCTTCCACTGCTTTAAAAATCCTCTGTGTTCTACCTATTCATCTCTCCCTGCCCTAAAAGTTGTGTTTCTTACATTAAAATCTCATCCACCAGTAACTGATTTTTGTGTGTGGGATGAATTTGGAGTGCTTCCTCCATTGTTCTACAATGCCACTTCTCTCATACGTCAACGTTACATAGTGTGTTGGGCCGATTTGTTTTTTCCCTTCTCCTCACCAGTATATTTCCTTACCTTAATACTTCATTGTCTAAATTACTAAAGCTTTAAAATAAATCTTGATTTCCAGCATGGCAGATCTTCCCACTTTGATTTTAATCTTGGGAGGTCTTTTCCCTTCCATATATATTTTAATATTAGCTTGTCAAGTTCCTTGACAGGAATTGCACTGAATCTATAGGTCAGGTAAGGGAGAACTGAAATCTTTTTGATATAGAGGCTTCCTGTCCACAAACAGGCGTACCTCTTCATCTGAGTTATTTTTAAATGTCTTTCAAAAAATGTTACGATTTTCTTCATAGAAGTTTTAAGCATATTTGCTAGATTAAATTAAAATTATCTCAGTTTTGGCTTTACAAATGGTATCTTTATTGTTGTGTTTGTGTCTGTAAAGAGTATCTTTTTGAAAACAATATTGAATCTTTGTTACTCATATCTGTTTATTAATCTTACAAGTTACATCTCATAACTTTACAAATTTCAGGAATTTGTAGATTCTTTTAAACAATTATATCATTTTCAAATAAATACAACTTATTTTTATTTTTTTTATTTTTTTATTTTTTAAAAATGTTTATTTATTTTTGAGAGAGAGACAGAGTGTGAGCAGGGGAGGGGCAGAAAGAGAGGGAGACACAGAATCTGAAGCAGGTTCCAGGCTCCAAGCTGTCAGCACAGAGACTGACGTGAGTCTCGAATGCATGAACCGTGAGATCATGACCTGAGCTGAAGTCAGACACTTAACTGATTGAGGTACCCAACTGCCCCCAATTTGTTTTGTTTTGTTTTTTACTATCTAATTTCAATACTTTTATTTCTTTTCCATCTCTTACTCATCTGGTTAGGATCTCTGGTGTAATGCTAAATAGAGGTGATAATAGAGGGTGGGCTTGACTTACTTTTGTTTTAATAAGAATGCTCAAGATCTTGGGACTTCTGCGTGGCTCAGTCAGTTAAATGTCTGACTCTTGATTTCAGCTCAGGTCATGATCTCACAGTTTGTGGGGTCGAGCCCTGCATGGGGCTCTGCTGATAGCACACAGAGCCTGTTTGAGATTCTCTCTCTCTTCCTTTCCCCGTGTGTGTGTGTGTGTGTCTCAAAATAAATAAACATTAAAAATAAAAGGGGATGCCTGGGTGGCTCAGTCAGTTGACTGTCCAACTTTGGCTTAGGTCATGATCTCACAATTGGTGAGTTCCAACCCCACATGGAGCTGACAGGTCAGAGCCTGGAGCCTGCTTTGGATTCTGTGTCTCCCTCTCTTTCTGCCCCTGCCCCACTCATGCACGCGTGAGCTCTCTCTCTCTCTCTCTTTCAAAAAAAAAAAAAAAAGAATGGTCAAGGTCTTGCCATTGTGAAGGATATTTGTTGTAGATATTCTGTAGTCATCCTTTTACAGGTTAAAGAAGCTCACTTTTATTTTGAAAGGATGCATTAAATTTTATCAAACATTTTTTCTGAAACTACTGAGTTAATTATATGATTTTTTTTCTTCTTTAATCTATAAATGTCATTAAGTACACTAACAAATTTTTCTAAGGTTAGACCAATCTTAGATTTCTTGGGTAAATCAAACTTGCTCATTATGGTAGTATATAGTTTAGTTTACCAATCTTTTTTTTAGGATTCTTGTTTTGATGTATAAGTGAATATAATTGGCCTGGAACTTCCTTTTCCTGAATGCTCCTTATTTTGTTTTGATATCAAGGTTATATTAAGTTTATAAAATGACCTGGGTCATTTTCTTTTATGCTCTGGAGAGTTTGTGTAAGATTGGAATATTTTATTTTATTTTTGAGAGAGTGTGTGCATTGAGAGCAGGGGAAGGACAGAGAAAGAAGGAGAGGGAATCTAAGGCAGGCTCCACACCCATTGCTAAGCCTAACATGGGGTTCAATCTCACGACTGTGAGATCACAACCTGAGCTGAAATCAAGAGTTGGATGCTTAACCAACTGAGCCACCCAGGCACCCCTGGAATTATTTAGTAACTAAAAATTTTGATATATGTATCTTTATCTTACCTATAATCTTCAAAGTTAGGTGTGGAAAGAGAAACATATGGAAACTGACATTTGCAAAGCTAAATAATAAATCAGGGTTTAAATAATTAGTGTTAACAACCAGACCTTCCTACAGTATTCACAACATGTAACTAACAAGAGAGAAAAGATAAAGCAATTACAAATTGTGAGAATTTTCTCTAGGTGTAATGCTTCCTTGGTGAGCATTTATGTAGGCAGGAAAGACAAAAATGAAAAGCTTTGAACTTCCATTGAAATTAAGAGAATCCCTATTTACACAAGACAAATTGAAGCTGATTGCCACCTTTCTCCAGACATACATCTAGCTCTTCTCTTTTGCCATCAGATAGGGAAGATTGATGTGCACTGCCATTCCTTAAAATGTTGTGTTGCCATAGACACTGGCCCAGTTCTCAAACCCCCTTCATTTCATACATTTCCTTCACAAAAGGAGTGCTGATTGAGTTCAAACAAATTTATGTCAAAAAAAAAAAAAAAAAAGAAAGAAAGAAAGAAAGAAAAAGCATACATAGAAAGGAAACGAAATTAGAATCTGGCTGAGTTTCTTTCCTTCCTAAATCCCCACCTTCAGATTCTTTTCTTAGTTAATGGAAAGAGCAGCTTGCTTAATGGCATATACATACATTTCATTACTCCTTCTAAGCTCATTCAATAATTCGTGAAATAAATCTTAGCCAAAAAAGTAAAGCTGCATAAAAATGAATTGACAGGTTTTGTCACAAATTTCTTTTTATTAAATGTGGTTTTATTTTGAGAGAGGGAGAGAGTGCATGTGTGCATGGGAGAAGGGCAGAGAGAGAGGGAGAGAGAGAGTCCCAAGTAGACTCCACACTGCCAGCACAGAGCCTGACATGGGGCTCGATCTCATAAACTGTGAGATCTGAGGTCAGAGTTGGATGCCTTACTGACTGAGCCACTCAGGTGTCCCTATCACAAATTTCTTAATTTCATCACTCTCCTTTTCTTGCACTGAATGTCATTATTAATATTTTCACTTTGTGTTGTTTTTTTTTTTAACGTTTATTTTTGAGAGACAGAGAGACAGAGCGTGAGCAGGGGAGGAGCAGAGAGAGAGATGGAGACACAATCTGAAGCAGGCTCCAGTCTCTGAGCTGTCAGCACAGAGCCCGACGCAGGGCTTGAACCCACAAACCGTGAGATCATGACTTGAGCCAAAGTCGGACACAACTGACTGAGCCATCCAGGTGCCCCTACTTTTCCTTTGTATTAATGTTACATTTCGTAGATTAAAACTACTGTTTGTTAAATATTATTTCTATGTCTTTGCAATACTATCTAGTGATATAGGCAAGACAGACATCATTCCTGTTTTAACAAATGGGGAATCAGGCTAAGAATAGTCATGTATTTCCCAATGGGAATATTAAAGCACCAAGTACTTAGGGTATTTCAATTATCTAGAAGTTGATTAAGATTACTTCATTGAGGGGCCTGGGTGGCTCAGTCAGTTGAGCATCTGACTGTGGCTCAGGTCAAGATCTCATGGTTCGTGAGTTCCAGTCCCATGTCAGGCTCTGTGCAGACAGCTCAGAGCCTGGAGCCTGCTTTGGATTCTGTTTCCCTCTCTGTCTGCCCCTCCCCCACTCGTGCTCTGTCTCTGTCTCTCTCTCTCTCTCTCAGAAATAAATAAACATTAAAAAAAGAGAGAGATTACTTCATTTGAGAACTTTTCTTGCCTAGGAAAAGGAAAAAGTTAGACCCTTGGAAAGCAAAAATATCTTTATGCTATTTAGAATTTTTTTTTTCTCTTGGCTACAGAAGCAAAAGGAGAAAAACATGAAACTGCCCGTCTTTGCTGGTGGTGAGATTGAATCTACTTTAATATGGCGCTATTATCTGAAACATTTGTAATTTGTTGGGTCAATTTAGATTCTGCCTGTTATGGGCTGAACTGTGTCCCCCCCCAAATTTATATGCTGAGGCCCTAAACCCTGGTACTTTAGAATGTGACTCTATTTGGAAATAGGGCTTTTAAAGAGGTGAATAAGTTAAAATGAGGCTGTGAGGCTGGGCCCTAATCCAATGTGACTGGTGTCCTTATAAGAAGAGGAAATTTGGACACACAGAGGCACACCAGGGACGTGCATGCACAGAGAAAAAAGACCACGTGAGGGCATAGCGGGAAGACACCATCTGCAAGCCAAGGGGAGAGGCCTGAGGAGAAACCGAACTTGCCAACACCTTGATCTTGGATTTCTAGCCTCCAGACCTGTGAGGAAATTAACTTCTGTTGTTAAAATAAGCCACCCAGTGTGTGGTATTCTGTTACAACAGCCCTAGCAAACTATGACATTGGCCTACAAACACTGGATCTGAGGAGGAGAAAGGATCAGTTATCAATGAGAAGCATTCTCATTGTTACTCAATGTGACTTCAGTTACCCAAGTCACAAATTAGGGCTTTCAAAAAGGAGTCTTCCCATGAAACTAAAAAACAAAGATTGGCATTTTACTATAAATACTCAAAGAATCATTTCATGAATAGCATCCTATATTTTGCAAAAATGGCTCCAAATGAACTGCTCATTACCCAACATTTGACTGAACCACATTATGCAAAAGCATGGCAAGGATTCAGCAGCATTTGCAAGTTAACAATAAGCTATAAACAGCTCTATATTCTTTTTCTGGGCCTTTCTCCAGAAGGAATTATTTAATTTGGAATTAATTTTTGTATTCAAATAAGTGTTTAATACAGTGGTTTTTTTTTTTTTTTTTTTGAAAGAGCACATTTGCAGGAAAAATATAGTTTAGGTGCTATCTTTAAAAAAAAGTTTATTGAGGTGAAATTCACATAATACAAAATTAACTAGTTTAAAGTAAACAATTCAATGCGTTAATTATAGTCACAATGTTGTGCAACCTCCGCTTCTACATAGTTGAAAAACATTTCTGTCACTCCGTAGTAAAACTCTTTAACCACTAAAGAATTTCTCCTCATTGCTGTCTTCCCCCCAGCTTCTAGCACCATCCAGTCTGTGTTCTATCTCTAAGAATTTATCCATTCTGAATATTTCACATAATAGAATCATTTTGTCTTTCTGTGTCTGACTTCTTTCACTTAGCATAACATTTTCGAGGTCCTTTCATGTTATAGGATATGCCAGTACTGAATTCCTTTTTATGGCTGAATAATATTCCATCATACACATATACCACATTTGGTTTATTCATTTATTAATTGATAAACATTTGGACTAGTTTTACCTTATGGCTACCGTGAATAGTGCTGCTGTGAACCTGTAGGTGTATGTACCTGTTTGAATAACTGTTTTCAGTTCTTTCACGTGAATACCTAGGAGTGGGATTGCTGGGTCATACGATAATTCTATGTTTAACTATTTAAGGAACTGTCAAACTGTGTTACAATGGCTGCACTATTTTACATTTACATTAGCAATGTATGAATATTCCAATTTCTCCATATCCTCCACAACCATTAAAAAAATTATAGCTTTTGTTATTTTTCCTTTTAAAATCAAATTACAGCCATTCCAGTGGGTGTAAAGAGCTATCTCTTTGTGGTTTTGATTTGCATTTACTTAATGACTTCTGATGTTAATCATCTTTTCATATGCTTGTTGGTCATTTGTAGGTCTTCTTTGGAGAAATGTCTATCCAATCTTTTGCCTATTTTTATTTTTATTTATTATTATTTTTTTAATGTTTATTTATTTATTTTGAGAAAGAGTGAGCATGCACACAAGGGAGGTACAGAAACAGAGGGTGAGAGAGAATCCCAAGAAGGCTCCTTGCCATCAGTGCAGAGCCTGATGCAGGGCTAAATCCCATGAACTACAAAATCATGACCTGAGCCAAAATCAAGAGTCAGATGCTTAACAGACTAAGCCATCCAGGTGCCCCTGACCATTTTTAAATTGGATTGTTCGTGTATTTGTTTTTGAGCTTGCAAGAGTTTTTTAAAAAATATATTCTGGATATTAAACCCTTATCAAATATATGGTTTGCAAGTATTTTATCCCATTCTGTAGGTTGTCTTCTCACTTTTTTTTTTTAATTTTAGAGAGAGAAAGAGCGTGAACAGGAGAGAGGGGCAGAGGGACAGAGGGAGAGGAAGAGAATCTCAAGCAGGCTCCATGCTCAGCAGAGAGCCTGATGTGACGCTGGATCCCACTGTGAGATCATGACCTAAGCCAAAATCAAGAGGTGGATGATCAACCTACTGAGCCACTCAGGTGCCCTGTCTTCTCACTTTTTAAATAACCTTTGGAACACAAAAGTTTTTAATTTTGATGATGTTCAAGTTATCTATTTTTTCTTTTCTTCTTTGTGCTTTTAGTGTCCTAGCTACGAATCCATTGCTAAATTCAAGGTCATAATTATTTACTGCTCTATTTTTTTCCAAGAATTTTATGGATGTATTCCTTATACTTAGGTTGTTGATTCATTTTGAATCATTTTTGATTCATTTTTCTGTATAGGGTGAGGTAGAGGTCCAACTTCATTCTTATGCAGGTAGAAAGGCAGTTGTCCTGGCACCATTTATCAGAAACCCTTCCTTCCCCATTAAATGGACTTAGCACCCTTGTCAAAAATCAATTGGATTTCTGGACTCTCATTTGTATTCCATTGGTCTATATGTCTATCTTTATGATAGGATCACACTGTTTTTGTAGTAAATTTTGAAATTGGGAAATGTGAATCCTCCAATTTTTTTTTTTTAATTTCTCAAGATTGTTTTGGCTGTTCAGAGCCCCTTGCAAATCTGTATGAGTTAGAGGATAGGTCTTTCCATTTCTACAAAAATGGCTGTCCAAATTTTGATGGGGAATGTGTTGCAATTGTAGATTGCTTTGGGTTATTAACTTCTTAATGATATTGTCTTCCAGTCTATGTACATGGGATGTGTTTCCATTTCTTTGGGTTTTCCTTAATTTCTTTCAGCCATGTTTTGTAGTTTTGATATGCAAGTCTTTCACTTCCTGACTAAAATTATTCCTAACTATTTTATTCTTCTGGATGCTATTGTAATGTAATGTTTTTTTAATTTCCTTTTCAGTTTCTTTGCTGGTATATAGAAACACAACTGACTCTTGCCTGTTGATCTTGTCCTATACAATTTTGCTGAATTATTAATAGAGTCATTATTAGCTTAAGCAGTTTTTGGTGGATTCTTGGGATTTTCTATATACAGAATCATGTCATTTGTGAATAGATAATTTTACTCGTTCTTTTCAATTTCAATGTCTTTTATTTCTTTTTCTTGTATAATTGCTCTGGCTAGAACTTCTAGTACAATGTTGAAAGGCAGTGGTTGAAACTGGCATCATTGTCCTGTTACTGATTTTAGGGGAAAAGCTTTTGGTCTCTCATCATTGAGTATGGTGTTAGCTGCTGTTTTTTATTATAATTCCTTTATCATGTTAAGGAATTTCCCTTGTATTCCTAGTTTTCTGGGGTGTTTTAAAAATATATGTATTTTACAAAAATGAACTATTGGGACCTCATCAAAATAAAAAGCCTCGGGGCGCCTGGGTGGCTCAGTTGGTTGAGCATCCAACTTCGGCTCAGGTCATGATCTCATGGTCTGTGAGTTAGAGCCCCGCATCGGGCTCTGTGCTGACAGCTCAGAACCTGGAGCCTGTTTCGGATTCTGTGTCTTCCTCTCTCTCTGCCCCTCCCCTGCTCATGCTCTGTTTCTCTCTGTCTCAAAAATAAATAAAACATTAAAAAAAATTGTTTTTAAATAAAAAGCCTCTGCACGGCGAAGGAAATGATCAGCAAAACTAAAAGGCAACTGACGGAATGGGAGAAGATCTTTGCAATGACATTTCAGATAAAGGGTTAGTACCCAAAATCTATAAAGAACTTATCAAACTCAACACCCAAAAACAAATAATCCAGTGAAGTAATGGACAAAAGACATGAATAGGAACTTCTCCAAAGAAGACATCCAGATGGCCAACCAACACATGAAAAAGTGTTCAACATCACTCATCATCAGGGAAATACAAATCAAAACCACAATGAGATGCCGCCTCACACCTATCAGAATGTCTAACGTTAACAACTCAGGCAACAACAGATGTTGGCAAGGATGTGGGGAAAGAGGATCTCTTTTGCACTGTTGGTGGGAATGCAAACTGGTGCAACCACTCTGGAAAACAGTATGGAGTTTCCTCAAAAAATTAAAAATGGAACTACCCTATAACCCAGCAATTGCCCTCCTAGGTATTTATCCAAGAGATACAGGTATGCTGTTTTGAAGGGGCACATGCACCGCAATGTTTATGACAGCACTATCGACAATAGCCAAAATATGGAAAGAGCCTAAATGTCCATAGATGGATAAATGGATAAAGAAGTTGTGGTATATATATACAATGGAGTATTACTCAGCAATCAGAAAGAATGAAATCTTGCCATTTGCAAATACATTGATGGAACTAAAGGGTATTATGCTAAGCAAAATTAGTCAGAGAAAGACAAATATCGTAAGACCAAATATGGAGAACAAACAGAGGGTTACAGAGGGGTTATGGGAGGGGGGATGCACTAAATGGGTAAAGGACATTAAGGAATTTACTCCTGAAATCATTGTTGCGCTATATGCTAACTAACTTGGATACCAAAAAAATAAATTAAATTAAAATATATTATTTATTTATTTATTTATTTATTATTTATTTATTTATTTATTTATTTAAGAGAGAGAAAGAGTCCAAGTGAGGGAGAGGGGCAGAGAGAGCAAGAAAGAGAATCTTAAGCAGTCTCCATGCTCAGCACAGAGCCCAATGGAGGGCTCAATCCCACAACCCTGAGATCATGACCTGAGCTGAAATCAAGAGTTGGCCCTCTGAGTGTTTTTATCATGCAAGAGTGTTAGATTTTGTCAGATGATTTTTCTCTTTTCTGTGTTGAGATGATCATGTATTTTTTTTCTTTCATTCTCTCTCTTTTTTTTTTAACGTTTATTTATTTTTGAGACTGACACAGAGCATGAACGGGGGAGGGTCATAGAGAGAGGGAGACACAGAATCTGAAACAGGCTCCAGGCTCTGAGCTATCAGCACAGAGCCCGACGTGGGGCTCGAACTCACAGACCGCAAGATCATGACCTGAGCCGAAGTCCGATGCCCAACCGACTGAGCCACCCAGGCGCCCCTCCTTCATTCTTTTAATGTGATGTACTATATTGACTTATTTTCTTATGTTTAACCACTTTTGCATTCCTAGGATAAATTCCACTTGGTTATAGGGTTATAACCCTTTTAATTTGCTGTTGGATTTGGTTTGCAATCTTTATTCAAAAAGAATATTGTCCCGTAACTTTCTGTTCTTGTGATTCCTTTATTTGGCTTTGGTGTCAGAGTAATGCTGGCCTCAGGGAATGATTTGGGGTGTCTCTTACTCTTCTAACTTTTTAAAGAGTTTGAGAAGGATTGATATTAATTCTTCTTTAAATGTTTTATTGTAGAATTCACCCAAGAAGGCATCTGGTCCTGAAATTTTTCTTTTTTGGTAGGGAGGTTTTTGATTATACATTCAATCTCTTTACATGTTATAGGTCGGTTGAGGTTTTCTATTTCTTCTTGTGTGTTTCTAGGAATTTGTCCATTTCATCTAGGTTATTTAGTCTGTTGATGTATAATTGTTCAGAATAGTCTCATAATCCTTTGTTTCCTGTAGCTCAGTAGCAATGTCTCCATTTTTCTTTCTGATTTAGTTATTTGCATCTTGCATCTTTTTGTCTTTGTCCATCTAGCTAAGGTTTGTCAGTTTTGTTGATCTTTTCAAAGAACCAACTTCTGGTTTTGTTGATTCTATTTTTTTAATTCTCTATTTCATTTCTTTCTTCTCTAATCTTTATTATTTCCTCTTTTCTGCTTGCTTTAGGCTTAATTTTTTTCTTTTTCTGATTTCCTAACGTGTAAATTCAGATTATTGAGTTGACATCTTTCCTCTTATTTATTTATTTATTTATTTATTTATAAATTTATTTACTTTTTGTGAGAGTGAGTGGGGGAGGGGCAGACAGGGAGAGACAGGATCTGAAGCGGGCTCCGCACCAACAGCAGAGAGTGCAATGTGGGGCTCGAACCCACGAACCATGATATCGTGATCTAAGCCGAAGACAGACACTTAACCAACTGAGCCACCCAGGTGCCACTCTTCTCTGTTAATAGAGTCATCTACTGCCATGAATATCCTTCTGATGACTGCCTTGACTACATTCCATAAGTATTTTGTGTTTTCATTTTTGTTTGTTTCAAATATTTTATAATTTCCATTTTTATTTCAACTTTGATCCATTGGTTATTTAAGAGTATGCTGTTTTATTTCTACATATTTGTGAGTTTTTAGTTTTCATTCTGTTTTTGATTTCTATCTTCATTCCATTGAAGTCAGAAAAGATACTTTCTATGATTTTTATCTTAAATTTATTGAGTCTTGTTTTGTGGGGTAACACATGTTTTATTCTAGAGAATGTTCCAAAACAATGAGAAGAATGTATATTCTGACATTGTTGGAGTGTCCTGTGTGTGTCTATTAAGTTTAGTTGATTTGGAGTTTTTGTGTACTAAGTCTGATACCTCTGCTTCTCCAGGGATGGTTTCTGTGAATGTATTTATTTTTTCCTTTGAATGGACAATACTTCCCTGTTTTGTTTTGTTTTTAAATTTTTTTTTCAACGTTTATTTATTTTTGGGACAGAGAGAGACAGAGCATGAACGGGGGAGGGGCAGAGAGAGAGGGAGACACAGAATCGGAAACAGGCTCCAGGCTCTGAGCCATCAGCCCAGAGCCCGACGCGGGGCTCGAACTCACGGACCGCGAGATCGTGACCTGGCTGAAGTCGGACGCTTAACCGACTGCGCCACCCAGGCGCCCCTGTTTTGTTTTGTTTTTTGTATGACTTGTGATTTTTTTGTTGAAAGCTGAACATTTGAATATTATAATATGGTAACTCTAGAAATCAGATTATCCCTCTTCCCCAGGCTCTCGATTGTTGAAGCTGCCATCATCTGTTTACTGACTTTTCCAAAGTATTTTACAAAGATAGTATTACTTGTTGTATCTGCTGACCAAAGTCTCTGTTTATGTAGTGTTTTGACAGAGATTTCCTTGAACAGGAAGGAAAGGAAGAGGGAAAGAAAGAAAGAAAGAAAGAAAGAGAAAAGAAAGATGAAACAAACAGAATAATTTGCTAGTAAGATTTGCTTTGCTTCCTCCAGAACCAAGTACTTGGGTCCCACACCGAGAACATGAGCTTCCATTTTCAGAATCCACAATGAGCCAGAAAAGGAATGGAACAAGAGCAAATAAAAACAACGCAAGGCTTTCCAACTATTTTTAAATTGCCTTTTTCTTGATTCAATGTTTGCTTGATTGCTGGAAACCTATGTTTTTTCAGGGTTCTGACAAAGTTGGTTCTGAGAGTTTCTGCTTAGTTTTTCATGTTTCCATGGAGGGACTGGCATTTGGAGCTGCCTACTCTGCCATTTTGCTGACATCATTCCATGAAAACTACTTTTAATGAACTCCTAGCAAAACCATGTAACATCTAAGACCAAATCTCCACAATATTTGGATCGTTTTCTTATCCCCTACCACAGTTCTCCCTTCCTTCTTCTCTGAGTCTGTCAGTAGTATCTCTCAGTCACCTAATTTGACGTAGGAATCAAAATTATAGTAAAATAATAGGTAACATTTATTGGGCATTTGCTATGCCCTGCGTCCCGGCCTAAGTGCTTTATATGACTTATCTCATTCAATCCACTTAATAATTCCATGGACATGGACACTTACAATCTCTATTCCATAGGTGAGTAAGCAGAGGCTCGGGGAGTTTGAGGAACTTGTCTAGAGCCAGCTAGTGGCAAATATGGAATTTAAACCCAGTTCTGTAGGATGACAGAGCCTGAGTTTATTTAAGGTTAGACTTTCTTCTTGGGCAGCTGTGACTCATTAGTCCTCACTTCTTGTTAATTCTCCCTAGGCAATATTTTTTCTGTTTGAATGTTTACCCCTTTCGTTTATCATTCTGGTTTCCAGGCCAAGGGAAGGGCCAGACTTGAGAGAGAATGGGGTACCTTCCAGGATGCAGGGTCCACTTGTTCCTTTGGCTTTGCAATAAACCCTAATGTTTGGCTTTGATTTTTTTTCTCTGCTTTCTTCCTCTTTTTTCTTTTCTACACCTTCTGGATAATTATTCTCCAGCTAACTTGAACCAGGGAAATTTTAAGGCAGGCTGAGCAGCGTCCCAGGCTGGCTCTGGGAACTTACAGAAGTTCTCAGTGTCTAGAAATCTCAGTCTTAGTGATCTGTCCTGCAGGGAAATTTACAAACAAAATATTTTATCTCAAGATATTTTGTTTTTTGTTCTTCTGACTACACAGTCTGCTTGTTTATCCTCTCAGTGTCCCAAGGCAAATTAACCTCCTAAGGGCAGGGCAGAGACACAAACACAGGATTAGTAGCATTGGATTTTTTTTTTCCCTTTCAAAATAGCTGACTTGGAATACAATTTCCAAAAGTTTAGTTTATCTAGAAGTTATATGACAAGCTGGTAGTGGTATCCATGTCAGAGGGATGGGAAATATTTTAGGATGTTGCCACTTATTACATACCATTACTGGACTTTTATAAACACTTGAAAAAATGGGACACCTGGGTGACTCCATCAGTTGAGCATCCGCTTTGGCTCAGGTTATGATCTCGTGGTCTGTGAGTTCTCTGCTGTCATCATGGAGCCTGCTTCAGATCTTCTGTCCCCCTCTCTCTCTGCACCTCTCCCACTTGCATGCTCTCTTAAAAATAAATAAACATTAAAAAAAAACACATTTGAAGAAGCAAAGTGAAGGGAGAGGTTCCGATCTTGGCTCATTTTTTATTTATTTGTTTTTTATTTTTTAAATGTTGATTCATTTATTTTGAGAGAGGGAGAGAAAGTGGGGGAGGGGCAGAGAGACAGGGAGAGAGATACTCTGCTCTCAGTGCAGAGCCCAATGTGGGGCTAGATCTCACAAACTTTGAGATCATGACCTGAGCTGAAATCATGAGTTGGACGTTTTAACGTACTGAGCCACCCAGGCTCTCCTTGGAACACTTTTTAAAGATTTATACCAAATCACCTTTTCCTAGAGCTGCCTCTCAGAGGCATTTGGAGCTGGCATTTCATATTAATTCCTCCAATAGATATTTACCAAGCACTGCACGGTAGGTAGGGACTCAGTGGTATACAACAGAGGCTTGGCACCTTCTCTGCAAGCACTGACAGTCTGGTGGGAGGACATCTAATTAAACAAGCCATACTATGACTCTAAGTGTTAAAGGAACCTCCACAGTGGAAACACATGCCATGAACCCTCTTCTCCATTAGAGAAGCAGAAGGCATCTTATTTAGCATCCAGTTTAAACTCCCTATTTTACACGTGTGGAAACTGAGTGCAGAGAAGGGAAGTGGCCTTTTGGTAGTAATTAAACTAGGACTAAAACTTTTGTTTCTCATTTCTCAGTTCAGCTTTAAAACAAATAAACAAGCAAAAAACAACCTCTCTCCTTTAGCTGGATAATTATCTAGTTGGAATACCTGATTTAGTTGGAAAACATGATCTTTGCTTTCAATTTCTTTTTTCCTCACTTAGAAGTTAGTCTGATTGTTCAAACACTGGAGAAGAGTGCTGGCATTTATGTAGGCTATCACCATGCAGGCATCCCATGGCACTCTCAGGACATGTTAGCTCCCACTCGTCTGATCTGTGGACAGGACTCTCCTCATCTGAGCCAAACCTGGGATGAAATCTGGAGTGGTTGGATGATACACAAATTCTTCTAGCAGGCTCTGGGTGACCTCAACCCCACTCCTTTCTTCTCAGACCAACCTTAAACCTGACACCTTCAGATTCACTTATCAATTCAGCCTCTCTCTAAACTGTAACTGCCTGGCAAATTTTTATTGCTTAACTTTTGGTTATGCAATGATATAAAAAACAAACAAACATATTTTCGTTTTCAACATGCACTGGGGCCAAACCACATAGCCATTGATGCTTCTTTGGATTTTTATTTCATGTGACATGAGTAGGGCAAGCAGAGGCATGGCTGGTTTTATATGTAAACAAGACAGCCACCAGCAGATCAGGGCTTGAGGGATCTCAAAAGATCTTCCTTGGAGGTCATCTGGAACCACACAATTTCAGGGTTGGAAGGAACCTTAAAAGGGTCACCTAGTTCAACAAACACCCTTCAACTCTTGCATTTCTTTTACTATGTATTTCATATATGGACATTCAGCTAGACTGGTGTCTGTCCTCAATTGTTCCATTGAAACTGCTCTCTTTAATTTTTTTTTATTTTTTTTATTAAAAAAAATTTTTTTAATGTTTTTTATTTTATTTTTGAGACAGAGAGAGACAGAGTATGAACGGGGGAGGGGCAGAGAGAGAGGGAGACAGAATCGGTAGCAGGCTCCAGGCTCTGAGCCATCAGCCCAGAGCCCGACAAGGGGCTTGAACTCACAGACCGCGAGATCGTGACCTGAGCCGAAGTCGCACGCTTAACCGACTGAGCCACCCAGGCGCCCCAAAACTGCTCTCTTTTAGTTCACCGATGACTTTCTAGTGGCCAAACACTGGCCCCTTCAGTCCTCATTTTACTCAATATCTTTGAGGCATTTATCTTTGTGAATTACTTTGGCTTCTGGGACATAATTTGCTTCTAATTTTCCTCCTACATCTTTGACCAGTGGTTTTCATTCAGGGATCGTCTTTCCCTACAGGGGACATTTAGGAATGTTTGGAGATATTTTTGTTTGTCACAAGGGGCAGAGGGTGCTCCTGGCATCTCATGGGTAGAGGCCATGGATGTTAAACAAATGCACAAGACAGCTTCCTGTGACAAGGAATTACTGGGGCTCAAATGTCAATCATGCTGAGGTTGAGAAATCCTGATCCTGGACCATTCTTTTTCTGTCTCCTTCATGGGACTCTTTTCTTCTGATCACCCAGCTTTTTGGAATTTTGGAATTCCCAGTTTTCCTTAATTTTTGCTTTGTTCTGATGCACTCTTTGCCCGGCACCTCATCCATTTCCATGGCTTCTATTCCTCATTGGATCCATGCTTTCAGCTCTGACATTTCTCAGGAATTCCAACCTGTTAAGCAATTCCAAGTGGGTATCCCTGCTTCTATATCCTGTAAACCCTGCAAATTCAGCAGTTCACCAAACAAATTGGTTGTCTTCCCCTCACATCTTCTGTTATTCTCTTTCCTGTGCAGGATTTCTTCCACTAGCTCCAAGATCTCTAGGGTTGGTTCTAAGGACTCTCACCTCATGTGTGGAATTTGGGTGTCTGTCAGAGGCTTGAGGACTCCCAAGCCACTTCACAGGATGCTGCTTGATCCAGAATGTGCCACTCCTTTCAGAACCAGAAACCTGCCATCATCTCCCAATGAAACATTTGCAGTTGGAAAAGATATGTCTGAGTGGTCACATGTATCTGTTCTTTATGAACATGTCTTACTTGTGCAGCCAAAGCCAAGACTTGGTATGTCTATCTGCAGTTGGAAGAGGGATGGCTTGAGCTGACCTGCTGACCTGCTGACATGCTGACCCTGTTGTGCTCTGCACACCCCAACACAGGCCTCAAAAGCTCCTTGAGGGAGGACATGACTTTTCTCTGAGTTACATTTAGGGAGTACTGCTCTTTGCTGGACTGATGGGTCCTAAGGTTATAGCTCTCTGAATTCTCTTCTATTACCAGCCAACCACTAGGAAAGATGGATGCGTGGGCCACCTTCTGGTTTGGGCTGCCTCTTGTACCTACATTGAAGGTTTCCTTCCACCTGATGCCTGGTCCAGAGGTCAGCACACATTTTCATATTTCATCCTTGGGGCCTCATTGTCCCATCTTCCCATTTCTGTTGCCTTGATCAGGGCCATCCTTAATCCGGACCAGGCTGTAAAAAGTAGACCTAACTTGGATCTTGGAGAAAAGGATGACTTAGATTTGGTTTAAGATTGTCCCCTTTGTTGTGCCACTGAGCCAGCATGTACTCAGTGCAAAGGACACATATACAGGACCCAGTGAGTGGACATAGTTTCTGGTGTCTCTTTCATCTCATAGAGGTAGCCCTTAAAAGTGGAGGTCCTGGGGCGCCTGGGTGGCACAGTCGGTTAAGCGTCCGACTTCAGCCAGGTCACGATCTCACGGTCTGTGAGTTCGAGCCCCGCGTCGGGCTCTGGGCTGATGGCTCAGAGCCTGGAGCCTGTTTCCGATTCTGTGTCTCCCTCTCTCTCTGCCCCTCCCCCATTCATGCTCTGTCTCTCTCTGTCCCAAAAATAAATAAACGTTGAAAAAAAAAAAAGTGGAGGTCTTAGGGGCACCTGGGTGGCTCAGTCAGTTAAGCGTCTGACTTCAGCTCAGGTCATGAACTCACAGTTCGTGGGTTTGAGCCCCGCATCGGGCTCTGTGCTGACAGCTCAGAGCCTGGAGCCTGCTTTGGATTCTGTGTCTCCCTCACTCTCTGCTCCTCCCCCACTCATGCTCTCTCTCTTTCTCTCTCTCTCAAAAACAAACATAAAAAAATTTTTTTTTAATAAGAGAAAAGTGGGAGTCTTAGCGTTTGCATGGTGTAAGAAGTCTGCAATGAGAAGAACCTTAATATCTGGGTTCACCATCTTTTACCATTTGGTTCAGAGTATGGCCATGTCAGCTCTGAACTGTCCACCCTTATCATACAAGAAAGTTTCTTCTCTATAAGTTACATACTTCCCCATTCTAATTCTTTTTGGGCCATTGGGCCCCTAGGTCTAACTATCCCTTATTTTAACCCCAAGCTACCAGATAAATTTCAATAATTTTGAACTCAAAGGGGTAAGGAGCTTAATTCCAGCCTGAGCAGAATTTTTCTGGTTATAAGCAACAAAACAACTGATTCTGCCCAATCTAAGCAAAACACAAAACAAAAACAAACCAAGATTTCATGGAAAGATATCAGATAGCTTGAAAAATAGGAATCTAGACAGGTACTGGAATCTAAGGATCAGGAACTAGTGAAGGTGAGGGGATGCTGCTGGAGCTATTACACTTCAAATTTTTTCTGTCTTTGTGTTTTTTTTTTTTTTTTAATTTTTTTTTCAACGTTTTATTTATTTTTGGGACAGAGAGAGACAGAGCATGCACGGTGGAGGGGCAGAGAGAGAGGGAGACACAGAATCAGAAACAGGCTCCAGGCTCTGAGCCATCAGCCCAGAGCCCGACGCGGGGCTCGAACTCACGGACCGCGAGATCGTGACCTGGCTGAAGTCGGACGCTTAACCGACTGCGCCACCCAGGCGCCCCTGTCTTTGTGTTTTTCAGTTCATGTAAAGAGATCATCTGATTGGTCTTGCTTGAGTCATGTGACCATATCTGGCCTTGGTGGGGCTGTGATTGACAGTCTACCAAGATTGCTCTCAATGGGTTCTGCATATTCAAAGGAAAATCAAGGTGCTTTTACCTGACAGAGCATGATTGGTCATCAAGCAACAACACCGCATATCCTTATGGGCCCTTTCTTCCAGGAGAGTTTGGTATAATTCCCTCCTCAGCAGCTCTTTGCTCTGAGGGTCAATGTGTTGGGAGAGAAGTGACCAGAATCCATTTGCCTTTAGGGCTAGTGTCCAGGGTTTGGTCAAAATATACTGTTCCATCATATTCTCCTAGATTAGACTACATCTTCTGAACTCAGTCTTTTATTTATTGTAGACCTGAAATGTGAAACCAATATGTTAAAATTTATTTTCAAGGTTATGGCATCCTCCAAACCTGCACATAAGGTGCTTTGTTATGTTTTGTTTTGTTTTCCAGATCAAAGCACTAGAATATGTCAAGAAGAAAATTTTCTAAGCTCAGTAATGCCCACACAGTGTGTTGTAGCTAGCACTGGTGCAATGCAATTTAAAATCAGATATATTGTACACCTAAAACTAATATCACACCATATGTTAACTAACTGGAATGTAAATTAAAACTTTAAAAAAAGATATAAAGGCAAAATGGAAACGATAAATATAGACAATAGAATCCAGTAATTATAATTCACTAGTCTCTTAATCAGCTGTCTGCTTACTCATTTATTCATTCCTTAATTATTTATCAAGTACCCGTTCTGTGCCAGGTGCTGTACTGGGTGCTGGGGAAGGGAACAATCCCTACCTGTGTGGAGTTTGCACTCTAGTAAGGATCACATTCTAGTGTTATGTTAATTTAGAAGAAGATTTATAGCTTGAATATTCAACTATTTCAAATACCCAAGTTATAAAACCATGCCAAAGCACATTGGAGAGTTCAAAAGGAGAATTCACATTTTATGTTTGGGAATGAATACAGAGTATTTATTTCTCTAACTTCTTCCTACCTTTAATATATATGCCCACTTCTCCCAATTTCATTTCTTTTTCTTTAAAATAAAATGGAGACAGTGGGGAGAGGACAGGTTCTCCCAAAATTTGGATATGGATCTGTAACCCTCAATTTATAGTGAATAATTCTTTCAAGGAATTATATTGGAGCTCTCCATGAAACAAAGCAGCTTTTCCCAAAACTTGAAAGACCATGCTTGTGCTTAAGGATTGTGTGTGCATACGTGTGTGTGTGTGTGTGTGTGTGTGTGTGTGTGTGTGTTTCTTTTGAGGTATATCAGGTTGGTTGTTAAATGCTCCATGTGGTTCCAAAAGAGGTATCAGGAGGCTTTGGGGGCTATTCAGAGCAGCATCTGTAACAAGCAAGATTAGAGGCTTGTGGGCCTCCTCCCTTCACCCACCCAACTGAACTGCCCACAGGTGGGCTGCTGCCTCAGGGAGCACAACTATGGGAGGATAGAGATCCCTGCTGCCATGGTCTTATTGGCATTCCCAGCACCAAGCACTGGCTGCAAAGGTGACACTCAATAAGTAATTGTTATATAAATGAGTTAATATATAAAAAAAAGGTTCTTTGAGCAAGAGAAGAGAAAATTAAATTTCCTTGGATTCCTAGTCAGATGATTTTTACAGCTCCTTTGATTAGTTGATTGGAAATTACATTTGATATACTAAGGACCCAACCCTTATTGTCCCAATAAAAGCAGACAAGGAATTTGGGTGCCCAGAGACCTCAGTTTTTTTGGGAAGTAGTACCAGGTGCTTCTATGATTACATTTAAAGTTGCCATCAATGCCTTTTTGGCCAGTGCTCTGGTTTAATTACAAATTCTTGTTGATTATAGGTTACATTTTGATTTACATAAGACAATTTGAATTCCAGATACAAATACTTGGAAGTTATCATTTTGGGATAATTTTTGGTATCTCAGACATTTTACTAATTAAGAAAGATTTCTGCATCTTGTAAGCTCACAGGAGGTTTTCTTATATTGGTGATGGCAAATAGATGGCAAATGGATTTCATCTTACTTGCTGATTTTAATTGATTGATTTGCCTGAAGTGCCAGAATGAGAAGAATTCTGAGGCCAACCCTGGACCCTCTAGGGAAGGCTACCACACATGATAGATTATTAATTTCTTCCTTGGCTGGTAGAGGTGGGGGACAGCACATGTCCTGCATAATTTCCATTTCTGTTCTAAAAAACTATAATGCAAGTTCTGAAGTACCTCTTCTGCAACTATACATCGAATGCAGCCAAGATCTGCAAACCAAGGTGGCAGCGATAGTAGACACATCAGCACAGTTCCATCTTGAAGGAGAGTTATTTTTTTTTTCAACATTTATTTATTTTTGGGACAGAGAGAGACAGAGCATGAACGGGGGAGGGGCAGAGAGAGAGGGAGACACAGAATCGGAAACAGGCTCCAGGCTCTGAGCTGTCAGCCCAGAGCCTGACGCGGGGCTCGAACTCACGGACCGCGAGATCGTGACCTGGCTGAAGTCGGACGCTTAACCGACTGCGCCACCCAGGCGCCCCGGAGAGTTATTTTTTAGCTTGATGGCAAATGGCCTGAAATGAAATTATTGAAGGAGTCTGGTTCCTTGCTAGAAAGATGAAGACCTAAATGAACACAAAGTTTGTGAAGTCTAGGAGGTCACTGATGAATCTGCTGAACCTGGGAAAAGGGTTAATAAGCCTGGTGGGGATAAAAATAGCCCAGGAATGGTGCCAAATAGCTACAGTTCAGCAGCTAGTGATCAGCTGTGTGCCTTTGGGCGATGCAGCCTCTCTACGTGAGGAGATGTGTTCTCATCTCTAAGATATGGATAACAATCCCTGCTCTATAGTTGATAACAGATACATATAAAAAGGGCTTGGCAACTCAAACAATAGTCATTTTTGCCACAGAAATGTAAATTGCTGAGGTTTTGGAAAATTATCCTTTCAACTAGTTTGGTAGTGTTTATGTTTCAAGCATGCTTTTGGGAAAGCTTCTGTTCTAAAAGATCAATGAGTGTGTCAGCTATTGATTGCTGTATGAATACCTAAATAAAGCAACATAACTGCCATGCAGTAGCTGGCATGCATTTTATCTGGCAACCCCTATGTAAGAAGGCAATCTGGATTTAAGATAAATTACCAGTGAATCTGAATCTACTCGTTTTTATCCTCTAGACTAGATATAAGTTGCCTATTGCTGCTTGCACTGCCCAGCTAAAATCAACTTTACCACCTCTTTAACTGCCATGGTAATAGAGTACACAGATCACAAGAAATTATCCAGAATGGATGCATAACTTAGAAAATAGGCAAACTCTGGTTTCAGGGAGAGATGGTGTCTTGCAGGGAGAGATGGTCACCCTTTCATGTGACTCTTATAATTTTGGGTGCTCTTAGAAAGAGATCTTTTTAAGTGGAAGTTACTTTTAAAAATCCAATTTAGGCTTAGACTTACCTCCAGTGGAGTCTTAGCAAGGAGGACTATGCAAACATTGTTTATTAAATAGAACTGTTTTCTAGTTCCCTTTAGAATTTCAAAGATAAAAATTCAGGTAGGAAATTATCATTACCAAAATGGTATGTCAACAAAGAAATTTTATCTGTATTTGCTCACCCATAGGAAAGCAGTCTAAATACCTGCTCTGACTCTACAGGGAGAGAAAGGCAGGCAGCAGGCGAAACTTGTCATTTGCCCATGATTTTAAAATATAAAAAAAAAATCCAGCTGGGCCCAAAAGCAAAAGCTGCTTAAAAAAATCCATTTGGATAGAGGAAGATCTAAAAGGCAGAATAGGACAGTCACATTTTGAGTTATTTAGACAATCTAAAAATATTTATTATGGAGAAAGTAAAAAAGAAGACACACACACACACACACACACACACACACCACTGATTGCTGACAAATGATGTGCATGTACATCTAAGAAAAGAAATTATCTAGACATAAGAGATTTAAGTTTTCTTTTCTTTTTTCTTTCTTTTTTTAAAAATATAATTTATTGTCAAATTGGCTAACATACAGTGTGTAAAGTGTGCTCTTGGTTTTGGGGGGTAGATTCCCGTGGTTCATCACTTATATAAAACACCCAGTACTCATCCCAACAAGTGCCCTCCTCGATGCCCATCACCCATTTTCCCCTCTCCCTCAACCCCCTCCAACCACCCTCAGTTTATTCTCTGTATTTAAAAGTCTCATGGTTTGCCTCCCTCCCTCTCTATTTTTCTCCCTTCCCTTCCCCCATGGTCTTCTGTTAAGTTTCTCAAGATCCACATATGAGTGAGAGATTTACCTTTTCATAGAGCTATTTAATAGCCTTTCTGTCTTGGGATACAGTAACCTTCAAAGTTCAACTCTAAAGGCAAACAGACCTGGGCGCAAATCCTCACAACCTCCCAGCTGTGTGACCTTGGGGAAGCTGCTCCACTTTTTGGGTCTTGGGTTCACCATCTGTAAATCCACAATAACACCAGTATCATGTCGCTGATGCTGTGACGATTAAGTGAGACACTAATTGTGAAGTGCTCACTATGGACTTTATACTAAAAAGGTCGGTAATGTTAGCCTCAGTCATTTTAAAATTCTGAGGTTGATGCAGTTGGCAGGAGACTCAGAGCTGTCATTGAGCAGAAAACATCCATCCTTCCCAGGTGGATCTTGCATTGGAGGTGGTGGTGGAGAGGGGGTGCTGTCCTTCTGATTGAAAAGCTCCTTTTTCACAGATAGCTTCAGGTATTATTTTAGGAAAAAAATATATGTATACTTTAAATATTATATATATATATGTATACTTTAAATATTCATGAACTGGATAAGTCACATATACCTTTGCATGTATGGTCTGCTTGGATAACGAAGCCTTTTTTTTCTTCTTGAGACCCAGCATGACTGGTATTTTCTCCTTGTTTTGTCTCTTTTTCTCTTTCTATCTTCAAATTTAACTAGATACATTTTAAAATATCCATATCAGAGTCTAAACTAAAAGATAAACATCAGATTGGGAGAAAACATTTCTTCTACTTACATTTGCAAAGGATTATGTAATCAAGAAGCATCAAAGAGCTCTGTAACAATGGATTAATATCCTTGATACATGATAATCGTACAACTTTATAAATTTGCTTAAAATCATTGAATTAGATACTCACAACTGGTGGATTTTATAGTATGTAAAATATACCTCAATAAAACTGTAAAAAAAAAAAGTCCTCGATATACGAAGAACTACACACCAATTGGCGGGAAAGCAAGTCAACAGCAAAATGTGACAGAGTTACAAGCAGGAAGTTCACAGGAAAGTTGGTATGGATGGTGAATAAAGACATAGATAAGCTCGATTTCACTAGCAGTTAGGAAACTGCACTGTAAGGCAGCAACAAGTGTACTTTTCATTGATCATTTGGCAAATTTTTAATATTTTAATTTAAACTGAATAAATTATTTTGGTGGGTAGTACAGAGTTCAAAGATAAAAAATGAAAAAGGGTGTAAAAATGTACAGTGAAAAGTTCCCTTTCCTGCTCTTTCTCACAGACATCTAGTGTTTTTTCCCCCAGTGCAACCAATGTCATCAGCATCCTGTGTAATTCTCCAGGGATACTTAGTGTGCATATGGGAAAATATGTGTGTCTACTGCCACCACTTTATGTACAGATGTTCAGCCACTGTCTGAGCTGCTCTGCACATTGCTCTGTTCCTCTACCTTTCAAGAGCTTCTTCTATGAGTCCCTAGAGAGAGTCATTATTTTTTTAAAAAGGTGTATAGAATTTCATTGTGCAGATAAACCACAGTCTATTTAAAGGTTTCCTACTGGTGGAAATGTTTTTCAGCATTTTCCCGTCAACATTGCGGTGGACATTCATCACCTCACCTATGTATGAACATGTCTGTGGAGTAGATTCCTACATGCAGTTTTGATAAATATGGCAAAACTTTTAAAGGTTGATTGCATATAGCATCAGTGAGGGTTTGGGGAAGTGGATTGCTCATACACTGTTTGGGGGGGAGTGGTCTCGCTCTATATCACAATTAGAAATGTGCTTACGGGGCGCCTGGGTGGCTCAGTCGTTTGAGTGTCGGACTTCGGCTCAGGTCATGATCTCCCCGTCTGTGAGTTCGAGCTCCGGGTCGGGCTCTGTGCTGACAACCTGGAGACTGCTTCCCTTTCTGTGTCTCCCTCTCTCTCTGCCCCTCCCCGGCTCATGCGCTCTCTCTCTCTCTCTCTCTCTCTCTCTCTCTCTCTCTCACTCTGTCTCTGTCAAAAATAAATAAACATTAAAAAAAAAGAAGAAATATGCTTACTGTTTGATCCAGAAGTTCCATTTTTAGGAATCTTCTCTGTAGAAATCCTTACAAATGAGCATGAAGTTATATGTTCCAGCGTTGTTTGACATAGCAAAACACTGAAGTCAACCTAAATACATAGCAATCTTAGTAAACAAATTATGATATATCCATACTATGAAATATTATGATGAGATAAAAAGAAAGAGACAGATCTTTATGAATTGACATGGAAAGGCAGCCCTATTGGATGTGTTAATAAGAAAAGCATGTTATAAGAGCGATGTGGTCCCACATAAGACAGATGGATAGGAAAGATCAACAAATCTATATATCTAGAAGCCACATATCCCTCTTCATCCCTGCCTCTCAACCTCTCTCCCTTTCTTTCTATAAATGCATAGAAAAAGGTCTAGATATATACATACACAGTAACATTTAGCAGTGGTTAGCTAAGGAGAAAAGAAAAGCATTGAAGAAGGAAAAAGAAATGTCTGGTTTTTATTTTATTTTATTTTATTTATTGTTGGACAGTTTTTTGACGACGTGCACATATTCACATATAACTTCTGTAATTAAAAAATGACATTGGGAGGGTGTCTGAGTTGCTCAATCGACTGAGTTTCCAACTTTGGCTCAGGTCATGATCTCGTGGTTAGTAGGTTTGAGTCCTGGGCGGGACTCTGAGGTGAGCCCTGAGCCTGCTTCTGATCTTCTGTCTCCCTCTCTCTCCATTCCTCCCTCTCTCACACTCTGTCTCTAAAAAAAATAATAATAATAAACATTAAACAAAATGACATTCGGGTGCTTGGGTGACTCAGTCGGTTAAGCAACCTACTCTTGATTTTAGCTCAGGTCATGATCTCACGGTTTGTGAGTTTGAGCCCTGCGTTGGGCTCTGTGCTGAGAGTGTGGCGTCTGCTTGAAATTCTCTCTCTTTCCTTCTCTCTCTCTGCCCCTCCCCTATTTGTGCGCGTGCTCTCTCTCTCTCAAAATAAATAAATAAACTTAAAATGATATTGATAAATACCAAAGCAAATTCTAATGACAATTATCAGCTACCAGGCCAAGACTTTTTTCTTGCTTCCTCTATCCTGTTTTTTGTTAATCTTGAAATTTTTCAAGTATACATAAGGTACAGAAAATAATATAACAGATACTCATGTATCCACCATCCAAATTTAACAGATGTTAACATTTTGTCAAATTTGCTTCAGCGTTTGCTTTAAAAAAAGAATGAAAATGTTACTGCTACTGTTAAAGCTCTGTGCCCTATACCCTCATGGTGGCAATTTTCTTGCAGTTGTATGTCATTTACAAGTTTTTTTTTATCATAAAATAAGATGCCCTTAGATGATTCAAAAGAAAAAAAGTCTTAAACTTAGTTTTCCCACGTTTTGTGGAAAACTACCTGTAAGAGGAATTACAAATCGCATCCTTCTTTTCTTGGAGGATTTGCCTACTACTTAGAGGGTTTGCCATTTCCTGTTCATCCTGCCTCCACCCTGCTAAAAATGGTCTCACTTCTGTCTCCCTGAATGAGTGGCTTCTCTTTGCTTCCATCTTCTTCCCTCTGTTGCATCTTAACAGCTATTGCCACACTATCTGCCTAAACCGGGGTTTCTCAACTTTGGCACAACAGACATTTTGGGTGGATAATCCTTTGTCTGGGAGGGGGATGGTTAGGATTAGGTTAGGGGTTAGGTTTTTTGCATTGTATTATGTTTAGCAGCATCCCTGTCCTCTACCTACTAGATGCCAGTAGCACCTTCCCCACTTGTGACAACCAAAAATATCTCTGGACATTGCCACATCTCCCTTGGAGGGCAAAGTCATCCTTGTTAAGAACCAAGGACTTTTGATATTGTTTCCATGCTCAAATGGCTTCTCATCTGCCTATCACAACATAAACTCTTCCCTCACCCTCTCCTGCCCCCACCTGAATTCAAGACTTCTCGTAATCTGCCCTTACTTCCCATTTCTCACTTCTTCCCATCAGTCAGGTAGACCTACCTCCCTGTTCCCCTGCCTTCCATGTTAGGCTAAGTCTCACTTCTGGGCTTTTGTGCATACTTTTTGGCATCTTATGGTATCTTGTCTGTTTCTGTCTGACTGTCCAACTCCTGTTTGTCCTTAAAGGTCAGGCTCAAGTCCCATTTCTTTCTTAATGTTTCCTGATGATTTTGACCACTAGCGGTGTCTTTCTATGGAGGCAGTGAAATCTGGTGGTTCAGTGGATGACCTTCAGAATCAGGTGAATGTGGGGACAGCTCTCACATTCCTACATACAAGCTGTGTGACTTGGGTGACTAATTTAGCCTCTCTATGTCCTGTCTCCTCATTAGCATATTGGGGACAACAATCCCTCCCTTACAGGTGATTGAAAGAATTAAATTACATTTTTTGGACCCCACATGGCGTCTTGAATATGTATGCTGTTTTTTGACTTTTGAATTGTTTTCTGTGTTTGTCTTAACTGTCCAAACAGAATGAACTTCTTCAAAGAAGGGGATTATGGGTTAAACTTCTCCTCTGTCTTGTCAATGACAGATCCTTCGTAGATGCCCAATAGATATGACTAACTGTGTGGAGAAAACTGCTGCTATACACACATACCAGTAACTACATCGCTAACATACTTACAGCCTTGTCTACATAACTTGCTTCCTTGACCTTTCATTCCTTCCAAATGAATTTCAGAAACACTAGGCTTATCATCTTGATTACTTTCAAAAATAAATATATACCACCAGCTGGTTGCTGTTGTGTTGCAACAGCTGAGATGATGGATTGCCCAAATGATCAATGAGGATTACTCATTTCATAGTGCTCTTTGAAATACAGATGAAAATCATGGCACTCAAAAGATTCAGTTCCATGGTTTGTCTTTGGGATCATCTTCTGTTAAGGTGCTGGATGTTGCTAGTAGTTTGAATTTCTTCCCCTTAGTGTCATAGTTAAGAGCACAGGTTTAAAATTCAGACGTGATTGTAATCCCAACTCTTCTGCGTAATAGCATTTTGAGCGGAAAAAATGTAAAACTTCTTTAAGCTTCAGTTTCTTGATCTGTAAAATGGGGGAATAATAGCACCTTCTTTATGGAATTGCTATGACTATATATATATATATATATATATATACCACTCTTAGCACTGTTTCTGGCACATGGCAAGTGTGCAACAAATGTTAGCCATCCAACCATTATTTTTTTCTCTCCACAGTATTTATCAAGCACCAATTATGCTACAGGTAGTGAAAAAGAAAGAAAGAAAGAAAGAAAGAAAGAAAGAAAGAAAGAAAGAAAAGAAATGGCTCTGACCACATGGAGCTTACAGTCCAGTTTTCATTATTTTGGCTGTGGTAGATAGTTTTAAATGGAAGGCTCATTTGATTATGTGAAGGTAAAAGTCCTATTACAAAAATTACTTTAAGAACCGATCAAAAAGTTCAAATAGGAATTATTAGGAAGAGACTTGGTAATTTTACGTTATTCTATGGTGATTTTCAATGCTTGAAAATAAGCTTGATTGGGATGTAGAGTCTTAACCTTCCAGAAAACCTCTTACATCAAGTATTACCTTCATTGTTGTGGGAAATAAGTATAGTTGGTGTGGTTTGCAGTGACACATGAGCAAACCTGTTCATGGAACCACAGTGCCAAAGCCAGGGACTTAGATGATCCCTGCCTGGTATGCCTTCAACCCCACTCTGTTGCTCACATCACATCCTCAGCATGCAATACCTTCCATGGGCATATTGCATATATCTCATTTTCTTTTTAGACTTAGAAACCAATTTACAAAAGCATGATGAGAAAGTAACCCACTCACTCTGCACTTTTCAGTTTCACTTCTCAGTGGTAGATAGAAGATAGTTCTGAGACATTTGTAATTATCACTCAAAACTGTTGGGGGAGGGTTTTATGACTGATCTGGGTGTGAAGTCCCATGAATGTGAAATCCTTTGCTTCCTGGCCCCTAAAACATACATTTTTGTCATGTTTCCTCCAACTGATTATAAAGCAAATCATGGAGTGAAAGACTTAATAGTAGATCACTCATTCTCTGGGTGCTAAAAGAATCCTGTGGATCAGAGGAGCAACCCCCTTCTCCGCTTTCCTGGGCTGTCTCTCAACTCTAAAATGACAGTGACTGTGGTGACGTGACAACTGAAAGGCCCAGGGCTTCTTGAGTTAACATTTCAGGAGAGATTAAGTGAGAAATTCCACATCTTAGAAACTGATCTTAAAGAAATGATAGGAATGCAACATGATCTACCTATAAAGATGTTCACTGCAGTGTTTATTCTAATAAAAAGTGGAAACTTCTCAAGTACCCAACAATATAAGATCCATATGGTGGAATGCGCTGCAGCTGTTAAAAATAGAGTAGACATGGAGAGATGTTCAAGATATGGTAAGGCCAAAAAGCAGACTGCAAACAGTAGGCACAGATGCCATTTCAGTAAAAAGAACATATCTCTATGGTATGTGCATCATTGTAAGAAAATATTGGAAGGATATATAGAGTGGGTCCCTGGGGATAGTGATCATGAGTGATTTGAATTTCCTTATTTTTGGTTCTCTGTATACTCTGCAAATAACTAGTGGCAGTCATTGTTGGTAGCTGTTATGGGCTGAATTGTGTCCCACCCAAAATTCATATGTTGAAGTCCTAACCCCCACAACCTCAGAATGTGATTTCATTTGGAGACTGAGTCTGTACACAGATGATTAAGTTGAAATTAGGCCACTGGGGGGGGGGGCTAATCTAATATGACTGGTATCCTCATAAGAAGTAGAAATCTGGAGGTGGGAACACCTGGGTGGCTCAGTTAGTAAGCATCTGACTTCAACTCAGGTCATGATCTCATGGTTTGTGGGTTTGAGCACTGTGCTGACAGCTCAGAGCCTGGAGCCTGCTTCAGATTCTGTGTCTCCCTCTCTCTCTCTGCACTTCTCCCACTTGTTCTCTCTCTCTCTCTCTCTCTCTCTCTCTCTCTCTCTCTCAAAAATAAATAAACATTAAAAAAATTAAGAAAAAGAAGTGAAAACCTGGACACAGACATGTTCAGAGGGAACAGCATATGATGACATAGAAAGACAACAGATGGCCATCTACAAGCCAAGGAGAGAGGCTTCAGAAGAAACTGATTATGTCGACACTTGATCTTGGACTTCCAGCTTCCAGAATTGTGAGAAAATAAATTTGTGTTGTTTTCAAGTTGCCCAGACAGTGGTATTTTGTTATAGCAGCTTTCACAAACTAACATAGTACCCAAACTCCAGCAATCTTCATCCCCTTCTTTTCCAATAGAACCTTGACTTGGTTTAAATGTCTACTTTCCTGTGAGAAATGGGCCCAATCTATGTCCATGCCACTGGATGCCAGCAACACCTGAAGGGTGCTGAATGGGACTGGTAAGCCCATTCTATTGTCAGTTGTTGATTTAGACATGCATTTGTGACTCAATTCTAGCCAATAATAAGTGAAAAGTCCAGAGGGTTTCTGAATTTTCCTAGGTCTCGAGACACACGGTAAGGCACAGTCCCCTTTTTTGTCATAGCTGCAATGGTGCCTGGAACAGCATGGCCATGTCAGGACTGAGAGAAGCCAGCCTGAGGAGCCTGAGGAGTTTTGCTAAGGATAGGAAAGCAGAAAAACAGAAAGAAACTTGATCGTTGACAACGCTGTTTAACTTCTGAATAAATCATCCTGGGGTCAGCCACCTCTGGACTTATTTAATGAAGTTATATAGTTTCTTTATTTTAAGCAAGCTGAAATTTGGTTTCTCTTTCTTGCAGCCAAAAGCATCCTAATTGGTACAATTGAAACCCAGAACAAAATACATCAGAGCAAAATAAGTTCTATAAATCCTTGGATGCCTTTAGGCCCATACCAAAAAACATGAACTCCCACATCTAATAAACTGCTCCAGCAAAAAATAACTTTCCTTTGACTAAAGCCCAAGGTCTTAGTGAAGGACTCATTTTGTTCAGAATATTGACACCCATAGAATACACATTTGAATGCTTCCCCTTTCATGTTCTCATGTCACTGAGTAGAGTGTGTTCCAGTGGCCAAGGGCTGTGTTGCATAGCAACCTTAGGGATTAATTTTAACAGCAGCCTCATCCCAGCCAGTTAACATTGGAGTGCCCACAGAATGCACAATGCAGGATCCTGATCTGGGTAGAAGCTGGGGGACTCTGAAACATAAGAAATTAAGTCCTGTCAGCTAAATGATTATGTTCAAGTTAGGGGAAGATGGATGGGGAAGAACTCCAAGATAAATAAAGACAATGTATAGATGGGTAGGAGGAGTAGAGGGGTGGATACAAGGTTTGCTTTCATTGGAGGAGGCAAAGAAAGGACCATAAAGTCAGGACTGTTTCCTGGTCCCACATATTTATAAACCATTTGCTATGTTTAGCGGTTTTTGTTGTTGTTGTTTTACCTCATTCAGGTCCCTTTGCTAATTTCATTCATACAGAGAGGTCTTTGTTAACCATCCCATCTAAAGTAGAGTAACCCCACCTATGATCCTCAGTCCCTTCTATGCACTGCCCCTGCAGTGTTTTTCTTCATAGCTGTTATGCCTACACTGACACCATCTCTCTAGGGGAAATTGTTTCTCAGTTTCTCTCTTTGTCAGAAACACTGTGCAAATCAATCAATGATGTAGACTCTCAGAGACTTTGGAAGTTAACTGAAAAGTTTTCACTCTCATGCTGGGAATAGATCTTAAAGAATCGTGTACATGTAAGCATAAAGACACATACATACCACAGTGTTTATTACAGCATCACTTACAATAGAGGAAAACTAGAAAACAACAGAAATATCCTTTGGTTAAAGGGCCATTACATAATTTATGATACAACCATACTATGGAATTCTATGTTACAGTTAATATGAAATTAATAGTAGTAGTAATAATAATGGTAGCTAAGAGTTATTAAATTCTTACCTATATGTTATCATTTCTCTCCCCTAAAATCCCTCTAAGATATGAATTTTTAAAAATTTTTAAAAATGTTTATTAATTTTTGAGGGAGAGAGACAGAATGCAAGCAGGGAGAGAGGCAGAGAGAAAGGGAGACACAATCTGAAGCAGGCTCCAGGCTCTGAGCTGTCAGCACAGAGCCCAACGTGGGATTGAACTCATGAACCATGAGATCATAACCTGAGCTGAAGTCAGATGCTTAACCAACTGAATCACCCAGGCGCTGCTAGGGTATGAATTTTTATTATCCCTGCTCTACAGATGAGTGAACTGAGGTACAAAGAAGTTAAATGAGTTGGACAACATCAGACAATTAGGAAGTGGCAGAGTTAGGGTTCATGACCAGTCTGTCGCCAGCAGACACACTTTCAACCACTCCTTCATACTGTCTTCCTTGAATGTGAGGA
This sequence comes from Herpailurus yagouaroundi, assembly GCF_014898765.1. NCBI lineage: Eukaryota > Metazoa > Chordata > Mammalia > Carnivora > Felidae > Herpailurus > Herpailurus yagouaroundi. Next base: position 12,007,538 of record NW_024412444.1, read on the forward strand.
GACATGTGTTCTCAGATAAAAAAAAAAAAATCTCCTAGGAATTCTATTTGCTGAAAATAAAAGCAAATGGGTCTAGACTGAATCAGTTCACACACACACAAAAGATGTGGGTAAGTATATGTGTGTGTTATGTATTATCAGTGCTTATCTCTGAGAAGGGAGAGAGTGGGGAGAGTAATAGACATTTTCTCTATATTCTTAAAATGCTTCGGTCTTACTGCATAACAGTAATGCCTTCGTGTGTCACCTGTGTAATTAAAAAACAGCTGTGCAACAACTAAAGCTGCCACTAGAGGGCTCAACAAACTGCTTACCGTGATCTCCCTCTAGAGGTGGTGCCAAGAGAGCTGTCCAGGTGCTGAAGTGGATAGGATGGGTAGCTCACTGGAGTGACACTGCCACATTTAGAAAGCCTCTTGAAGCCTCCACTAACCAAGTTCTGTGAAGGAGAGTCAGTAGGTGTTGGGAGTTAGGCTAGAGTATGGGATTGCACTAAATTCTTTAGTCCTCTCTGTTATTCCAGCATGAATTAGCTCTAGCATGTCAGGGAAGGGTAGGCAAGTGATTGTATTTCAATATGCTCCTCACTCAAGAAAAGAGAGGACCCTTTGCCCTCAGAAATCCTGTTGAGGTTGGCAGTCCAGAAACTTGGAGTGGAAGCTTCACCTAGAAAAAGAGACTAAGAATTTCTGCCTAGTTCTCAAATAGTTGGGAGAAGATATGGACTAGGAAAAGAAGATAAGAGTTTTTGTTTGCTTTTAAGATGATAGCCAGGCCCTGCATTGTAAGGACACAAATGTGGAAATAAGAACTTAGTAAAAATGAAAACTGTCTACAGTGTTCAAAGTTGGTGAAGGATGTATACTGCTCCTGAGAGTTTAAATTTTTGCAGCCCTTGGGGAGTCTGACTGGTTCAGTTGGTAGAGCATGTGACTCTTGATCTTGGGGTTGTGAGTTGAGCCCCACATTGGGTGTAGAGATTACTTAAAAGTAAAATATTTTTTTAAATTTTTTTTAACGTTTATTTATTCTTGAGACAGAGAGAGACAGAGCATGAACGGGGGAGGGGCAGAGAGAGAGGGAGACACAGAATTGGAAGCAGGCTCCAGGCTCTGAGCCATCAGCCTAGAGCCTGACGCGGGGCTCGAACTCACGGACCGCGAGATCGTGACCCGGGCTGAAGTCGGACGCTCAACCGACTGAGCCACCCAGGCGCCCCTAAAAGTAAAATATTTAAATTGTTGCAGCCCTTTAGAGAGCAGTTTGGCAGAACCTATCAAAATATCAATGAGTATTTTGGGGGCCCCAGTAATTCCACATTAAGTATTTAACCTAGAGAAATATTAATAAGTATGCAGTATCTTCATACTGCAATCATGCAGACATTATAACATTGTTTCTTATGGTAAAAAGTTGGAACCAACCTAAATGTTATTGGCAGGAGACAGGTGAAATTATGGTTCAGCAATTAGTACACAGATACTAAGGTTGATTTATATGAATAGTCAAGGAAAGAGAACCATAACATTTTGTTGGATTAAAAAACCAAGAGTAGAGAATGGTCTACATAATATAATTTATTTAGGTAAAGAAATCTGAATATGTATGGGTAGAAGAATCTAGAAGGCCATACACTAAAATATTAATGGTAGGTTTTGTTCAGAGACTGGGATACCAGGGGAAAGGTGAGGGACTCTTCTCTTGTTTGATACATATTTATATTGTTATTTATACATACAACGAGCATGTGTCATTGTATACTTTTAAAAAGATAAAAAGGAATTATTTAAACCAAAATATCGAAGTAGAATATATTACCATTCCTTGTGTCTGTATCTTTTTAAAATTTTATTATTTTAAGTTTGGTATTTAATGCCCTAGGAAACGTGATTCTCTTTAGTCTTTCTTTCCCCCTTTCGGTCCCCAGCAAGAAACTTTATCAGAAATCTGTTTTAAAGGGAGATGGATATTACACTAAAAATTCCTCACCAAAAATGAAATCACAAAAGTCCCTTGGCAGCTCAATAGATCAGCTCACATGTCCGTTCTGCAAGGGTTATAGTAAAAAACAGCTAAGGCTGTACAAGCCACTCACCAAGGCTTCTTGGCTGTGAGGTTTCAGGTGCTACTCTATTGAATCCAAGGTCTGGAAAAATAAGGCTTGGGTCCATGCCAACTTATAAGAATAATTTGTAAATTGCCTTATGCCAAGTTCAATTAGTATTGATTAAACTCTTGACTTTGGAAGTGGCAGTGAGGAAGTGGAGAGTGGGATGTCTGTTTAGTTTTGGAAAGATTCCTCAGCCAGCCATAGAAGGAATCTTCTGTAAAGATTGTAAATTAAAGGTGAGTATTGCAACAGATCCTTCATAAAAGACAATCTAAGTCCCCAGATTTATCAATTTTGCAAATTGTACAATTGTAGGATAATTCTTCTGACTTGTGTCAGTGGGGTTGGGGGAGTGAATCATCACAAAGGCTGATATTCTATAACAGATTACACCCCCATCTGCATGTGGGAAATTAGAAATTTTCTAATAAGATCTTAATACATTTAAGCTGTCTTTCTGTACAATCTGTTCAGAATCATGTTTAGGACATTGGAATTACTAGAAAGTTAAAGCAAAAACCAGAACCTTTACATCCAGGGACTGGTAAGTTTACCTTTTAACATTTCTTCATCCTGACATTTTATGTGTTCTATAAATAGAGCATATTGTAGTTGATGCTCTGGCCATGTCAAATTGCTGTTTAAACTGAAACATAACAACTAATGGGACTAGAAAACATTACTGAGGCAAAAAGCATTCCATTTTGGAGTGCCAGTGGAAAGAAAAGGGAACCTGGGTTCCATTATTTTTCTCTTCCAACCAGTAAAATTCTCTCTGGCTCATTTCAAAATAAGAAAAAGTGAAAGGCAAGAGGAATATAGTTCTTCATCCACTGGAGAGAACTGAATCTGCAGTGACTTTGTGTCTTCTGGATTAGACCATTTTCCTTTTCCCAGATGTGGTTTCAGAAGAAAATAATAATGATAATAGTTCTCTTTTAATGAAACACTTACCATGTGCCAAACAATTTTATCTCATTTAATCCCCATTGCAATCTCAGAAAAATAATATTTAAAAAATAAAATTTATTGCCCGTTTACAGCTGTGAAAACTGAGGGTAAATTTATCCCAGGTTACATAGCTGGTAACTAAGGGAAGTGTTTTAATTACCACTTATTTAAGCAAGTTAGATTTGTTGAATGCCCAGAGTCTATATCTTCTCTCTAGGCCTTTTAGAATAAAAGATGCTTACATAACCTGATTTTTTTCCCCTACGAGTTGATAATGTGCTTTGGGAGATAAGACACATTTTGATGAAGTAATGTGAGAACAAGGGAGCAGTAAATAGAATAGACTTAAATCTGATATAAAGACTGAAGACAAGCCAGTGTAAACTAACAAAGAGGCAGGCTACATAGAAGACCAAAAATCTCCAGAGGGAAGTGTCTTAGGCTGCTCAGGCTGCCATGACAAAATACTGAAGACTGGGTGGATTAAACAACATAAATTTATTTTCTCACCTTTCTGCAGGCTGGAAGTCCAAGATCAAGGTGTTGGCAGGGTTCTCCTGAGGTCTCTCTTCTTGGCTTGCCAATGACCACCTTCTCTGTGTCCTCACATAGCTTTTTTTCTGTGTGTTGCACTCCTAGTGTCTTTTCCTCTTCTTACAAGGACACTAGTCCTATCGGATTAGGACTCCATCCTTATGACTTCATTTAACCTCAATTACCTCTTTAAATGCTCTATCTCTAAACACAGTCACATTGGAGGTTAGGGCTTCAACATTGGAATTTTGGGGAACAAAACTCAGTCTGTAACAGTCAGTGTGAGCTAGTGCAGTTGGTAAAGTCTTCCCAGTAAAGGAGTGCTATGAAAGATCAATAAGGTATTGACAAACAGAAATTAATGAGGAAAGAATTTAAGGAACAGGTACTAGAACAAGTAAAGGGCTAGAGAGATAGATGCAAGTAGAAATAGAGACAGAGACAGAGATAGGGATAGAGACAGAGATAGTGTTGGAGGTATAGTGGAAGGGAGTATCCTACCTTCTCTAGGTGCCACAAGGTAGAAGAGACAAAGAGCCTTTCCATGATGAAACAGGAGTAGCCTCCTTTTTGGGTGAATGTTAATCCTCTTCCTATTTAGCATCTTTAGAGCAGGCAAGAAAGAGGACAGCAATTAAGGCAATGCATTGTCTCAGTAGTTAGCAACCCATAAAAGGAAGATTTGTTGCTTCACAGTCACATGAATGGATTTTCATGCAGGGATGATAATATCAAGAATACATGAGATGTGCCTACAAGTTCTTGAGCTGTTGGTCTCATTTTCCCACCTTTTATTCCCAGTCCCAAATCTTTTCCATATGACCTCAGATTCCACCTTCTGCTTGGATTGCTCCGAAACTCCTTATCTGTGCCTCTCTGTCTTCTGCAATCCCAAGGTTATTAAAAAGATATAGGCTCTTCTTTAATGTTTATCTATTTTTGAGAGAGAGAGAGAGAGAGAGAGAGAGAGAGAGAGAGAGAGAACGCGCATGCATGCGCAAGTGGGGGAGGGCCAGAGAGAGAGGGAAGCACAGAATCCAAAGCAGTCTCCAAGCTCTGAGCTATCAGCATAGAGCCTGACGCAGGGCTTAAACCCACAAACCATGAGATCATGACCTGAGCCAAAGTCAGACGCTTAACCAACTGAGCCACCCAGGCACCCCACGCCTCTTCTTTATCATGTCTCTTCCTTGGCTGGGCTGAATTCTCACATTCACCCACTTTCACTGACTTAATGCATTCTATTTCTACCAACAAATATAAAAAGCAAAACAGCTTTAAATACACATGTCCACATAATCACACTTTTCTGCATACAGAACCTCTTTCAAGTTTGAGCTCTCATCAATATAACTGGATTGAATAATTTTAATCTACATTAAAATAATGTATTTTGCTTCCTGATTATTAGTCCCTATCAGTGTGACTCGAGTGGAATAAAGGAAGTGATCTAGAATCAGGGTTTGAGGCTTTGGAGAAACAGAGTTACAGGGAAGTGGCTTACTTAATACGTAATGCTTATTGAGTCCCTACTATGTGCTGGGCCCAGTGGTAGGGACTGGAGATTGGAAGAAAAGTGACACATTATTGGTCTTCAAAAAGTTTATAGTCAATGAAGAGGGAACAGATGAGTACAGAATAATTCCAGTATCACCTGTTAACTATTATGTAAGAGGGTTGACATGGAGGGGAAAGTGGGGGTACATGCTCAAAACCCCTCATACTTGACATATCTCTGTCACTTTCTGGCTTTGTGACCTTGAACACATTACTAGAGGGCAAGTTTACCCCACTTCCTATGTGAAATATGGGGGTGATTATGTCTATTATGCAAGGTTATTGTATCACATTACATGCTATACTGCCTGGTGCATAGTATGTGCTCAATAAGTTGCAGGTCTTATGGTGATCATTATAATGATAGCATTTGTGAGGTAGAACGTGTTCCAGAGACTCAGTGGGAAAATGAGTTCTTATGGAGGTCAGGGATGCTTGCTAGGGGAGATGGTGCTGGAAGTATACCTGCATCTGTAGACCATTTGTCAGGAATGTCAGGGGGGAAGCTCTGCACTAGGAAAGTGTTTGATGAGACGACCTCAAAAAGCCTGTCCAAGTATAAGATTCTATGAATATTAGGTTAGAGAAATCTCCAGCTGGCAGAGACCTTTCAGGAAGAGTGCTTGATAAACATTCTTGACAATGTGGGATGAACTGATCAAGCCAAATTGACCCTCAATGTGCATAAATAAATAATTCCTTTTCCCCTTTTTATGCAGATAGTGTAGCACATAAGCTTCTACCAGTTTCTAGGATTTCTGTAACTCAGAAGGTCAAGGGTTTTGTTTTCTTGGATTAAGATATTTATGCCTTCTTTAGAGGGGCATCCATTTTCAGTTGGATCTGATTTTAAACTCCTGAAAACTTTGGAACAACAGATAAATGATAGGTGTTTAGCAAACTAATATGCACTTAGCAAATACATAATCACTTGCATTGATACAATGATCCTTCCTCCCAAAAGATGTTTTATTTTAATAAATATAAAGGATGAAAATGTAATACTGTGTCTTCTGGACATCAGACTTCAGATTTTTTTTCAAAAAAGTAAAAAATCCAGATGTTTCTGAGTGTATTGTGTCTCTTCAAGATAAGCCCTCCAGCTGTGCAGGGGGTTGTTCCGGCGATGCTCAGGCAATCTGGACTTGTGGGAACAAATGTGGCCTATATACAATCTTACAATCTCTCCCATTTCCTACTTGATTCTAATTCCTACAGAGGCAGGCCTTGTGGCATGTTTTTCTTTGGCCTTGAATTTCTCGAGGTAATGTGCATTAAAGGGAAAAGTCGATATCTGTAGTTCAAGGGCAAAAGAGACCATAAGGTACTGAAAAAATTAGAGTCCTGCAACCCAAGAAGTCTGCTGTGTTGTGCTGGCATATCAGGCCCCAGCAGCAGAGCGAGCCAATTCTTGAGGCAAAAGCCACAGGAAGGGAATTAAAGGAACTCCAAACCTCTTACTCAGCACATGCTGTTATTCATACAGAAGCGGGGATACCAGTAAGACTCAACATGCTGACTCAGCATCAGCCTACAATTCTTATTATGAATAGAGAAATCCTTGAAAGGGCTAACTCCTAAGGGATGAAACACCCATATTATTTTGGGTGAGCATAACCTGATGTGATTTTTGCAGTGGGCAGTGGAAAGGCGATTTGCCCAAGCAAGGGCACAGATGGAAGGGAGAGAAGTACTTCCACTTGCAAATTGCACACAAACTGTGGAGCCCTTAGGAGCCCTAGTGCTGGGGGTGAATGCCTTCTAGCTGTGCCCTTGGGCAAATGGCTTACCTTCTCTATGTCTCCCTTAGTTTACTTATCTGTAAAATGGGGAATAACTTTGGGGACTGGGGAATGCTTGCTTTGTAGGTGGCCCTGGAGGATTAAATGACATAATGTATGTGATGTGCTTGCTCCAGTGCCCTAACACTTCATGAGTATTCAATAAATGCTAACAAGTAATTAAGACAGTACCTCGTGATGCCTTGTTTCCATTTGGAACAGCAAGCACTACCAGTTGCTCTGAGGCAACTTAGACTTCACCCCTCATTTTTAAACTTCTAGACTTATGCTCATAAAGATTGCTTTTAAAAAAGTAAATAGAGAAAACTAGAAAACTTATTTAAGAAACAGAACAGGAAATTCTCATCAGTGTTCTAAAAAAAAAGATCAATATTACTCTAGGGTCTTAAAATCAGGATCTAACTCTTAAGATTCTGTTGATGATTATTATGTACACATTGAAATGCTATGTGACAGTCATGCTAAAGGCTTTGCCTGAAATATTTCATGTAACTTTCTTTTTTATTAAGTTTATTTATTTATTTTGAGACAGAGAAAGAATGAGCTGGGGAGGGGCAGGGAGAGAAGGAGAGAGAATCCCAAGCAGGCTCCATGCTGTCAGCAGAGAAACCGATGTGGGGCTTGGACCTACGAACTGTGAGGTCATGACCTGAGGCAAAACCAAGAGTCAGACTCTCAACCCACTGAGCCACCCAGGTGCCCTTCATTTAACTTTCAGAATAACTTGGTGAAATATGATATTATCCCTGTTTCACAGATTAAGAAACTGAGGCTTTAAGAGATCAAGTAAATTTCCAAAGGACTGATAGTTGCTATACTAGTTAACTATTGCCGTGTAACAAATTATTCCAAAACTTAGTGTCTTAGGACAGCACACACTTTCAGGGCCAAGACAAGTGTGTGTGAGGGAGGTGTAAAAGTTAAGGGGATGACAAAAAAACTCGGCGACAAAAATAAATAATATTATTAAAAATAAAAATTCATGTAAAATACCCATGATTAACAAAATACCCATATTTAAATAAAGACAGGATCAGTATTACTGGTTTTTCCTTCTGCCTAGGCTCTAATATGGGTAGCCATGGTACTGCTAGTGATCCTGTCTTGCTTTCTATGACCCCATCTTTCAAATGACCACATATTTCACATTGATCTGCTTATCTCTATTCCCAAAGCTGCTATGCTAGTTGAAGCTCTCTTCTTTCACTTGTGTTACTGAAATTGTCCCCCCAAATGCCCTTCCCAGCTGTGGCCTGGGTTTACAAGGAAGCAGATTCTGAGATGGAGATTTGCCTGCAGGAATTTTATTGGGGGCACACATGGAATCGACACAGAGGGGAGGTGAGGAAAGCAGGATCAGGCTGGGGGAGAAGTTGAACTGTGATGCAGTCACAACATAGGCCTCAGCTGATTTCACAGGAAGTCCTGGAGGTATCCCACTTGCTACAGTAAGGAACAGGGCCTTTATACTGACACCTGCCCCCCACTCTCCCAAACACGTGTAGACTTGCCACTGGATGCAAGCTGCCCCAAGGAGGGCCATGTTCTTAGGCTAGGCTCCTCTTTTCAGCCAAAGTGGATTCCCAGAGAGGGATCAGATGAGTACCATCAGTCATCATTGCCAGGATAAGCCAGGGGATTGAGTGCTTCAGTCTTGAAGCAGAAAGAGTATCTGGATGACTTATCACAGCATCTATTACCTCTTTCAATTTATCCCCTCCTATAGATGCCTCCCTTAAGCTATTGGAGAAGCTGAGAGCTGCCCATCCTGCCCTAGGACTATCATCCTCAGTCTGGAATGCTGTCTCTACTCTGAGCTTTGTCTTCCCAACTCCTACTTATTCTTCAGCCTAAATGACCAACTCACGGAGTTCTTGCAAGATCCTCAATTGCTTCTACTGCTACATACCAAAGCACCTTAAAACTTAGTGGCTTAAGACGACGTATATTTATCATTTCTCATGATTCTGTAGATTGGCTGAATGGTTCTTCTGCTGGTATTTCCTGGGCTCACTCTTGGGGCTCACAGGTTGACTTGGGGCCGGGCTCAGCTGGGGCAGCGGGCCTTACCTTATCCACATGGTCTTTCATTCTGGCTTTTTCATGGTATGGTGGTTTCAGGGTTGCAAGAGGGTAAGAATGGAAGCTGAGGGCTTCTGGATGCCTAGGCTCTGGAACATGCATATCACCTCTTCTGCCACATTCTGTGGGCCAGAGTAGGTCACAAGGACAGCCAGATTCAAAGGAAAGGAAGATAGATTATGCCTTTTGTTGGGAAGAGCTACAATGACTTTGTGGCCATATTTGACTTATCTGAGCAACCTAACCTAAATACCCATGCTAATCTCTCCCCATTATGTCCTCCTTCATTGTTCTTCTTATAACAATTTACAATCATGTTTATTTCTATCTATTTTTCTCTACTATACTGTGAGTTCTGAGAGAATGGATAACATGCCATTGTTTTTCCACTCATTCCAACTGCCAACTCTAGTGCCTTACAAATAGTTGGTGCCTAATTAATATTGGTTGGATAAGTGAATGCAAGTTCCATCTGAGATCTAACATTCTATGACTGCCATGGATTTTGACAGCCCAGAGTTATGACTGAAATGAATTCTACAAGTCTCAAAGTAGTGGTTCTCAAAATATGGTTCCTGAATCAGCAGCGTTGGTATCACTTAGAAACTTGTTAGAAATGCAAATTCTTGGACCCCACCCTAGACCTACTGGACCAGAAATTCTGGGGGCATGACTGAGAGATCTGTGTCTTATCAAGCTCTACAGGTGATTCTGAGGAGTATAACAATTTGAGAACAATTGTCCCAAAGTATGTTCCCTGGAACAGTAGCTTCTGGGATTTATGAGTGTTAAAGGATAAAAGGATTCAATGGACCAATAACTAGGAAGCACTGAATTAAATACAGATAGGTTTCTATACTGCAGGACTTCACTTGCTCAGAACCTTTTATTTGCTAATTTGTAATGGGAATCTCTGAGAAAGGTTTATGGTGTCTAGCTCCTCTTCCAGGAGCATCTAATTGGACTAGCATTCCATGGAATGGACTTTGACTCTTGGGAAAAAAACACTGCTATAAATTAGAAGCAGAGTGTATAAACTGGCAAAAAAGTATTACAATGAAAATTATCTATTGAAAAATAATTCTACAGCTGATCCAGCTATAAAAGACATTTTGGGTCTAAGTCACAATGTGTGACATTGTGTTCAATTAGTTTGTTGGTAGAACCTATTGCAATGTTATTTTCAAAGTTGCATTGTTTCTAAACTAAATCTGGGTTTTCTGTTATTATAACCAATTTGCAGATGAGGAAATGAAGGCTCAGAGGGGCCAAGAACTTGCTTGAGGTCATGAAGATGGGATCTCAAGCCCAGCAAGGTATATGGCTACAGAGAAGTTAACATTGACAAAACATTGCTGAGTTTTTCTGTCTGGCTTCTTCCTGGGGATTCAGGACATTTCCAATGGCATTGAGCCTCGACGGGGAACCAGCCAGCTGGAGCTGCTGCTGTTTCTTCCCACATAGTGAGGGTACTTAGACACTTGGGATGCTCCTGGCACTGCCGTTACTGTTGTTCCTCACCTTTAACAAGAAAGGCCATCCCCCATGCATACTTGGATGCTAGTTGGTGGATGCTCCAATATCATTTTCTTAAAACCTGGCATCTCCTGCATGGTCCTCATCTGGTAAATCTGCTTTGCTAGTTTTGCAATAGGAGAAGAACTAATAAATTATATCTTTCCACCCTGCTGTTGGTGCTGTTCTGGCTTTCTGTTTTCCAAGCAGAAGCAACCATCACTCTATAATGATTCCAGAATTCTCCCCACCAAACAAAGTCACAAATCTAAGTTTCTAGGAATAAACACCAACAAAATACCCATCAATGAGAAATAATTATTACCAAGAAAGAAGATAGAAAGTTGTCCAAAATAAGGATATTTTGCTTATTGCAGTTAATTATATCCAATTTATTATTGGCAATGTTGTTATGTTACTATGATGTGTCAACAACAGTCTCTCGTTGAGTGCCCACTATGTAATGACAGCTATGCTAAATGCTGTATGTCACTGAATTCTCACAGCAATGCTATGAGGTGGTACACTATCTCCATTTTACTAATGAAGAAACTGAGGCTTAAAAAAGTTCTCCTGCTTCAAAGCCAGCCAGACTGCTTAACCACTCCACCATGCTATATATAGCAATGGGAAGCATAGAAATAATTTAAATGTTCCTTAGAAACACTTGCCTTATTTTCTTTTTGGCATGCAAAATCGTAGGATAATGTACTTTTAAGATCTAAACCACTGAATTACTTTTAAGAAATGTCTTTCCTGGGGCACCTGGGTGGCTCAGTCGGCTAAGCGCCAGACTTCGGCTCAGGTCATGATCTCACGGTTTGTGGGTTCGAGCCCCACATCGGGCTCTGTGCTGACAGCTCAGAGCCTGGAGCCTGCTTCAGATTCTGTGTCTCCCTCTCTCTCTGACCCTCCCCTGCTTGTGCTCTCTCTCTCTCTCTCTCTCAAAAAATAAACATTAAAAAAAATTTAAAAAAAAATGTCTTTCCTTCACCCAGTCCCTTAGTTATAGGAGGCAGAATGGTGTTTGGGTGAGCAAAGTTTGGGTGGCTTTGGTGTGAGAAATGCCAAGATATGGGGAGAATTACTTTGTGGGACATGGTCCTTCATTTTGCAAATGGGGAATACTACATTCCACCTCCTAGGATTGTGGTGGGTGCTAAGAGAGGAAACATATTTATGTAAAGCAAGTGTTTACTGAGTGGGGGCTATTCTATTATTATTAGGGGAGTCCCTTGAGTTCAGCTCTAGTATCTCCCTGTGTTTAATCTTCCACATCCCAAACTCCATAGCTTTCCTATGCATCTTCATTTATTTAAGGCTCATATTATACCTACTGTCAAACAGTGTTCAAGACAGAGGCTCTAAATCAATCTCTGTATAAACACAGTTGGCTTTGAAGTTATTGGAGAGGTCAGAAGTCATAATGCTAGTCTCAGCCATGTAAAACTTGGCAAGCCCCGTGCCTCAGTTTCCTTATTTATCAGTGGGGATAAAATCAGCACTCTGTTCCTCAAAGTGTTGCTAGTAGGACGATAAATCAAACAAGTGGAAAGCTAAAATATGCTACCAGCAGTCATTAGTGTCAGCTTCTAGTGAGCTTATAAATGCCACAGAGGGTATGTTCTGCAACAGGAAACAGCCCGACCCCATAATGAAACACAGTGACAGAACAAAGCCTTATTTGTTTGTCTTTGGGTCTTCTTCTGTGAACTGCCAATGTGAGAGGGTCAGCCATCCTGTTTTCTGCTTCTTCTAATGAACTCCCTGTGGTACAATTACTTACCTAAGGTCAAAAGGCAAGTCTTCAAGGCAGAAGTCTCATTGTCCTCTCTGGTTTACTTCTGACATGGAACTGTTTCGTCCCCTTGAGGTGAAGGTGCTGTGAAGATCTACTCTTAATTATGTACTTTCTCAAATCAATGGATTGAGACAAGGACGAACCATAGAGATGCTAAAAAGCATCACAATTATTGCTGGTAACCTGGGAGAAGTTTCCATTGCCCAGAAGCTGAGGTTCATTTGTCATTTTATGTTTTAGAAGCCAGTCTCATGGAAGAAATGTGTTCTTTAACCTTCCTTCCCACTCGAGACTACATCTGTTCCCCACCCCCTGTCTTTTAAATGTTTTGCAGTGTTTGCTTTGACAGATTGCCAGCTGCTTTTCTTCAAAGTGGACTGAATGGCCAGAGCTACTTGGACAATTTAGATTGGAACACCTAGCTACAGCCTACTCCAAGGAGGCTGGTACAAATTTATATCCTCTGACTGTGGGGAGCATCTTCTGAAGAAGGAATTGCTCATTTGAAGGCTGGGATGGACATTCTGGAGTTGTCCCGAATGTGTTAGATGGTGAGAGTCTTAGTTGTCTAGTGGTTGGTCAGGAGCTTAGACTTGGGAGGCACACGACCCAGTTGGAGCCTGACCACACTAGCTGTGTGAGCTTGGGCAAGTCACCTCACCTCTTTGAGCTTCCCTTTTCTTTTATAGTGCAGCTGGAATGGTAGATGTTTCAGAGTGTTGCTCCGAAGGTTAAATGAAATTAAGCTTGTAAAGCCCTTAGACTAATGCATAATAAGTAGTAAGCACTCAACGGATATCAGCTAGTGCTACTGACACATGCAACATGCTTGGCATGAATATGTGTATTAAGGGTGGCTGTTGTAACATTATTAGTGTGAGTTTTGTCCCTTGCCACCTAGACCTTGAATCAGCTTTGCTTCAGCCCCCTGGTCTTACAGAACCTTACACAATGGAAGTGGTTCCATCATTTCTGTCTTAGAGGCTTCCTTGCCACAGAACTCAGATACGACTTCCTTGGGCAGTGGGTGGAGGCCATCACCAGTATCTAAAACAGATTCTAAGTTGTCCTCATCCATCTCAGTCTTTGTCCAAGACTAGTGTGACCTTCCTCTTCTTCTCAACATCCCCGTCCCCCACCAAATGCCTCCAAACCCTCACGCAAACCCAGAAGTTCTTTAGGAAAAATGTATCATTCCTTCTTTTGAAGCATGTAATTGACTTGCCATTAGAGCTCAGTCATGTATAGCAGGTACCCCTCACCCAGTCTTGGTCAATATTTGGGTCAAAACTGGTCTAGAGGCTCTCAATCCTGGATACACATCAGATTTGTCTGGTGGGGGGCTTCTAGAACATATAGGTGCCCCACTGTTGGTAATTAAATCACTGTGTAGGACTGGTCCTGTATGTCTGTGTAGCTAAGACTTTTGAGTGTTTATGCCAGGCACTGTACTAAGAGCTTTCTATGAATTAGCTCAGGGAATCCTCATAACAACCATATGAGGTGTTATCCCCATCCTACTGAGAGGTTAAGTAAGCTGGTCAAGGCTGAGTTTGAGGAAGAGCCTGGGTGAAACTTAGGGAGTCTCTTGCTCTCCAAAGCCATAGACTGCTAACAACCAAGCTATTTCTTCCCAAAATCTATTTGAAGAATGACTCAGTATCTGAGCTTCCCTAATATTTTACAACACTTGTTGGAAAGAGTCTCGAGACTCTGATATTAGTGGGTGCCTGATTTCAGCTACAAGGATAGAGGAGGAGGTGGTGTTGAGGCGATGCCCCCCATTTTCACACCCTCACCCACATTACATCTGCAGTCATTGCAAGGTGAGGCAAGTGTTAGTCATGTTCCCTGAGACCCAGCACGTATTGGCCATTTATTCTAATTAGAAGCAATTAAAGAATTACTCCTTATGGTGTAAGTATTTCCTTGCCCAAAAAAGAAAGGTTTTGGGCTTTGGCAAAACAGAGGAAACATTTGACTTTTCCACCTCTTGTCTTATATTAAAAATGAGGCAGATCTATGGGTTTAGTCCATAATTAAGTTTAATTTATTTATGCATTTTGATTTTTAATAGTTTTGAGAATTAACAAAAGGGCTATAAAAATAACTATAGTGGAGTCACCCTCCAGAATCTTATAAACTCACTACTACTTACGTTGATGTGACAAAATACAATTATATTTATACATATACACCTGCAACATATAACGCACACTCACACATATACGTACTTGCTCATAATTCACACACATCATGAAGAAACTTAGTGGTTTATTATATTTTAAAATACAGCAGTAAGCCTCATTTTCCAAATTAGTAAATATTAGTTTATTGACACATCCATTTGTTCTGGTTCTGATTAGTAGAATTAGAGTCAGACACACTTTGGTCTTAATGTAGGAAGAAATTACCTAACCCTTTGAACCATTCAATAATGGAATGGACCACTTTGTGGTCTAAGTGAGTCTGGTCTCACAGGGAGGATTCAAGCAGAGGGTAGGCTCTGAGAAGGGGAAGCTGTCTCAGAATTGTCTTCCTTTCAATATTGTGCTAAAACCTAATGTTGTAGGTGCTTTGAGAAGGTAAGCAGTATCATTAGCAACCCTTTAACACTTTGGCCTTTTTCTGGAACCCTCTTTCAAGAATGCCTGAGTAGGGAGGGAAGGTATGGCTTCATCTTATCTGAGCTTCTGTCAGTTCCTTTTTGGATCTAACCAGTTACACATCCAATTAGTGTTAATTGTTATAATTATCACTTTCTTTCCTGAAACTGATAACCAATTAATTTCATAGAATGTAGATCACATGACATCAAATAGTTATAGGTGTGTGTGTGGGGGGGGGGAGGTTTTGGTTACATGGAATAAAGGCAGTCGTCTGGCCCTCTTAAGGAAGGCTTCTTAGCAAATTGGCTACTCTTTGAGTTTCCAAATAGTATAAATTCATGGAATGAAAGATTTTATTCTCAAATTTCAACAGTTTTATTATATCACTTATACTAGGCCTGACATTGATGTCAATGTCATAGATATGGTCCTATTCCTGATGGAGCTTGGGCATATAGGTGCTGGATGGCACTGGGTACACAGCACTGGGTCTGTGAATCAAGCAGTTATTCCATTATAGTCATGATAAGGACCATGAAATAGAATTGCAGGGGTCAATGAGATTTGGTAGCATGGGCACCTAACAGATGGCTCAGGGAGAGCTTCTGAAGAAGATGCCATGTGAGTTGAGACTGAAAATTGAATAGACATTAATTGGGTGAACTGGTGAGAGAGGAAGGTGTTAAGCAGAGGAACAGGCAAAAATGAGCCCATTTTTGGAGAGGCACTAAATTGGATCCAAAATCAGGTTGCACTTTTTCCCATGGTAGATTTTCTATGAATATTAGTCTGAATTCCTGAGGTGACTTAAAACCAATATGTGAAAGGCTCTTGAATTTTATTTCATAAACTGTTTGTCTTATGGCTCTAGGAAATTATTCTTCTTGTACCTGTTTTTATTTTGCAGAACATACTCCAGGGAAGGCACTGTGGATGTTGTATTCCACAGTGGATGTGAGCACTGTGGATGTTGTATTCCAATGCAGGACCATTCTTCCTTCTTCAGCCCTGAAATACCCACTAGAGAGAAATGAAGGCATGCAGCGTGTGTTTGAAATGCCCTGAGAAGGGCATATGCCACTCTAAACAACATCTGACATGCATCATGTTCCAATAAACTCTGTTTTTGAACAAGGTCACAGAAAGAATGAATTTTGATCTTTACTCACAGTGTAATTTTTCTTTTAAAGAGAAACCCAACATTACAAAAAGTCATGCATCCCTTTCTTATTTTTAGGACTGTTTTGCTTCCAAATGTGTTCTGGCTGGCGCCCAGCTTTTTATGTGTGTTCTGAAAGTTTAGAAAGAACAGTTTTTGAAAGTCACACTGGCAATTGAGAAACTCAGAAAGTGGAAACCGCATACAGCCCCAACAACGGAATTCACTGTACATCATGAAGAAGATGATGTTACTTCCCATTTACTGAGCATTTACTATGAGCTTAGCACAGTCATAGAAACTTTCCATGCAATTTCTATTTTTTTAAATTTTTAAAAATCGTTCCTTATTTTTGAGAGAGAGAGAGAGAGAGAGAGAGAGAGAGACAGAATCTGAAGCAGACTCCAGGCTCTGAGCTGTCAGCACAGAGCTCAATGCGGGGCTCAAACTCATGGACCATGAGATCATGACCTGAGCTGAAGTCATACGCCTACTGACTGAGCCACCCAGGTGCCCCCATGCAGTTTCTTATTTAATTCTTTCAAATTGTCTACAGGGCAAGTACTATTAATCACCTCCTCCCCCTCCCCTTTTTTTTTTCTAATGAAGAAATAGGCTTAGATGGATTATGTAAATAACCTAGGACCACACAGCTCATAAATGGAGGGACTGGGACTTGACCTTATTATTCTGTGACCATAAAACCCAAGTTCAGCTCTATTATACTTGCTCCATGCCTGGGAAACTGCATGGTGGAAACACTGGGTGTTAGATCTTTAGGCAAATTCAAACTCAATAGTAACGGTACTTATGGTTGTGGGCCTCAACAAATAAGGCAAACATAGCCTCCTCTCAAGTCACTGGCTAAGTTCTTCTGACAAAGAGTTTTAAAGCCCCTCTGAATGGATGGATGAGTTTGAGTTTACTACGAGGTGTGGTGGAGACACCTGACATGCAAAAGGCATAATCCTTAGTCGCGTGGCAGAGATGATCATAAATCCCGCAGGGGACTCTCCTTTGGGCAGGTATGATGAGTACTGTATGGCTGGTTGGGGAATGGGTGTTACTCACACTTCTTCAGTGCTGGCCTCTCATTTACATAACAACCATCAACTTCCCAGCAAGATTTACCTCTCTCTCTTTCTTTCTTGTTATCTTCTTTCTCTCTCTTTTTAATTTTTCATTTTGCAAATTTCCAGCATACACTTAAGTAGAGAAAATAGCGAAAATGAACTTAGCTCCAACATTGATTGACATTGTGTCACTTTTGTTTCATCCATCCTTCTACTCTCCCTAATTTTATTTCTTGAGTACCTTATTTTTTAATTTTACTTTTATTTATTTATTTTTGATTTATTTTTTCATTCTTATTTTTATTGAAATAGTTGACATACAATATTATATTGGTTTCAGGTGTATAACACAGCAATTTGACAATTATGTCCATGATGCAATGCTCACCATGTGTAATCACTGCCTGCCACCATGCAAAGTTATTACATTATTGACTACATTCACTATGATATAGTTTTCATTTCTGTGACTTATTTATTTTATAACTGGAAGTTTGTATCTTTTTATCCCCTTTACCTACTTTGCCTATCTCCTTCCCCCTTGCAACCACCAGTTTATTTTTGGTATTTGTGAATCTATTTCTGTTGTCTTTTAGATTCCACATATAAGTGGAATCATACAGTATTTGTCTTTTTCTGTCTCACTTATTTCACTTAGCATACCTAAGAGTCTCTAGATCCATCCAAGTTGTCACGATGGGCAAGATTTCATTCTTCTTTACGGCTGACTAATATTCCTCTGTGTGTGTGTGTGTGTGTGTGTGTGTGTGTGTGTGTGTGTATTACATCTTCTTTATCCATTCATCTATTGATGGACACTTAGGGTGGTGCTCCCATATTTTGTCTATTGTAAATAAATAATGCTGCAATAAACAAAGGGGTGCATATATCTTTTTGAATTGATTATTTTTTTCTTCGGGTAAATACCCAGAAGAGGAATTAGTAGGTTGTATGATATTTCCTTCCATTTTTAGTTTTTTGAGGAACTTCCATACTATTTTTCATAGTGGCTGTACCAATTTACATTTTCACCAACAGTGCATGAGGCTCCCTTTTCTCCACATCCTTGCCAAAATTTGTTATTTCTTATCTTTTTGGTATTAGACATTCTGACTAGTGTGAGGAAATATCTCATTGTGGTTTTGATTTGCACTTTCCTGATATTAGTAATGTTGAGAATCTTGTGTTTATCACTTTTAAAAGTGTCTTGTGTTTCTGGCTCTAGAAGAAGGTCAAAAACATTCATCCATACAATGGACAATGATTCAGACATTAGAAAAGGACAATATGCACTGACATGAACTTTTCTGTGATGTACACAGTTTCAGCTGAACAAAATCAAATTGCAGAAGTGTATGTATACTCGGACTCCTTGGGTTGCAAGTGGCAGAAATAGCTTCAGTGAGAAACAGAACTTACTATGGGTCTAGCATAGTTGTAAAACTAGAAGGAGTAGTAAGAACTCTCTGGAGTAGCTCAGAGAGTTGAAGACAATGTTGCATAGAAGAGCTTTGGGCATGATGGGAACTTTGGGGTCCTCCGCAGTGGAATCAGGGACCTGAATGTTCTCAGAGCCAAGACTCTCTGCCTCTTATCTCTGCTTCTACATGTTTGCAGATTTTCTATAAGAGTGGAGGCATGGATGCCACTAACTCTGTAATTGCCTTCATCAAGCTCCTTTTTGCCAGTTGAAAAACCCCAGGGAAGGAGTCTGCCTGGCCTGGCTGTGATCATGTGTCTAGCCCTTGGAGCAATCATTATGGCTAGTGGGGAAAGGTGATGTAAAAACCCCTGAAGACAGAAAGACAAGGTCTAAAGCTAAAAGGAGAAGATAAAAGATACTGAAAGAAAAATAAAACATAATTGGGCCCAATTTTTGTTAAAATATACATTTAAAAAATCCAAGGGAATATACACTGTTAAAAGTGGTTGGTTGTCTCTGAGGGTAGATTTTCACTTTTCCTGGAATGTTTGAATTTTATTTTGCAATGTACTTCTCTTTCTTTTGTAAGCTAATTTTTTTATTTTTTTATTTTTTAGGATTTTCATTACAAAGTTAAGCAGAAAACGTTCTAAACCAGTATGCTTTTTGTTTGTTCACTTGATAATATATCTCATTAATCAAACCCAGGAGTATCATCTGAAGCTGTTGCCAATTTGGTACATATTTTTATCATTCAAAATAGCTTGTTTTCTTTTATTATTCTCCTCCAAGCAAATTAGTTCCCTTTCATTTAATTGTGTAGTTAAAGCTTTTGTTTGGAAAAGAACTCTGTTTCTCAGAGCTGATCCAAAGCCTGTTTCAAGAAATGGATGAATTTTGGCAACATAAGTTATGGAGCTTTTTACTGTCTGTAAGAATTGCTTGGCGATAGAACATTCAGTAACCTGAGCCATTTTTGTAGGTGGTAGGATATATACCTAATGGTTGGAAGAAAAACTAGCACCTTCTCCTGTTTTCTGGGTCCAGGCCCTGTTCTACCTTTATCTAGCATCAGCCCCTGCCCTGAGGCAGGTTGATTAATGGGCCCATCACTTATATCTTTGCAGTTTAACTGCAGATTCCACTCTTCATATTACATTAACGATTTTCCTATTACTAAAAAACAACTTATGTTTATGGAATTCTCAGAGTGTTTATTCAGACATTTTTCTCAGTGACTTTTCAAATATGTAGCCTAAAGCTCTTATTTTGTAGACCTTGGGTCCTTGGTAAAGTTGGGTAAACAAGTCCACTTTGGTCCCAAGAAACATTTCTAGGTGTCTGGTTACCCTTTCTCTCCACAAGAACCCACCTTTAGGGGAGGTGTTTTTTTCTCCTTCCCAAAGAGATCCATCCAGGCTGTAAAGATAATAGATGAACACAGACATTCTCACAGCACAGGAATGATGTGCTGGAAGCACATCAGGAAGTCGGTTGTTAGTTAAAAGTCCTCGTGTAAGAAATTCTTTTTGGAACACCAGGGTGTAAAATCTCTATAATTGAAGCTCCAGCCTCTTTTTCTCTTTGTTTCCTTAAAAATTTATTGTTGTTGTTGTTGTTCCTAAAAGTTCCAATAAAACTTTATTTACAAAAACAGGCAGTCAGCCCATGGGCTGTAGTTTGCTGATTTGTTTTTCAAAAATATTATATTATTTTTGATTTACCTTGAGTGCTGAGATTTTGGTGCCTCCTTAAATTTTGCACCCCAAGCTAGTATCTCACTTGCCTTGTTTAAGTCTTGACCATTTAGTGTAGAGTTTCACAGATTTGTTTAAAACTCCTAACAATGTAAGTTTTACTCTTTTCCCTAATGCGATCAGCATTATGGGCAGAGAAGCCACCATTCCTTGAGTCTTCTAAGGATTTTCCTGGATGGTTTTATTTTATCCTCATCATAGCCATATTCAGAAGAAACTGCGAACTACTCCCATTGTATGAATAAGGAGACTGAATCTCTAAGTAAGTAACGTGTCTGAAGACACATAACTATTAAATGCTGAACTTTTGCCACTATGGAGGAAAAGAGAAAAAATGTTGGCTTTGCTATGTTATTGATATTTCATATATCTTTCATGTTTCAACACCCTCATCCCCATTTTAAAAATGATTTTTCTCTCATGTAATGAATCTCATTATTAGCTCCCTTAAAGTTTTGCTGGGTCTTTTCAGCATCTGCATGGGGGGAAATGTGGATAGGATTCAAGGTAAGAACTTTTCAGGGGTTTCTAGAATAGCTTAACTCTCCATAATGCTGTTAGCTTTTTAGAAAGAGAACATGGTGGTGTTTGAATGTAACTGCTTTGGTAGCAAAAAGCACTAGTCTAAAGGAGTAAGGGTTTGAGTGAAGCCAAAAGAATATGTGAGCCTGCAGTATTTTGAAGTTTTTAAACCTTGTATCTGTAGTTAATTCTCTTCTTAGGGGCTTCCAAGAGGACTTTCCACCTTGAAGTTATTCTTGAAAAATGGGCATGGTAAAAAGTCCTTTTAATTTTACAGCTTTTAGCATAATTTAAAATGTGCTAATGAACTACCTTTAAATAGCCACGCCAGGGAATGCAGAAAGAAGGGGAGGTCTAAGGGATGGGCAGTATATCATGGAAAATGCCATAAAGAAACAGACACAGGCCAGGCTCAAGGTTTGGCGTGGCCATCTGCCACATTTTCCAGAAGCAGAGTAAGTAATACCCAATAACTATAAGAGTATCTACTTATGAGGTTTCCCCCAGGTTTGTTTTCTTTGGGAAATCTGGTAGCTAGGCAAGTTCAGCCTTTGGATTCTAGTGAACTGGAATGAAGGGCATTGTTTGTTTAAGCATGAAGAAGATGGCTTTTCCAATCAGGGAGTAATTGTGGCTGCAAGGAAAAGAAACTTGCTCAAGCTACCTGAGGCAGAAAAAAGAAAGGTACGCATCCATTGGAGGGACACGGGGCCTCTCATGGAACCCAAGGACATCAAGGGTCCCCAGACTTTATGAGTGGCCAGAATTGTGGAAATGGAAAGTTATGAGAAACCAAGGAACTAAAGCAATTGATGTAATTGTACATTATATGAACACTAACCAACATTTTTGCAAGCCCCTGAAAGACTTGCATACCTTGAGATTACAGATTCATAGGAAACTCTAAATGGGGAATTAATAAATGTTTAATTATGAATGTCTACAAAATATAACTTTATGGTTTTTCATATTTACAAACATTTCGTTCCATTTGAAAATAATTGTAGGTTAGATTTCATTCTCATCTCACAATAATTCTTGAGTATGCTCTATGATTATGGACAAATCATGGCCACAAGTGAATATAATGAATTAGCCAAATAATTTTAAAAGGAAAGCTAAAAAACCTTCAAAAATTTCCACCTGGAAAAAAACATTTTGATGGTGCTGGATTTTGATATGCTTGCTATGATGCTTAGGCCTACAAAGTCTTAAAACATTCATGGCAAAGAGAATTGGCTTAGATTGGTTTAGCTAAACCAATAGGTTGGCTTCCTAAGCGTCAGATGATTATTTCTGATCCAATTAACTGTGGTGGTGTTGGTGCTAGTGACTCAGTTCATTGGACCTTTTTTCTTTTATGGCAGCCCAATGATGTTTCTCTTGAATTAAACTTATCCTGTTGAGAGACATGTACAAATAACCGCATGCCTAAAGACAAATAATTGTGAGTTGTTTAGGGATTTTGTTTCTCATCTAACTAAATTCTTCCCATGGCTAATGACTGTACTGGGTTACTCAGCCATGCCTATGACTCTAATTACCAAATGTGATGACTTCCAAGCACAGTCTTCCTATTTCTCTCATCTGACTTCAAAGCACACTGAGATAGTCACCTTCCGGATATTTCCACCATGAGGTCCTTGGCACCACAAATTTAGAAAGCTCCAGCTGAACCCATAAATTATTCGTAAATTTTCATAAACCTGTATCACCCACCCCCACCTTTATTTCCAGTCTTAGTGAATGGCACATTATCCAGTTGCCCAAACCAGACTCCTGGGAGCATTCTTATATCCTCCCTCTTGTCCCATATCCAATCACTCACTAAGTCCATTTGATTATGTCTTGTTGATTCTAGAGCCAAACTGCCTCATGTTGGAAGAAGTAATTGAGAGGATATGATCACCATTTGACCCATAAGTTGGACCTGGGTTATTTGAGGCTCCTTATCTGCTTCCCAGTCCTTAGAATGTATACTCTTCCCACTGTTCCCACAGTGGGAGCCATTTCAAGGCTTTAGCCTTGAGAGAATAAGGTGTTGAAAGCATTTGGACAGTATACATGACTGAATACAGTTAAGGCCTTTACATAAACTTTTAAGATTCTAATGGGCAGGTGCAGAGATTTACTTGTCTTGCAATCACTGGAGACAAGCCTTGTATGTAAGGTCCCTTGCTTATTAAACCTGCCACCTACCAAACTGGACTGGCCTGCCTCTTTCTTTGGCGTCTCCTTGCTTTCCACATAGGGGGCCAGTTTGGGAACCAACACATGGGTTTGAATCTCAGTCCTGCAACTTCTCTATGTATAAAAGAGAGAGATGTTGTTGTTGTTGTTGTGTATTATGACCCTATATCATTGTGCAACAAGAACAGTTGTTTCTAACCAGTGCTTAGTTCCTGGGCCACTTGGCCACGATGTCTATCTATTGGGCAGGATTATGAGGATTGGCAGTGGTGAATGAACATATTGGGGAACATGAGGCTATAGATATAGTGGTGTTTTTACATTGGAGAGATTTTATTACTTTTTTCTACTTGGTTCAAAAAATATATATAGGAGTATACAGTTTTCTTTTTGCTTCAGGATCTAACGTGGCACTGGGCAGAGCTGACAAAACTGGTTGATGGAGAAGATGTGTGGTATAAGCAAAAGGGGGAATCAGAGATGCTTCTAGGTTTGGACCTGAGCAACTGGAAAAAGGGTTGTGTCATTAATCTGATCCACGACCTTGGGAGAGAAGAGATTTGGAACATAAAAACCCAGAGTCCTGTGTCGAACAAACCAAGTTGAGAAGCCAGTTAGATACCCACATTGGGGATATCAAGTAAGAAGTCGGATACTCAAATATTTTAGATCTTTAGGAATCTGAGTTTCTGTCTACATAGCTATTCTCCTTTCTGCAGACCAGCAAAGGTCTTAGAGCTCATTTCTCAGTGACTTCGGCATCATGGTTTTCGTGCCCTAGTTCTGATTTGGGCTACAAGCTCACCGTTCAGTACCCACTGGCTGACTCATTCCAATGGCCCAGTTTCAAATATTCTGGAGAAAGCTTATGACAGCCCACCCAGGGGCAGGTGTTCTCCAAAGATTTGATCTCCTACAGTTGGAGTCACAGAGTATGCAGGCTGCTGCTCTGGGCTGAGCACAGGGTGGGACAGGAAGGGTGGAAATTTGATGACATTTCCTTGGGAAGCCGTTCCCTGAACTCCAGGGAAAAGATTGGCTGTCCTTCTTATATGCTCCTACAGCACCCAGAGCTTTGTCCCTTCATAAGTGGTATTGTAATGGCCTGTTTTCTTGCCTGTCTCTCCTGCTGTACTGTACCTTAAGATCCTTTAGTCCAGGGGCAACTTGGTGACTCAGCCAGTTAAGCATCTAGTCTTGATTTTGGCTCGAGTCATGATCTCATGGTTTGTGAGTTCCAGGCCCATGCTGGGCTCTGCCCTGACAGTGCAGAGCCTGCTTGGGATTCTCTCTCTCCTCCCTCTCTGCCCCTCCCAACTCATGCTCTCTCTCATTCAAAATAAGTAAACATTTTTTTTTTTTCAAAAAACATCCTTTAGGTCAGGTTTTAATTTTTCAGATGAGAAAACTAAGCCCCAGAGAGGATAAAGACAACTTATGATCCCTAAAACTTCCAGTCCTTGTTTTACTACATAAAGTTGTTTTCTATTTAAAGTGATTATTCTTAACTTTCTCAAGGACCCAATGTGAAAGAAATCTGTTGAGAACCATAGATCTTCTCTCTGGGGGAAAAATGTACATAGGCATATAAACAAGAAGTTGTCCCTATGAAGTCCAATGATTCCTGTTTAGAACCATGGATCAAAGGAAAAGAGACTGGGTGGACGAGAATAGTGAATTTTAGGTATAGATTTAAATATAGTCTCAGCTGGGTATGTTACCTGACTTTTCTGAAAGACAGAAACATCTTACAGAGTTTTTGTGAGAGTAGTGGAAAAATGTGAGTGGTGCACATAGGAGGTAGTCAAGAAATATTGGTCACATTTCAAAAGGTAAGGGATTTTAGGATTTCTCAAAGGACTCTCAACAAGGTCTATCTATCTATCATCTATCTATCATGCCTTTTTGGCAGAGGCTGTCAAGGATGTACATGGGAAACTAAACACAACAGATGTAGCTTGGTTTTACATTGGAGCACCTGGGTCAATCGAATAAGTGCAGATTTCTTGTGACTGAGAGAAAGAAGAAGGTAAGGGCGAAGAGGTCTCAGGGAATATGAGTCTGAAAAACTATAAACACCACAAGTGTAAAAGGAAGGCTTAAGGAACAGGGCATTTGGGTAGAGTCTACTTCCTCCATTTAATATTTGAATTCCCAACATGGGAGGAAGGAAGGAGTCATCCATAGTCATTATGCTGATTCCACACCTCTGCTTATCCAGACATCTCATGGCTGGATTTAGCTTCATTTGCCCAAGCTTCCCAGCAGGAAACATTTAGATCTGGCCACTGAAATTGCTGGCAGCAGACTCATCAGGACAGAAAGGAAATCACTGCTCCAGTCTTGCAATTGACTACTCAGTGAGAGACCAAATCTGGAGCTTCCAGTGAGGTTTGGAGTCCCCTCCCTAATACAAAATGGTAGTGGCTGGGGCTCCAGACTTGTTGGCTGGAAGCTTTTTCCAATGAAAAACGTGTCCAAACTCCTGCTGCAAATTATCTTGAGGTGTATACATGTGTGTGTGAATGAACTCAGACGCCATCTTTCTACCTTAAACGGGATGATGCACGCACATTGCAGGGCATAGAGAAGGCACTCAATGAATGGGGATGATGATGATGATGATGATGATGATGATGGTGATGATTTTTTTTTTCCTTGCTCCCTTTTTCATCTTCCATTCGCTGTTCTCCTTAGGAGAACAAGAAAGTAAAAATCTTATGAAGTCCCTTCACCCTCCTAAAGAAGATTAAGTTAATAGGGTGCCAGGGCATGGGAACCTCAACCTCCCCTCCCCTCTAAAGCTTAACTTAAAAGACAGTTTGCATCTCCTCTACCAAGTGCCATCCCTGCCCCTGTCGCCAAAGCCACTTGACTAGTCCCAGGAGTGCCTGGCTGCTTTTGGAGGGGGGTACCCGGGAAGGGGCGTCGGGGAGAGGAGAATGAGGGCCACGTGCGTCAAGACGGCCTCCCGGGAGGAGGCGCTTCGAAGACCCCAGCCACCCAGGGCCAGGCGCTCTCTGCTGCCCCCCGCGGAGGCGCCCGCGTCCCAGCCCCGGCCCCCCCAGCGGCTCCTCGGGAATGCTGGGAATGTGAGTCAGGGCCGCGGCGAGCCGGCGAGCGCGCGGAGCGGCCGGGCGGGGGGCCCGGCGGAGCGCAGCCCTGGCAGCG
>NW_024412444.1:12034193-12329118 GCF_014898765.1 Herpailurus yagouaroundi
CGGGAAACCCTGGCAGCGCCGCGCGAGCGCGCGTCTCGGGACTGCGGCGGGTGCCGCCCCCTCGGCCGTCAGCCCCGCCCGGCCCCGCGCCCGGCCCCGGCTCTCGGAGCCGTGCCCTCCCTCCCCGCCCCGCTCCTCCTCCACCTCCTCCTCTCGCTCCTGCTCGCTCGGGCTCTGGCTCCGGCGCCGGCTCCAGCTCCTCCCGGCCGCCCGGGGCCAGGGCGACGTGAGGTTGTAAAAATCCATGTGGGACGGCCCCGGGGCGAGCATCCGAAAGGTGAGACGTCGACGCCGGGGCCGGGGCCGCTGGGCACCCGGCTCCCTCGGGGCGCCCATGCCGGGCATCCCTCGTGCCGGGTCTCCCTCACTAGTGGGGAGCTGCAATGCGTTATCACGGGGAGCCGAGGGGTGAACCATCCGCCTCCCCCGGGGCTTTCTGGGGCGGGGGAAAGGATGGGGCGGCCTAAGGGCGGATTTGCCTTGATGTAGAAACCCCCGGATTGGAACAAGTGCACGGCTTGCACTGGCGCGCCGGCGCCGCTCGCTCGCCCCGGCGGCTCGGGCCACCTCCTGCAGTCCCTCTCCGGCAGCTACCCTCACTGCCATCGCCTTTCTTTTCTCCAGCTCCCCTTTTTCGCCTGGCTTCCCCCCCCCCCCTTGCCTCGAGGGGTGGGGTGTACGCAGGGGCAAGGGTCTGGGGGAACCCCAAGCAGAACAAAGTGGAGAAAGGTGGAGCCCCAGCCCAGGGGGGGTGGGGTGCCTGACTGCCTTGGTGGGCTCCGAGGGGAGCGTGTTAAAAAAAAAAAAAAACAAAAACCCGTGTCAGGGAAAATGAAGCCGGCTTTACTGGGGAGGGGTAGAGGGTGGTGGTGTATGAAAACGAATACGCTGTGAAATTAAACTGAACGGCATTCCTTTCCTCCCCTCCCCATCTCCGAATTATACAAGACAAGGGGTACTTAGAAGGTTGTGCCTTATTTTTTTCTTTCTCCTTCTTTTTTTTTTTTTTTTAAATTTCGTCCGAGCGTTTGAAAGATCATCTTAGGACAGTGAAGATTAAGGACTGCTTTGGTGCGGGTTAATAAAACAGCGCTCATAAACTCTCGGATCGACCCGGGCTTATTTATTTTGTACTTAAGGGTCTCTGTTCTCCTTTCCAGAGAGGGAGGGTCTGCTCTGTTATGAGCGGATCGATTTTAGGCGGCTACCTGCCTTTGCTGGATGAAAGGCAATTTACTCCCAGAGTGGTGAATTGTCAGGTCCCTCTGTGATTGACAGTTACACCTGCCACTTATGTGGGCAGAACGGGGACCGGTAAAACCTCAAGAGCCAATCAACGCTCGGGAGAGGAGGGCAGCTCCCACTTGTCATGGTTAGTTTCCTGGTTGGCTTTTTAAATCAGTGGTTTTACTTAACCATTGGTTTCCACCAGGTATGAGGCTCCAGCTGTGAGAGGCAGACAAGCGGGAGGAAAACTCTTCGAAAATGGGCTCAGAAGCAAGTATACTTGACTTGTGTTTGTTTCTTCTCTGCCCCTTCCTCCCCTCACTAGTTGTGGTAGTTGGGGATGCTCAGGCCATTGGCTTCAAAAAGATGAAATGAATCTGTGTAAAAAATAATGCAGTGGTGTTGGGGGGGGGGAGTATTAGGGGGTTAGAATTGCCCACCTATTTCTCTAGAATTGCAGACTTCTTTATAAGTGACACCATTTACTGTTGAGCTATCTGGAAAAGGGTGTGGCACTTTGTCTCCTATGGTCACTCTTGTCCTTGTAAAGTCACATAGTTTTTCAGTATATAGTACTTGGTTCTTGGCTCTATTAATGGATTTGTAAGATATTTTTGAAGCAGACAAGCATGCCTTGTTAGGATGACCACGGATTGAAGGGATTCCGTTAGTTTTTGACAGTGTAACTCAACTTCTGGAAGTGAGGGCTTGCCTTCTTCACTTACAGTTTGGCTGTCAGTTTGGAGGTGGCAGTGGGGTCAAGCCAGATCATTTCTGGAGGGTAGAAGAGTTTGCTTTTAAGGTGAGTTTGCTCCTAAGGTGAGCCATCTTGTCTGTCTGCCTCTGTGCTTTAATAAAAGCCTTGCACAGTTTGGGAGGGTGATGTGTGGATGGTGATGGAAGCATGGTTTCACCAGCAAGATGTTCATGGGTGGAGGGAGTGTGGTCTCAATTCTCTATTAGTGAAAGCCTTGTTTTTTTCAGTGCCCTTTTCCTGAATTCACTAGAAAAGTTACTGATCAGAGAGCTGTTACCTTATAGAAGCTGTATCTGGATGTGACTATAAAGCTGTGCATTCAGTGTTTTGTGAACAGATGGTGAGTCAGAGTATACTGATTAGGGTCGTTATCATGTAGGAGCCAGGTTTGTGAGGGTAGTATTATTACTATTACTATTATTGCTATTGCGTATGCTAGCACTTTGTGGAGTATTTTACATACATTATCTTTTTAAAAACTTTCAGAGATCCTATGAGGTAGGTGTTATTATTACCCCCAAATTATAGATAAGGAAGCTAAAAGGAGTTTTGTATCGTGTCACAGTTTAGTGTAACAGTGATCTCTTCAGCACAGGTTTCTCTGACCCAGAGCCTGTGACCTTGGCTATGGCCTTGAATTCGAATTTGGGTTGTGCTGTCTATGTGTCTGTTCTGAAGTATGGCCTCTCCCAGCATACATAGGGCCTGTTCTGTTAAGAGTCCATTGCGATGTTAATGACCTTTGCACTGTCCTATGTGTCTTGCCACTCTGAAGGCTGTCACTTCTTACCAATAGGCAAATTTAGTAACTTCGTGTATTATATATTTCTGGTAGGTCAACTTTAGCTGAGTGGAAATTGGTTCCAAATGTAATGATGATTATTTAAAAGAAGATAAAACAAAACAAAACCCACACTCTTCTATTTTTATTGATACCTTAAACTTCCAGTTGGAGTTTTGAATAGGTATTGGTTGAATACATGATCTTATTCAGTTGGCTTTTTTTCCCCCATTTGCTAAGGGATTGGAATTTTATTTTCTCTTTCACTTACAAAGAGACTCTTTTTCATTAGTGAGTAAATATAATTATATTTAAAATTATTCTATTAAAATAGTATGGCCTCCTTATTTTATTTTGTTGGAAAGGCCACAAGACTTAAGCCTTATCAGCGTCTTCCCATTGGTGAAACTCAATGGTCATGGTTTGCCAAAACAGATACCCTCAAATATGAGTTTAAATGAATGGAATCCATAATTTCACCTCAACAGACAGTCTTTGACTTTGGTGATATTGACTTTGTATAATCTACATTTTTGTTTGTTTTGTTACAGACACCCTTAAATGCCTTTTATCAGATAAGAAGTTAACATTTTGGCTGTTATATGGGAGACCTACTTGCCAGTCAACAGTTTAGTTTCAGCAAGGTTTATATTATTGCTTGATACTTTGTTGTGACTTTCTTTTAGAAAAATAAACAAATGGAAAATGAAAAAGCACTGATATTAATGGGAATGTAGGTCTCATAAATCTAAAACAGTTGATCCAAAGACAGACATCATTGGATGTACCAAAGACAGATATGCTTCACACTGTTCTTTCTTATGTGAAGAAAAGGAACAAAGTGAATCAACATGTAAGAAATGCTAAAATACATCAATTGATAGAAGTTATATTAGGCAACTTTTGCTCTGTGTCAAAACTTTTTGACTTACAGCAACAGGTATTAATTCTCACACTCCTGAATTTTTTTTTTTAATTTTTTTTTCAATGTTTATTTATTTTTGGGACAGAGAGAGACAGAGCATGAACGGGGGAGGGGCAGAGAGAGAGGGAGACACAGAATCGGAAACAGGCTCCAGGCTCTGAGCCATCAGCCCAGAGCCCGACGCGGGGCTCGAACTCACGGACCGCGAGATCGTGACCTGGCTGAAGTCGGACGCTTAACCGACAACGCCACTCAGGCGCCCCTCACACTCCTGAATTTTTAAGTTGACTGTGATTTGGCTGATCTAGGCTGGGCTCTTGGGATGGCTGTCCTGTGGGCTACATGTTGGGTTCTGGTCTGCTCCCCATGTGTTCTTGGGCCCAAGCAGAAGGGATCGCAGCTACTTAAGGCATGCCCCTCTTGTGGCAGGTAACTGGATTTGATAGCCAAGTCAAACTGCACAAACAAATGTCATTTTCACTAATGACCTTTTTGGACATAGCATGTCACATGGTGAAGATCAACATCCATGGGTAAAAGTAGACTCTGCCCATAGTAGAGGAGGAAATATTTGATGAACTGTAATCTGAACTCCCACAGCTTATAAAAAGTAATGTGTGTTAGAGAATTTTATAATGTTTTTCTTCTTATTCTTAGGGAATACAATCTGCATCCTCTCTGTCCCACAACTAGCTTTATGACATACAAACCTAACGTTTAACTTTTACATTATAGGAATATACCAAGTTTGATTCTAGAGGATTGACTATAAATGTGAGTATGAAATGTACATGAATTACTTAAACTATCAAGGCACTGTTTATTAGAGCCCACTGTGTTCCAACAGACGAGGCTCAATGGAATAATGAACATAGGAGTTTTTGTCAGATGTGGGTTCTGCCACCATAGCACTTATTATTAGGGGTAGGTGTCAGGAAAGACTTCTTGGATGAAATGGCATTTTCCTGGACCTTGAAGCAGAGATAGTGTTGGAAATACATATAGAGCATATAGATAAGTATATAGTAGAAATGTAAGGAGAACATCTAGATATAATGAGTTATTCCATTTGATCAGAGGGTAAGATAGGTGAGTAATAATAACAACAGTAATTATAATGGTAGTAATTACAGCTCTACCTTTATTGAGCTGTTAACTACTGTGCTTAGCACTTTACCTAAAATGTATAATTTAATACTATGATGGACATTACTGATTGCCTATCCAATATTCATTCTCTCCTTTCTAACTAAAAGAACCTCAATTTTGTTTGAGATGGAAATATGCCCATCTCACTCTCCAAGACTCTTTTACAGCCTGGAGTGGCCATGAGACTCAGGTCTTATAATGATGTAAGTGGATGTTGTTGGATGAGGGCTTTCCTAAAAGCTTAGTGAGGAGGACACATGTGGCTAGTATACCGCAACAGCTTTGGCCCCTTTCTGCTTCTTGCTCCTGGGAACATAGGTGCAGTGCCTGAAAGGGCAGCAGCCAACTACCGCAACAAAGATATTAAAAATGGCAAAACCATTTTGAATGGTTCCATGGTTCCATTTTAATGACAGTTCCATAAAAATGGAACCTGGAAGGATCTTGATCTCAATGATGTCATTGAGCCATAGTACCAGCCTAGACTGACTTCTCCCATACTTCTTATTGCATAAAACAAATTACCTCCTTACTTGCAAGCCACTATTTGTTGCTTGTAGTCAAACACAATCCTCACTGTTACACACTCTCAAGACGCTCTCAAAGTAGATGCCATCATACTGTTTTAAGGGTGAGAACATTGACACTCAGATTAAGGAACTTGCAGATCTAGGATTTATTACTGTGTTATTTTGACTTCCAGGCCCATCATCTTGCCTTTGGCCCGGCAGGATCAGTACTACAACAGAGATAATGTTGGAAGAGTAGGTTGGAGTAAAATTGAGGTAACTGCATTCCAGGTTGAAAAGTTTGAGTTTATTTCATGGGCTAGATAGTATAAGATGATTTGAAAAAGAAAGATTGGGGGTTAGAAGACCACTGAGGCCTAAGTATGTGGCACCCAGTGCTTTAGTGTGAATGAAAGGTAGAGGAAAACTGGGCATGAAGCAAAGCTGGGCACATGAGAAAAGAATGAAATTGAGTGAATACACATCCTAGCTGGCTGTTAACCTGTAGTCTTCTGTGAACAAAATGAAAGTGTCCTGAAGGTTAGTATTAACTTCTACTAATGGCTTCACATTTGCCAGGAAATAAGGAATGAGTAATGTAGAGCATTGCTAATGGGATGTGAATCATTATTTAGTGCAGTAGGGTGGGGACTACTTACCATCCATACCATTTATTGTGTGACATGATTTTGGTCTGGGTCTGGCTCTATTGTGCCAGTTAAAGAGAGCAAAGATGAAGGGTAAGGCCAGAGGGTGGTGCGGCCGTACAACAAATCTATCAATGGACTTATTTCTACATCTGGTAAACATTCTGGAGCTTTCCTGGGGGTGGGGTGGGGTCACTTTAACTTCCTGGGCCTCCTTCCCCCCTCCCCCCGTCTACTTTTTTAATCTGTAAAACAAAGGATTTGGTTTACATTAGTGGTTTTTCTAATGTTTTTCAGCTGTAGAAACTTTTTTTGTGTTTCCTAAATAAAAGCTTATCTGGACCCTCAGTATAGTTATAGAAAAAAATCAGAGTTGCTCTCAAAATTCAGAGTCCAGGTTTGTGTTGTTTGAGATGTCTTCATGTTTAGGGCACTGCTCTAAAAAACACCCTCTGAGGTCTAGGATTTGAGAACCTTAGAGCTGTCTAGTTGTTTTATTGGAGCATTCTCTTTAACAAATCCTTTTGTTATTCCACAGCTTGTTGGTCTTAGTATCACCTTTGGTAGAGATTGTTTATGTTCACCCTAGCTACTTTTCTCTCCTTCCAGGTGTATGTTGGAAGTGACTAGTGTCACTTCTATGCTAGAATATTTACTTTCCAGCGTGAGACCGAACAGTGCTTGCTTTCTGCTGTGATAGTCATGGAAGCATGTGTTGAGATGGAGTCTTCATCTGCCTGAGTCCCTTAGTCACTAAATGAGCAACTGGCATTGGACATATAATGAGACCAAGAAATAAACCTTTGTTGTTTTAAGCCATTGAGGTTTTGTGATTGTTTGTTGATGTGGCACTCTTTTTAAAGCATACCTTTCTGATAGATTATCTTTTAGTACGTGTGCCAAACTTTAAGTATTTTTTTTTTAATATATGAAATTTATTGTCAAATTGGTTTCCATACAACACCCAGTGCTCATCCCAAAAGATGCCCTCTTCAATACCCATCATCCACCCTCCCCTCCCTCCCACCCCCCCATCAGCTCTCAGTTTGTTCTCAGTTTTTAAGAGTCTCTTATGCTTTGGCTCTCTCCCACTCTAACCTCTCTCTCTTTTTTTTTTTTCCTTCCCCTCCCCCATGGGTTCCTGTTAAGTTTCTCAGGATCCACATAAGAGTGAAAACATACGGTATCTGTCTTTCTCTGTATGGTTTATTTCACTTAGCATCACACTCTCCAGTTCCATCCACGTTGCTACAAAGGGCCATATTTCATTCTTTCTCATTGCCACGTAGTACTCCATTGTGTATATAAACCACAATTTCTTTATCCATTCATCAGTTGATGGACATTTAGGCTCTTTCCATAATTTGGCTATTGTTGAGAGTGCTGCTATCAAGTATTTTCTTTTATACAAGATTTTATTTTTTTTCAACGTTTATTTATTTTTGGGACAGAGAGAGACAGAGCATGAACGGGGGAGGGGCAGAGAGAGAGGGAGACACAGAATCGGAAACAGGCTCCAGGCTCGGAGCCATCAGCCCAGAGCCCGACGCGGGGCTCGAACTCACGGACCGCGAGATCGTGACCTGGCTGAAGTCGGACGCTTAACCGACTGTGCCACCCAGGCGCCCCAAGATTTTATTTTAATGTAATCTCTACACATAATGTAGGGCTCGAACCTGGACCCTAAGATCAGGAGTCACATGCTCTACCGACTGAGCCAGCCAGGCACCCCATCATTTAACTGTACTTTTTAAGTGTCTTATGGATCAACCTGAAACCTGGCCAACTTGTCCTTACTTTATGGTTAGGAAAGCAGTGGGCAGACATCTGCATCAGCTGCCTATGCAAGTCTCCATACTAATAGATTTCTTGAATTGGAATACTTACATTTAGTAACATTCTCTTTTATGTAAAAAGAAGTCTGAAGATATATTGTGTAGTGCACCTTACTTTTATTTAAAAAAGGCTTTAACTTAATGCCTTGTTATTTTTTTATTTTTTAACTTTTTTTTTAGAGTGAGAGAGAGAAAGCTAGAGAGTGAACAAGGGAGAGGGGCAGAGGGAGAAAGAAAAAGAATCTTAAGCAGGCTTCATGCTCAGTGCAGAGCCTGACGTGGGGCTCGATCCCAGGACCCCGGGATCATTACCTGAGCTGAAATCAAGAGTTGGAGGCTCAGCTGACTGAGCCACCCAGGTGTCCCCTTCCCTGTTGCTTTTTTAGGTAATAGAACCTCAGTGGCTTGGGAAAGAATAATGATTATAAGTTACCATAATAATGGCTACTATTGATTGAATAATCATTCATTGATTTGTGAAATACTCATTGAGCACCTACTATGTGATAGGTACTGGGGGGTATAGAGGTAAACCAGAGATAGTTCTTCATCTGGAGCTCACACTCTAGTTGGGAGTTGTAGCTAAGTTAGCTCTGTTCTGTGAAGGATACCATTCACCGAACATTTATTATGTGCTAGGTGCTTTATATTCCTCATTTCAAGCTACTTATAATGGTAGGTATATTATTCCCATTTTGTAGATGAGGAAACTGAGGCTCAAAGAATTTGCTAAGCTCTATGAAGGGAAGAGCTTTTGCCTTTTGCTGTATCCCCAGTGCCTAAAAGAGTCTTTAACACATAGTAGATGCTCAAATAAATATCTGTTGATTGAATAAATGAACAGAAGGATTTGCTCAAAGTTAATGCTGTGGCAGATCTAGAAACTGAACCTGCATCTGCCTGACCCTCAAGGTTCCTAAATTATCACTTGCCATCGTAGTAGTAGTGTATGGCCCCTTGATTACAGCAGAAACAACCCTGAACCCAGTGTCAGTGCAAAGGCACCAGGAAGAGCCAGGCTGGCTTTCTTTCACTGCTCGGGCTGAGTCCTCTTTGTGATTTGCTATTCACTGTGCCTCAGCTGGGGAAGGTCAGGGCTACAACCACACTGACTTAATTGCTCATATAAATGGTCACCCCTCTCTTGGGCCAGTTCAGCTTCTGCTGTTGTCAGATTGCCTTAGTCCTTGGCTGGCTCTGTTTCCCAGCGTTGTGCCTCAGGTTGTGCTTTTAACTTTTGGGCATTCCTTTTCCACTTCCATCTTTTAGATTTATTGCTTTGAAGTTCCAGGAAATCTCTAGTTGCTGGCACCTAGTGGGCACTCAACAAAATTAAAAAGAGAATGAAGAGAAGTGAAAGAAAGGCAGCCAGCACTTTCAGGAAGGAACTAAGTGATTACTTTTTCTTGGAAGTTAATAGTGAGATTGTGGCCCCAGTGGATGAAAAGTGTGGGTTGGGTCGGAGGGCATCTCTGGGGTACACATGTGGATGAAAGTCCAGTGACAGTGATCATAGATGCCTTATACAAGCAGCTGTACTTTGCCATGGTTTGTTCTTTAGATTCTACATTTTGCTCACTTGATTCTCTTATATGTGTGCAGTGTGTTTACACGTGTGCATGTGTGTGCATGCCAGGTCTGTTAGTGTTCCTGTTCCATTTTTTTTTCCTTCCCTGCCTTGCAGCTTTCCACCCCTAAAGGTAGTTGTCATTACATGATTTCAGAGTATGAATGAATTGCAGGCAGCAAAGTGCATTCCCTGTAAATGTATTAAGAGCAAACTATTAATTCAAGGCAACTTCTTAGTGGCTTAGAAGACGAGAGCTTGAATGGGAATTGAGCAGTGTGACTGTTCTGTAGGAATACTCTTATACAGACTGTCAGAGGCTTTCCACTAAAGCAGCGTGGCTAATTATAATAAGAAAGGGCAGGGTTTTATATGAAAAACTAAACCTAGTTATGCATTGTAGTTACTAGGTCTTATGTAGCAAGTTTCTCTAAAACAAGGTGGGTGTGGTCGAGGTGGGAAGTTCATCCTCTGTGGGTCCAAGGTGACTGAAGTGGGTACAGGGTTTTGGAGTTGCCCTGTTGGTGAACTCTGTTCTGAAGGTGGAGGTTTGAGCTGCTCTGCAAGATGTGTGGTTGGATTGGTGCGATGTTCTCTGGTTATTTTCTTGGTGAACTGGTGGCTGCCAAACTCCTACCAGGATGGCTTTCTTATGCCTAGTTGAAGGCAGTTTAACCATGCTGCCTTCCTTTCAGCCAGCTCCAAGTTAACTGTCATCACCTGGAGGAGCAAGATTGTGGTTCAAAGGGCAGGATCCTGGGAGCAATGTTGTTGACTCTTTCACGTTTGGCTCTCAGAAGAGGGCTTTTGATGTATCTTCTTTCTTTCCTGTGATGTGTGTGTGTGTGTGTGTGTGTGTGTGTGTGTGTG
Source organism: Herpailurus yagouaroundi (assembly GCF_014898765.1). Classification (NCBI taxonomy): domain Eukaryota; kingdom Metazoa; phylum Chordata; class Mammalia; order Carnivora; family Felidae; genus Herpailurus; species Herpailurus yagouaroundi. Next base: position 12,044,461 of record NW_024412444.1, read on the forward strand.
TGTGTGTGTGTGTGTGTGTGTGTGTGTGTGTGTGTGTGTGTGTGTGTTCTTTCTGGGTAAAGTTCCCTCCTACCCCTTTTTTGTTTTGCATTTTGGCCCTTTAACCATCTTGTTCCTGGAAGTTCCCCATGGCAGGGTGGGGGTGGGGTGCGGGAAGCAGGAGGTTTGGTTGTGAATGTGTTTGGCATTCTTAGGAGCGTGTTGAAAATAGATCTTGTTTGAGCTGGGTGGATACAAAGGCAACTGAGTTTCAGTGGCTGCTGTTCATTAGGCTTGTAAGCATGGAACAGTTAGCAGGGGTACACAAGGGAAATTCTTTACCTTTTCTGTTAAGTCCAAGACAAAACTATCTTTTTGTACACAGGCTTCAAATACTCTGACAGGCCACCTTGAATTCAGTAACATGAATACTTGCTTAGAATAACTTCAGAGCAGATCCTTTTGGATATATAGATGTGAGTACTGACCTGTGGGTCAAATGACCTGAGTTCCATTTTTGGCTTTGCCACTACTTTTCTCCTTATTTGGGGATCTCTTGGTATGTGTCAAAATCATCTGGTCTCTTTCCAGATCTAAAATGATATTTTTTTACAATAGTTTTTTTCATGCAAAGAATTAAGTAATTGGCATTTTTTAAATGTTTATTTTTGAGACGGGGGGAGGGGCATAGAGAGAGGGAGATGGAGGATCCAAAGTGGGCTCCACGCTAACGGCAAAGTGCCCGATGTAGGGCTTGAACCCACAACCCGTGAGATCATGACCTGAGCCAGAGTTGGACGCTCAACCAACTGAGCCACCCTGGTGCCCCAGTAATTGTCATTTTATTAGCTATTTTATCCTGGAAAACAAGAATGGCTAGTGTACTTTCATGATGGACTTTATTAACAAAGAGTTAAGTGCTTATATTATATATTCAACAAATGTGCGTGTGCTTGCTTCTTGCCAGCCCTCTCCTGGGCACAGGGAATGCAACTGTAAACAGAGCAAGTGATATTTAGGGGCTCTGGGATTGTAGCCATTAGTGAGGCACTAGACAAATAAGCAGGCTATTGTAATGGGAACTATTATGGGGGAGCACCCAGGGTGTCACGGAGGGCTTAGGAGATTCATGGATGAAGGCTGAAGAGGGCTTCTTGAAGAAGGTGACACCTAGGGTGAGGTGGAGCACTAAGTGGAGTTAGCTGGGGTGCCCTTCGTTTTGATGGTAGAAGGAACAGTCTAGGTCCAAAGATGAGCAAGAGAATAGGAGATTTGGGATTTGGGGAGGTGAAAGTAGACCTGTGGAGCTGGAGATTAGCTTAGCTGGGGATGCCAGATGATGAAAGAGGCCAGACAGAGTGAAGGCATGAAGACCCTGTGATCCATTAAGGAGATGAGGTTCGAACTTAACCATCAAGGGGTTTCATCTCTGACACAACCAAAGATGCTGGATTCTCTTTATTCTTTCATTTTACTTTCATGGCAATAACTACCTGCTTTTGGTGTTTGTGGGAGTATAGGGTTTGAAATTGGCATGAGCAAGTAGTAGAATGACCTGGAAAACAATAGAAAGATTGTGAATATGGTCTTGGGAATCCTAGCACTGCCCATTATGATTCCATTGACCAAACACAATTTATGCAGTTTTAATACCTTTAAAAGACCACTTTCCAGGTGAAGATGCTCCTGTTCTATAATGGGACTCCACACTGCTTGTTGGCTTTGAGAATCTCTCCAAATGTCATCAGGGACCAAGTTCTTTTCAGTGAGTTTTGAGTAGAGCACAGAGAGTATGGCTCTTGTTTTAAAATCTTTGAACATGTTTACAGTTGGCATTAAACTGACTTGGTTAGACTAAAAGGAAATTCATAGTATACAGCTTCTGAAAGTGGTGTAAGAAAGTTCACGAATGGAAATGGTATACTCCCTGAAATGTACAAAACTGAGAGTTATATGCTGGAACCACATTCAATGCCCTATGCATATCAGTTGCCTATGACTTTACTTTTGTATGACTTACACCACTTTGTACTTTAGATGGTAACATTGCTAAAGTCCCTTTCATAACATTAATCTTGACTTCTGTGCTTCAACTTATGAACCAATGTTTTGAGCTATTATAATCATGATCTTAACTCTTAAGAAGTAGTTTTATTTCAGCAGCACTTACCATATTTGTATAGCAGAGTTTGTGTGATTATTTGAATATTTCTGGAATCTTGTCATTATTTTATAAAAAGTAAGTGGAAATGGAAAAATATAGGCAGTAATGTAGGGAGAAGTATGAGCCTTATAAACTTAATGTAATTGAGGCAAAGATGGAAACCATTAGACATGCCCAGTATGGATGGTGTTTACCTTCAGTCAGATGCTTTGTACTTAGGTTGGCCACCTGTATATAATTGTGAGAGATAAGAACAAAATTGAAGGCTATGGACATATGAGGTGTTAGAAAAAAGCTTTGGGGGATTATGATAAAGGGCAAGATATAATTTGGGATTTTATTATTTATTTGTTTTGGTAACAGAGCTTCCCTTTTTAACATGTAAGTGTAGTCAACTTTTGTTCAGCTTTTAAAAAAGCACATATTCAGAAAGCCATTTTCTACAAAAGCAGGGTATAGAAATTGAATTTCTCATCAGTCTTTTTTTTTTTAACATTTATTTATTTATTTATTTATTTATTTATTTATTTATTTATTTGAGAGAGAGAGAGAGAGCAGGGAAGGGGCAGAGGGAGAAGGAGAGAGAGAATCTTAAGCAGGCTCCATGCCCAGTGTGGAGCCCAATGACATGGGGCTTGATTTCACGACCCTGAGATCATGACCAGAGCTGAAATCAGGAGTCAGATGTTTAACCGACTGAGCCACCCAGGTGCCCTGAATTTCTCACCAGTTTTATTTATGAGAGTCCACCAGAGTCAGTAACCTATTCCTCTGGTTTGCTAATTGGCACAGTTGATCACTGTGCTAACAAAATTCTCTGTGTATTTTGGCAAGCAAGTAAAGAGAAACCAAAGCAAATAAAATGGTACTTAGCAAAGGATACACTTCAATGGATTTTCTGGATGCTATGGTTTCATTTGGTGCACTAGAGAGCAGAAAAGACTCAATGCATCTTAGTCTTCATCATAAGCCTTAATGATGCTAAGATGGTACATTTGGAGGCAAAGAGAAAGGGTAGAGTTAAGGTTTGTGTATTGTTATCCCCATAGCTCCCTAATTCTCCAGGTCAGGAGGGTATGGTGGTGATCTGTCTGTCTTGGAAAATCTGTTATATCTGGGAGTTTATCTAACTTCCTTTGTGGGCTTACCCCACTTCTAAGCAAAGGCTTGAATTGGATGCAAAATTCTAGTTCCTTTTCATGCCTCTTGTGGTTAAATGGCGAATGATAAATCATGGGAGGTGTTAATCGTGTGGAAGATGGAAAACGATAGCTCTTTGATTTTTAATCTCTTCCTGAAACTGAGAGACTTAGTTTAAAAGGCAGGTGACTATTGGGCTAGAAGTTCACGAAGCTAATAAGTAACTACTATGTGGCAGGCATTTTGCTAAGCATGTTTAAGAATAATCTCATTTAATTTTTACAGTAAGTCCATGATCCAAGTATTATTTCTCATGATGAGGAAGTAAGTGTTTAGAGAAGTTAAGACACTTGCTTTCAGTGGCAAACCCTGAGACAAGTATTCTTGTGAAGGTAATTATTTGCTATCACCAGTAGGTGAACCAGGGTATGAGGTAGGGAAGAGAAGGCAGACAACAGATGGGACAGGAAGTTCCCTGTTCAGGAAGTTACTCCAGTGGTGACTGGAGTTTAATCTCACAAGGAGACTCTGAAAATGGGGTAAACCCCTCCCTTAGGATGATCTCACATGAGGGTTAAGCGAGCAGGGATGTGTAACCAACCACCAGCTTCTGTCAGTTTTTTTTTCTTTTCTTTTTTAAAATATATTTTTATTATTCTTATTTTTTTATTGTGGTAAAACATATGTAGCACACATTTACCATTTCAACCATTTTTAAATGTACAACTTTGTGGTTTTAAGTACATGCACGATGTTGTGAAACCATTACCACCATCCATCTTCGGAATTTTTGCATCAACCCAAAAGGAAACTCTATACCCACTAAACATTGACTTCCCATTCCCTCCTGCCCCCAGTCTCTTGGCAACCATTATTCTACTTTCTGTCTCTTTGAATTTGACTATCCTAGTACCTCATGTAAGTGGAACCATATAATATTTGTCCCTTTGTATCTGGCTTAATTCACTTAGTGTTATATTTTCAAGGCTTATCCTTGATGTAGCATGAATGAGAATTTCATTCCTTTTTAAGGATGAATAATATTCCATTGTATTTACATACCACATTTTGTTTATCCATTCATCTGTCAATGGACATTTGGTTTGTTTCTACCTTTTGGATATTGTGAATAATGCTTTGGTGAGCACAGACATATAAACATCTCAACCAGTTGTTTTTGAAGGTGGTTACTTTCCTCGAACTTGTATCTTGCACCCTACAAGAGCAGAGTAGTTTTCCAGGGTTCAAAAGAAGTCTTCAGCAGGGATGCTGATATTGGTGGTGTAAAGTCCTTTGCTCTAAAATGTTCAAGTCAGAGGGCGCCTGGGTGGCTCAGTCAGTTGAGCGCCTGACTGCGGCTCAGGTCATGATCTTACGGTTTGTAGGTTCGGGCCCCATCTCGGGCTCTGTGCTGACAGCTCAGAGCCTGGAGCCTGCTTCGGATTCTGTGTCTCTCTCTCTCTCTCTCTCTCTCTCTCTCTCTGCCCCTCCCCCACGCGTGCTCTCTCTCTCTCTCTCTCTCTCTCTCTCTTTCTCTCTCTCAAAAATAAATAAATGTTAAAAAAGTTTAAAATGTTCAAGTCAGAGGGACAGTAGAAGGGTACTTAACAGCATCTATTCATAAGGTTAACACAAGTAAGTGGAGAAGCTGGTATTTGAATCTTGAACTCTTGACTCAAAGACCATGCTTTTAACTGCTCGGCACTAAGCGGCCTTTAATTACAAGTGTAATAGTACTGGGATACAAAGATGAATGAGACATGGCTATTGCCTTTAAGGATCTATCAGGGTTAGGGGCGCCTGGGTGGCGCAGTCGGTTAAGCGTCCGACTTCAGCCAGGTCACGATCTCGCGGTCCGTGAGTTCGAGCCCCGCGTCAGGCTCTGGGCTGATGGCTCAGAGCCTGGAGCCTGTTTCGGATTCTGTGTCTCCCTCTCTCTCTGCCCCTCCCCCGTTCATGCTCTGTCTCTCTCTCTGTCCCAAAAATAAATAAAAACGTTGGAAAAAAAAAAAAGGATCTATCAGGGTTGAATCATCTGTCTTGCACAAGGCTCACGGAAAGACAGTGGCATCACTTGGTGCAATCTGGAATGCACAGAGCCATTCATTGTAAGATGGAATCACAGATAGCAGGTGCATGGGGCCCCTTTCTTTGACATCCTGTGGTGAGGCATGCTTGGGCCAGACATGACTGGACTCTTCATGGGATTGTGCTCCAGGGCAGGCACTCACACATGTGATAACCATTGATGTGGTGAGTTCTAGCCTACACCCATTGATGTTTCCTGCCCTTCACTTGAGCTGTTTGCATAACTATATTATCTCAGTAGGGCTTATCCCCCTTCAGGCCTCTCCAATGATTGCCTTCCTCTTGATGTCCAAGCATTTGGAGCAGCTATTTGTTAGGAAAGAAATCAGTGCCCAGGAATGATAAAGAGAATACATTTGGGCACAGTTAAAATGGTTAGTTATGTGTATCTGTGCCTCAAAAGACATCACTTACAAGTGATTTGCATTTAGAGACCTAAGATGAGACATTTTATCCCTGAAAGAATAACATTACCCTGATAAATAACATTTATCCCTGAAAGAATAGTATTATGGCAAAAGGAGGAAAGAAGTGAGGGAGATGAATCAGTGAGAAAATGCTCCTCTATATTTTAACCTAAATGTTAAAATTTTGTTTTAGTCCTCCATTTGTGGGATCTGCATGTATTTGTCAGATATTGCTAGGTTATGTTGAGGTAACAACCTCCAAATCTCAGTGGTTTATTTCTCTCCCAGGGGTTGTCTGTAATGCTGCCCTACCTTGTCTTTATTCTGGTTGTCAGGCTGAAGGGAATGGTCCTTTTCTTGGATGAGCCGGTCTCACTGTAAAGAAGAAAAAACGAATGGATTACTCATAAGATGGCTCCTACACCTTTTGTTTGGATATGGCATGTGTTACTTCAACTTGCATTGCATTCGTCAAAACAAGTCACATGGCCAAACCTGATGTCAGAGAGGCAGAAAGGATTCTTTTTTTTATGGGAAGGAGAATATAGGAATGAGCTGACTAGAGAGGGACAGTGAATATTTTGAACAAATGATGCAATTTGCTGCACTAGTGAAAATTTTACCCTCATGTGTAAATTGCTTAGCAACTTTTTCAATCAGCCAATCTTTGTAAAGCCATTGCAAATGTTTAATATTGTTTTTCCTCTTCTATACATAAGAAAGATTGTGCTTAAGGGTCTAGTTCTCTTCCTGGGATACATGTAAAACCACCTACATAGGTAGTATTATTATTTCTAATAATTCAATCAATTTACTTTCTTTCAAGAACTGATCATAGAGATTGAAGGGGATATAAGGCTCAGAATTTGAATGCTTTTCCTAGTCATATGTGAAATTAATAGAGGGCAAAAACTAATTATTAACAACAAGATGATCATCCTTTAAGAAAACAATACAATGTGTCTGTAGTTAATATTGATGATGGTGAGTGTTGTTGTACTGGGTATTTACTAAGCCCCAGGCACTGTACTGAGTACTTGCATGTTCTCTGATTTCATTAGGACTGACCTTAGTTTTGTGAAGTAGCCATTGTTACTTCTGAGGCCATTGTTATTTACTGAGGCTCAGAAAGTTTTGTGAACTTGCTTAAGGTTAAACAGATAATAAATGTGGGATTCAGGACTTAACCAGAGTTTCTCAAAGTTGGATGAGATACCTTTTAAAATAAATAATTTGGGGCTCCTTGGTGGCTCAGTGAGTTAAACGTCTGACTTTTAGTTTCGACTCAGGTCATGATCTCACTGTTTTGTGAGTTCAAGCCCCATGTTGGGCTCTGCACTAACAGTACAGAGTCTGCCTGGGACTCTCTCTCTCTCTCCCTCTCTTTCTACTCCTCTCCTGTTCACACTGTCTCTGTCTCTCTCAAAATAAATAAACATAAAAAAAAATTAAAGTAAATACTTTGTAGAACCCCAGAGTTGACTTAAATCATTATTGTAATTATTGTAATGATACTTTTTTTTTTTTTAATTTTTTTTTTCAACGTTTATTTATTTTTGGGACAGAGAGAGACAGAGCATGAACGGGGGAGGGGCAGAGAGAGAGGGAGACACAGAATCGGAAACAGGCTCCAGGCTCTGAGCCATCAGCCCAGAGCCTGACGCGGGGCTCGAACTCCCAGACCGCGAGATCGTGACCTGGCTGAAGTCGGACGCTTAACCGACTGCGCCACCCAGGCGCCCCTGTAATGATACTTTTAATTGTAGGGGAGTTTTTGTGTATTTTTTGTTTGTTTTGGGTTTTTTTTTTTTTTTTGGTTTTGTTTTGTTTTTAGCCCTTGCACCTTTATAAAACCTAAATCAATTTAGAAATTAAGTACACTTCAGGGTGCCTGGCTGTGCTCAGTTGGAGGAACATGCAACTCTCCATCTTGGGTTGTGGGTTTGAGCCCCACGCTGGGTGTAGAAATTAGTAAAAATAAACTTAAAAAAAAGAAATTAAGTACACTTCCTTATTACTAATTCAATTGAACTATATTTAAGCACATTAGCTAAATTGCTACTTGTAACAAATATGATACTGACCATTCTGGGTGGGTTCTTTGGCAGTCTACTGGTCTAACCTGCTGTATGGTGGATGGTGACTCAATTCTCCCACCATATTTACAATATTTAACTTCTGTGAAACTTTGATTCATGCTGAGGAACTCGACCTCCCTTACCTTTCACTGAGTGAGAACACATCATTTAGATTCCCAAGTCCATCTTTTTTCCTTTTTCATTGACCTAAGGTGATTCCTGAAGGCAGGACATATTGCTCAGACACAATGGTCATGGCTGCTGTGATCATCAAGGATATCCTTACATTATTTGTTTTCAGAGTATTGAAATAAAAACAACCCTAAGTTCTCACGAGATTTGTAAATTCCCTAGACACAGCTATGGATCTGCCCCCTCCTTGGTTCTTGCTCAGGTTACAAAACTGGATTTTCTCTCTCTAGTACTACTCTGCCTTTCTTTCATAGGACTCTCTCCGTCTAAGACCACACCCTATACTCCTAGAAAGGTTCTCATCTATTTGCAATATTCATAACAGCTGGCAGCCTTGCACAATAATTAGAGATATTGCTCATGTAAACTCGAATAAAGGGGCTGTGGCTCCCTTTTGATATGGAGGGCTTTGGGTCTCTGGAAGGCCAGAAACCATATTACAGATTTGTTTTCTAGAAATATTGTTGAAATGCTGTAATTTTCCTTTTAATATATTTATATTTTGGGTAAGCTTATCCTTATCCATGCACTAAGAGATTTAACTAAGTTTCTTGATGACTTAGTACAGTTATTAACTTTCATTAACTATAATTTCAGTTTTTAGAGGGGTTTCTTGTTCTTTTTCTTTTTCTTTTTTTTTAAAGATTTTCTTTTTAATCTCTATACCTAAGGTGGAACTTGAACTCAAAACCCCAAGATTAAGAGTCACTATACCTAAGGTGGAACTTGAACTCAAAACCCCAAGATTAAGAGTCACGTGCTCCACCTGCTGAGCCAGCCAGGCACCCTTAGAGAGGTTTCTGAGTACCATTCAGCACCTTAAACTTGGCTCTTGCTAAAGGCTCATGTGACTCCTCCATGGTCATCAGTCATATTTTTGAGAGACCCTGGAGTTAAGATGCAGCATTTATTCTTTTTTTTCTTTGCAGAATACATAGATAAATGCTTATCTCTCAAATGTGCATATTTAAGCCGTTTCCCATCTCTTGCTATTGATGGTGGTCCTTTTTTCCCCTTCTTTTTTGGAATAGCTTGAAAATTTGCTAAAATATTTCCTTGTGTACATGATTATGTGTATATTCTTTTCTAGCAAAAGCCTATTAGACATAATCCTTCATGTTGATTTTAAATGTAGAAAAATTTTGTGTGATTGAATTTTTAAGGGCATAGGGGTAGAGTTCTTATTCTTTTACCTTTTTACCACTTTCTCTGAAACATCTGTTAGTTGACAGACTGAGGAATTTTTAGTGTAAGACCCAATAATTCCGAAATATTCTTTTTTGTAAGTACACTATAGCCAAAGCTTTGGCAATTGACATTTTACATTTGAAGATTAAAGAAAATGCACAGATGTTTTAAAAATGAATCTAAAAACCTTTTATCTCTTCAGTGCAACCAGCTTAATTTGTTACATTTATGAAACTTTCTGAGGCAGTGAATAATGTTGTTATAGTCAGTTTATTATATTAATCATAATTATCTTTTTATTTTTGACTTAGCATCTCAGATTTCTGTATTTACTGTTTATTGTTTGAGATTTTGCTGTATTTTTGTGTGTCTAACTTGTGTACTAGTTAGTGGTCTATTCCTTTTTTTTTTTTAATTAAAAAAATAATTTAAAAAATTTTTTTAAATTTATTTTTGAAGAAGAGAGAGAGAGCATGAGTGGGGGAGGAGCAGAGAGAGAGAGAGGGAGACACAGAATTCAAAGCAGGTTCCAGGCTCTAAGCTGTCAGCACAGAGCCCAGTGTGGGGCTCGAACTCACAAACTGTGAGATCATGACCTGAGCCAAAGTCAGACGCTTAACCAACTGAGCCACCCAGGCGCCCCAGTGGTCTCTTCCTTTAACAAAAGTTTTTGGGTGTTTCAGGTTTTAAACTTAATCTTTAGAATAAATTGATAAGAGTTTGACATTAAAACTGCGGAAATGGTTACTGGAGAGTGCAGTTAGCTAATACGTGGATATACAGAGTCCTTACCTTGTTGTATGGAATATAGTCAGCCTCTTCACTTAAGCACCTTACCATAAAATAGAGCCAAGGCAGCTGAACTGCTAAATCTGTACATGGAAAACAGTCATTATAAAGCGAGTTTGAGGAAACTAAAAGAGAGAGTAGTGATGTGTGGATGAATGTGTTTGAGTTGCAGAGTGCTTCTTGGAGAATGATGGGAAAGCATCTTTTTTTTTTTTTAATTTTTTTTTTAATTTTTTTTTTTCAACGTTTATTTATTTTTGGGACAGGGAGAGACAGAGCATGAACGGGGGAGGGTCAGAGAGAGAGGGAGACAGAGAATCCGAAACAGGCTCCAGGCTCTGAGCCATCAGCCCAGAGCCTGACGCGGGGCTCGAACTCACGGACCGCAAGATTGTGACCTGGCTGAAGTCGGACACTTAACCGACTGTGCCACCCAGGCGCCCCATGGGAAAGCATCTTTTAAAATCTGTGCTATATCAAGCTCGACTTTTTTTCCCCAATTCATGTCATTGTGGAACTTAAAAATGAAATGGTTTATTATTGGGACTTTCAATACCTACAGATGTGTAATATTGTAGCCTGAGGAGGATGGGAAAATGGCCATTTTTTCTTTCCAGTTTTAAAAAATGGTTGCTGTCTTGAACAGTTTTCAATAGCAGGCTGAGTTTGACTCAGGAGTGTCTGACAAGGCAAGCTCCGTGGACTGGGAGGACTTAGGACAACTTGGAATTTCTAAACCGGTGTGTCTTGTTCTGGTAGCCTGGAGCTTACCCCAGTTAGCTTTCTTTGACCGTTAGCCGTGTGCTGGGTGTTGTGCTAATTACTTTTCTTTTCTTATCTTATTTAAGCTTTCCCAAAACACTATGAAAAGTCTTTTACAGCTGAGAAGAGTGAGGATCGGAGAAGTCAAGTAATTTGCTTCAGGCTACACACCAAGAAATTAAAGATGTGTCTCCAGCCAGATCCTTTCTTTCCTTTGTAAAAAACATTGTCTCACCTTCCTGGTTACAATTACAAAATTGTTGCATTAACTGTCATGGAAGTGATTTCAATGATATGATGAAAATATCATAATCTTAAATATATTCTTTCAAATGTTCAAAACTGTTTTGCGTATCTTCTGTGTGCCCTTGGGTCTGATCAGGAAGAGCCCCTGCACCTCAGGTGCTAGAAGGCAGGCTCTGGCCCTCGTCTGACTGCATCTTCCCCGTGGGGGAGGAGTCTGCAGGGCCGAGTGGAGGTCCCAACTGGAGCCTGTGCTGGCATTCCAGGGTCCACTCTGGGTAGCCACGGGCCTGGGACCTCCCTTCCTAAATGACCCTGAGTGGACTTTCAGGGTCTGTTTGGGCTTTTTTGCCAGGTCTGCCTTTCTAAGGAAAAATCATGCTCCTAGTGTATATACCCTTAGGTCTGAAGTTGCTGAGGGGCACCTATTTGTAAAAGTATAGACCAGGTGTCAGCAGACCACTGCGACCGGCTAATGTGGGCTGCATCCAGCTGATGCTTGTTTCTATAAATAAAGTTTTATTGGAACACAGCCATGCTCATCTGGTTACAGAGTGTCTACGGCTGCTTTGTGCTGAAATGCAGAGTTGAGTAGTTGTGACAAAGACCGAATGGCCCAGAAAATCTAAAATATTTACTGTCTGGTTTTTTATAGAAAACGTTTGCCAGCCCCTGATCTAGACAGAGCTAGTCTAGTGTTCAGGCTGCAGAGTTCAAGTGTGTGAGACCCCCTGGGCTGTGACTGAGCTAGGGATGGGGAGAGAGGGATGTTGACTGGGGGCAGGACGGCCTCTTGGTACTATGTTTTGGCCAGCACTTTGAAGAATCCAAGAATTCTTAGATTAACATTCAAACTTTACTTTCCACATTTTTTTTTTAATGTTTATTTTTGAGAGAGAGAGAGAGAATGAGAGAAAGTGCATGCATACGTGCAGGGAAGGGGCAGAGAGGGAGAGGGAGACAGCAGGGAATCTGAAGCAGGCTTGGAGCTGTCAGTGCAGAGCGCAATGCAGGGCTCAAATTCACAAACAGTGAGATCATGACCTGAGTCGAAGTTGGACGCTTAACCGACTGAGCCATCCAGGCTGCCTACCTTTCACATTTTTATATTTGTCAAGATAGGAAGATAGAATACATTTTATTTACCAGTTTGTTAGCTTGATTTATAACTGTAAAATGTATGGATATATGGTGTTTGGCCTCTATTCGTAGTCCTGCTCTGGGCCCCAGATAGGACAAATGTTAAACTTTGGGGTACAGTATAAGGGTTTAAAGTAGGAGACCAGAGATGATCCAATAAGTAATCACACAAATTAATATGGAATTATTATTTTTTTAATAAAGTTTTTTTTAATGTTTATTTTTGAGAGAGAAAGAGAGACAAAGTGTGAGCAGGGGAGGGGTAGAGAGAGAGGGAGACACAGAATCTGAATCAGGCTCCAGGCTCTGAGCTGTTAGCACAAAGCCCTATGCGGGTCTCGAACTCATGAAATGCAAGATCATGACCTAAGTCAGATGCTTAACCAACGGAGCCACCCAGGTGCCCCTAATATGGAATTATAAAGTGAGGAAGGCTTTTGGGTCATATGTGGATTGTTCAAAAACCTTGCTCCAAGTTTCATTTGTCCAAATTAAACCAAAAATGCTGGAACGCACCTGTCAGCTTAGCCGGAAGTTCCAGGTCTTTTCTCCAGGGCTCCCCCACCTCTCTCCACTCTCCCTGTCTCCTTCCCTGACCCCTGACCCCAGAATTACACTGCCCCAAAATAAGGGGGTTATGGATATAAATCCCACCCCCAAGCCCAGAGATGGCTTCTATCCAACTACTCTGCCATATGATTGCATCTTTGTGCCACAAGGTGTTGCTATTGAGACCGGTCTTCCTCAGAAAGATGCTATGGTCCCCACTATATAGTCCTGTAAGGGAAGGCCAACCCAGTTTCCCAGTGGCCGGCTCAGCCACTGGTGTGTCATGCATGGTGCAGCATATGCCACTGGTGTTTCAGCCACATCTCAGCACTCATGGCCTATATTTGGAACATGAGAGTTTTCTCGTGGCCTCCGTGTAGTGCAGGCTGGATGTACCAGGGGAGCAAATGTCTGCAAATCATGAATGGGTACCTTACCCTTATGGAGGTATAATTCTGAGGCAGGTTCTTCACTGTGTTTCAGAGCTCCTTCAGCAGGACTGAACCCAGTTTCCTAGCAGAACTCTCCTTGAAAATGTACTCTATATTGACTTCCTTCACTTCCATGTCTTTGTGCTAAATTCCCTCCTGAGTGCTTTCTGGGATTGCCTTCTAAATGAACCACCTGTACCCAAACCCTTGTCTCAGTGTCTGATTGTGCGTAACCCTTCCTGGAACCCATGGGCTTCCTTATGAGTCATATCCTTGTGCATAGCATTTGTGCCCCACTGCACAGGCTCCAAACAGCATGGAATGGTCTCCCACCTCACTCACATGCTTTGTCCATACAGGTTTCTCCATGGCTTTTGGGTACTTGTTTTGAGTCCCAATCACTAGCCTGGATACCCTCTTATCTTGAAGTAATTGTTTTGTTTTTGGCAGCTGTAGTATTGTTTGTAACCATGTTTGTCTCCTCCCACAGAGCTCACTTACTCTGAATCCTGGGCTTTGTGACTGGAGTGCCCATGACTTTCTGCCCTGAAGGCTCCAGAATCCTTTGTGCATAGTGATTACTCTCCTTTATGCTGTCCCATTTTGCAAACCAAGGGTCTGAGGAGGTGCAGTCTTGATTTGGGTGTTTCATACCAAGAGAAAAGAACATTATGCTTTAAGAGAACACAGCCAAGAGATCTGACTTGGATGGGATGGACCATGTAGAGGGTATGCTATTAGATGTTGTGATCTAAGTAATGACTGGGAATGAGCCCTGCAGATAGAATAGCACAGTTGAAGCTCTGAGTCAGGAAGGGACTTGATACTACTGAGCATCAGAAAGGAAGACTCAGGCAGGGTCAGTGAAGAGAATGGCAAGAGAGGAGGCTGGAACTGTTGGCAGCAGCCAAATTGTATAGGGCCTCAGGCCATGGAAAGGATTTCGGTCTTTGTGCAAAGAGCACTGGGATGCTTTGAAAGGTTTTAAGTGGGTCAGCGAAGATCTTTTGTGATCAGAAGTATACTTTGGAGTACAATTTGTAAGGCAGAAGGGGGAGGATTTGAAAAGAAGAGATGCTTTGGGATGGTATGGGAGAGCTGAAGCAAGTCATGTCAGTGCAATAGGGTGGTGATGGTAGAAGTGGAAATGAAGGAGCAGATCGTGATTGATTTTGGAGGCAGAATTGGTAGGATTTGATAATGGACTTTAACTGGATGGTGAAGGAGAATGAATTCTTTTTAAAGATATATGAGTAAGAGTGGTAAAATTTAAATGCCTGTAGGGACAAGCATGAAAAGAGGGAATCAGACTGAGTGTAAAGTAATAGGGAATGGAGGGGACTGTGGCATACTAAAGGGGGCATGCTCTCTCTTGAAGGGGTGGCTGCTGGCTGGCTCTAGCCAGTTGTTGTCACATAGGGAAATGATTTTGACATTGTCAGATTTTCAGAGTTTTAGGAGAAGCTGAAATCTGTATTTTAATGTGAAATGTCTATATCTCTATGTTTGTAACTAGACCACAATTCTAAAGAACACTGTGCTAGCCATATATAACACACTTGCGGGCAGCATCTGGCTCCTGGGCAGCTGCTTCTTGCTTGAGATTTGTTCTACATTCTGTGTTCTTCTAGAAGGATTTCAGAATTAACTGTAGTCCTGTGACACAAAATTTTTTAAAAGTTTGGGATGCTGAGAAGAAAAAAAAGGATATTTTAATTTGGGCTAAATCTTGGGAGATACTGATGATCTCAGCTCACACGGTCTGTCAGCAGGGCTCAGGTGATGGGCTGAGGCTGAGATTTGTGGAAATAAACTTAACCTAATTTAGAGCAGATAGCAGGAAGTGCTTTCTTCTTAAAATAGACCATTCCAGTCTGAGACACTTGAGGTAGACAGAAATCAAGACTCTCTACCTTTCCCTGCCCTGAGCTTACAGTTCAAGAGTCCATAAACCTTTTAAAGAATGAGTGGATGAGTGTATACTTTATTTGTGAATCCATATGCATTTAGAGAAAGTATTCTTATAGGTTTGTAACAGCATCTTTGATTTGATTTTGTGTGTGAACCTTAAATGGAGCTTACCCTTGAACTTGAAATTTTATTCATGAAGTGCTTTTGAAGTGAAAAGTGTCATGCAATTAATTTCTTTGGTGTTATAGTCAGCAACATTTGTCTGTTTCTATGCTCAGTTTAATCTAATTAATAATTTATCCTTCTTAGGATGGTATATCACAACTATATAAGAAAGCAGGTGTTTTTAGGAGTTTACAAGAAAGCTCAATGATTTAGCCTATCTTGGCTTCATAATAGTATTTAAAACAGTAAGAGCTTAACTTTGGCCTTATTTCTTATAATGCATTTATAGGTGGGTGGAAAAGCTTAGAGATGGTTTTCATGCAGTCAGTCATGGAAAATAGAGCATTATTGATTGCTGAATAAAGTTGATCTCTTTGCTCTTTCTCAGGGATTCATTTTAAAAAACCAAAAAAAAAAAAAAATTAGGATAGACGTAATTAGGAAAATACAACCCAAAAAAGCCCAAGTGTCAAAACAAGTACCTAAACATATTTCAGGTGATTTAAACACAGCTGGGGGTGGGGGAGGGGGTTGTGAGTGACTCAGTAGAATAAGTAGGAATCACGAGGCTTAGGAGGACATGACAGCCATGAGACTTGCCTTGGCTTGCCTTGTCAATTGGGCCTACCTCATCTGTGATATGAACATCATGCTATGTGCTAGCTAGCTCTAAGGGTAAAATTGTTCCAGAAAACCATCCTGCTCTTTGTAAATCTGGGGAAAGAGACTAATTCCCAAATACAGTGTTGGGCCTAGGTGACTAATTATAATTTATTGTTAAGAAGCAGTTGTATACTGATGAAGAAATTATTCTGTTACCGTTTTGATGGACTCTGAAGTTCCTATTTGATTTAGTAAGTTCTGTGGAATTGTATGTAATGCCTCTTTTCTGGTGTGATCTTGGAGTAGGCAACATCCACCTGTTTCCTCACTTAATAGACACAGACTGATGATGATGGACCTGTATTCCTTTTGACGTTTTGGCTTTTCTATTGAGTGTTTGAAAAATAAATACAGAATTGTATTTATTTCTTGCTCTAGTAGGATCATAACTCCAACCAGTTATTATTTTGATCTTCTGTATTTCCCTTTGAGAGATCAGTTCTGATTCTTTTGGGTCACTTTCATGTCCTTGCCCTTAAAGCAGTGCCTACTGCCTATAGCTGTCTGCTCCTCAAACCAGGTTAGATCTGAGATGAAGAAACTTCTAAGAAAGTCTATTCTAGAGGATAAAATTTCCATAGACAGAAGCTGTGTCTCAGTATTAAACACTGGGAATTAAGCTGATGCTTAAAAATTATTTGTTATATGAATAAATCAAAATGTTCAGTGAAACATTTCCAGGACTTCTGAAGGGAAAAGAGGTTTTCTTGTCAAATAAACTTGGGAAAAGCTACATTATATACTCACTATTGGAAGAGTCACAATAAACATTAGTGTTCTAAAGTCTCTGAGACATCTTGGTATAAAATCAAAACCCCCATTAGCCTTGTTTACCTGAACATTTGCCAAACTGTCAAGAAAACAGTGGCATAAAGCAGGACTGGTGTAGCACACTATTGGTACTTAAATACTTCTTAACATGTATTTACCGAATATGTAGAACTATGATCCTGAGTTGGATAATTCAAGGATTTTTGGTAGCCTTGAGAGAAGATGGTGGTTTCCAGGATATATTGAGAGTAAAGAGTAGAGGCTGTAGAGGTGAAGTAGCCAAAGGTAAGGGTGGGAGTGTAAATTACTTCAACATTTCTGGGGGGAATTTTGATACTGGGTATCAAATCTTATAATTCTACTTCCAGAACTTTATCCTAGGGAAATGGTAAGAGATGTATACAATGTTTTATCAATCAGAATATTAATTATGATATTTCCAGTTTTAATTTTTTTTGGTTTTTGTTTTTTGAGAGAGAAAGTGAGAGCATGAGTTGTAGAGGGGCAGAGGGAGAGGGAGAGGGAGAGAGAGAATCTTAAGTAGGCTCCACGTCCAGTATGGCTTACCTCACAACCATGAGATCATGACCTGAGCCAAAATCAAGAGTTGGATGCTTAACCAACTGAGCCACCCAGGTGCCCCTATGATATTTCCATTTTAAAAAGAAATTACCTAAGTGCCCCATATAGGTGATTGGTTGAATAGTTGATTAGATAGCCATTCAATGAACATTAAGTCACTGTTTCAGTTCTTTTGCTGCATAACAACCACCCCCCTGCCCCAAGCTTTGGAGGCTTTAAATAATAATTCATTATTTTCTATTACTCTTTGGGTTGATTGAGTGGTCCTTCTGTTACACATAGTGTTAGTTGTCACTCATGTACTTAATTTCTGATGGCAGCTGGGCTGGAAGGTCTAAGATGCCTTGTCTCTAAGGTGTCTTAATGCTGGCTGTTAGCAGGGATACTTTGGTTCTCCTTCTTGTAGCCTCTCTTCACGTGGTGTCTAATCTTCTGGGTCTTTCTGTGTTACTTCTCTTTCCAGTAAGGTAGCTCAGACCTTAGATCTCTTTTTTTTTTTTTTTTAATTTTTTTAACGTTTATCCATCCTTGAGACAGAGCATGAACGGGGGAGGAGCAGAGAGAGAGGGAGGCACAGAATCGGAAGCAGGCTCCAGGCTCTAAGCCATCAGCCCAGAGCCCGACGCGGGGCTCGAACTCGCGGACCGTGAGATCGCAAGATCGTGACCTGAGCTGAAGTCGGACGCTTAACCGACTGAGCCACCCAGGCGCCCCAGATCTCTGTTTTTTAAGGGAGCAAAAGCAGAGGCTAGTAGGCCTCTTTAGAGCTAGGCTCAGAGCTGGAATAGTGTCACTTCTGAAGCATCTACTAGCCAAGCAGTCACAAGATCACAAGGCCAGCCTAGATCAAGATAGAAGGAAAATAGAATCCACTTCTTTGTGGAAGGTGAGATAAAGGTATACAGGAAGTGGAGGAATTGGTGGCCCTCTTGGAGACATATGGTGCACATTAAAAATCATGTTTTATTAAGATATTTGGGTATTAATGTTAAGTGGAAAGAAGGAGATGACATTGAGATAAACATTGACAAAAAGGAGAGTACAAGACTTTATACATACTATAATAATTACTTTTGTCTAAAATTACACACACACACACACACACACACACACACACACACACACACACACTGAAAAGAATTAGAACCAACAACATCAACAGATAGGGCCTATCAGTGCCAGGATTGGGAGTGTTTTCATTTTCTTTTGTATGCATATCTTTACTTTAAAGTTTTTCTACAATCATCTATTAGTTGCTTTATTTCAATTAAGAAAACTGATCATTTATTGGCCAGTTAGAAAGTCTTTGACAAATTTCAAATATTAGAAACATATATGTTCTATTCTATGATCCCAATGCCAAAAATTAGAATGACTAACCAAAATTAGAACCAATTAGCCAAGAACTTCTAACCACTTTGACATTAAGTATATCTTTCTGAATAATCCCTGGGATAGAAAAAAATAAAAAGAAAAATAACAAGCTATTTACAAATGACAAGGGTTCTATACATAAAATCCTGGAATATGCAGCCAATGTGTAATCTTATATGCATTCATCAGAAAATATTATTGAAGATAAATGAACATTTGATGCAAAAAGGCAAAGTTAACACAAGGAAAGTAGAAATTATTATCAAGGATAAAGAGATACTGATAAAATGGAAGAGAGTATGTAGTAGAATATATTGACAAAACAAAACTGTATCTTTAAAACACTAAAAAAGTAGACCTACATTTGTCATATGGTCATCAAGAGAAACAGAAAAAAATAAACGACATTAGGAATGAGATGAGGACATAACTGGAGGAGATTTAAAAATATTTAAGGAAAAGTTACACAAAGCAATATCACTAAGGCTGAAAAATCTGTATGGAATGGACTGTTTCTTAAGAAACATTTTAATGAGCATTGGTACAAAATAGGTAACATACCTGAATAGATCACTAAACCTAGTAAACAATAAAAAGGTAATCAACAGCCAAGCCAATTCAGTTTTATGGGTGTGTTCTGCCAAACATTTCAGGGATAGAGCAGTCTGTTATGCTAACTGTTCCAGAAAATGTGAAAAATGGAAAGCTTCTCAACCCATACCATGACACTACATAAACCTGATACTAAGCCAAAAAAAAAAAAAAAAAAGAGAGAGAGAGAGAACCCAAGGAAACTTGGAGCCATTGTCAACATGTATTGCTCTTTAAATAAAGAAACATTGTTTCAAACAAGTTACTATATCTCTGTATATCATATGTTATATGTGTGTTATGTGTATGTACGTTTCTAAATGATCAGATCTACTTTTTGTTCTTTATTCAGTTCTCCAAAGCCTGGGCCAGCTGGGCTGATAAAATCACCACAGATGAAATCTGTGTGGGTATAAATTTTATTGAATTTGGATTGGGACCTCCACCCTAGCTAGAGACCTCAGAAATGTCTGCCTCTGGATACAAGAGGAGAAGACAGGGAAAGAGCAAGTTAGATTTTATCACTTCTAGGAAGACAACTCTGTAAGTGGTGGCTCAGCTAGGACCTAGATTCCTAGATTCTAAGCATAGCAAAAATAACACGTTCATTTAACTGTTGGAATTTTTAGAAGGAAAAAAAATATTTTCTTAAGTTCACAGTGATGAACACCTACATTAAGAAAAAAAGGAAGATCTCACATAAACAACCTAACTTTATACCTTAAGGAACTAGAGAAAGAATAAACTAAGCCCTAAGTTAGTAGAAGGAAGAAAATAACAAAGATCAGAGCAGAAATAAATGAAATCAAGACTAAAAAGACAGTAGAAAAGATGTTTATTATAGAAAATTTAACACATGCAAATAAAAGGAAGAAAATGAAAACCACTTAGAATTCTACCACTGTTAACATTTTTTTAAATGCTTATTTATTTTGAGAGGGGGTGGTCAGAGGGGGAGGGAGAGAGAGAATCCCATGCGTGCTCTGTGCTGACAGCACTTGAGGCTTGATCTCACAAACTGTAAGATTAAGACCTAAGCTGAAATCAAGAGTCAGATGCTTAACCGATTGAGCCATCCAGACACCCCTGTTAACATTTTGATGTGTGTTGTTCCAGTCTTCTCTGTAGGTTAGTGTGTATGTATGTGTGTTTTACAATGTGATTAAACCATAAACATGTTTTGTAGTCTGCTCCAACACCCTTGCCCTGACTAGTATGTCATGAACATCTTTCCATCTCATTAACTATTCATATTACGGTCACATTATTCTACTGTCTGTCTCTCTCATCATATATGTAACTACTATTGTTGGAACTGTTGATTTACCTTTCCTACAGAACACATTATCATGAAAAAAATCTTAGATACAAAATGATTTTTTTTAATGTTTATTTATTTTTGAGAGAGAGAGAGAGAGAGCGCACAAGTGAGGGGAGAGGCAGACAGAGAGAGACACACACACACACACAGAAGCTGAAGCAGGATCCAGGCTCTGAGCTGTCAGCATGGAGAGAGCCGGGTGCAGGCCTTGAACCCATGAACCGTGAGATCATGACCTGAGTGGAAGTCAACTGCTTAACTGACTGAGCCACCCAGGCACCCCCAAAATAATTTGTGTATTTTTTCAAGTAAAACAAAATAAAGTCCTGAGCGACATAAACATATTTATTTTTAATTCTTTTTAAACAGGAGTTTAATTATTTTTAGGGACTTTTTAGGAAAAGGAGGTACTTTTATGGAAAATATTTTTCATACTATATATGAGGACTCTTTAGGGTATAAGATACCCCAACTAGAATGGAATGAAAAAAGAAACTTATGAGTGAATGTATCCATTGTCTGTTGCTCCAGAAGTCCTGCAGAACATCCAACTGCAAAACATCATGACATACTAAGAAGTATTTTTTTAGTCCATGAGTGTATGGAGCTCACTGGACTTGCGCATGCATCTGTGGTCAGCTGGTGGTTGGCTAGGCAGCTCTGCTGATCTTGGCTGGGCTTGCTCAAATGTCTTGGGATTGGTTGGCTATTGGCTAGGACACTGTGGCTCTATTTTATATTTCTCATCTTCCAGCAGGCTACACTGGGCATATTCTTTTTTTTTTTTCTTAAATGTTTATTTATTTTTGAGAGGGAGAGAGAGAGAGAGACACAGAGTTCAAGCAGGAGAGGGGCAGAGAGAAGGAGACAGAATCTGAAGCAGGCCCCAGGCTCTGAGCTGTCAGCACAGGGCATGGGGCTTGAACTCACAAACCCATGACATAATGACCTGAGCCAAAGTCAAACACCGACTGAGCCACCCAGGCGCCCCTACACTGGGCATATTCTAATTAGTACTACAGAGGAAAATGAGGAAAAGAGTAAATACACAAGTGCTACTTCAGGCCTCTGCTTCCTTTGCATTTGCTATCACATTATGGGCCAAAGCAAATCATATGAATGAACTCAGAGTCAGATGGGAGGGCATGCCAAGGACATAGATTCAGGAAGGGGTAAAGAATTGGGGCCTTTAATGCAGTCACTCTACCTGGCATGTGTAACTAAACTGGCCTGGGGCAGATGTACCTTCAGTGACTGCTAGATCCAGGGTATCAAGTGATGTCACTTGGTTTGATTTCAAACTATCTAAAGTTTGGTTTGCTTTCCTTTGCATTAGTTTCTCTCCCGGGGAAGCCATTTCCACATGGTAGTACTAAGAAGCGCCACATCAAAGCAAGAAAATTCTAGCTGAAGAAGAGCTTATCTTTTCCAATTGTTCCAGCTAAAGTATGGCATAAATCTTTTTGGACCAATGTGGGTCACATGCCCATCCCTAACCTAAGGTCATTCAGCTAGCCAGTGTTAGAGTGGAGATCTGAACCTTGGTTTGCCCCTTTCCAAAATCTGTGGTCTTAGTGTCTAAAAAGCTGAAGAAAAATAAAGTACTTTACACATATCCTAAGAAGAAGAGCAGGAAGCCATGATACACCCCATTAAGGCCATTTGGGTCCTAACACTGAGGGAATAATCACAACCCTGTAGCCCAGTTACGTAAAATTGTGTACCAAAGTGCTTGAGTAACCATGACAGGGAACTTCTACTATTTTTCTCTAGGGGGGTACGGGACCAGGAAGTCTAACACGGTGTACTGTTCTTATACCATTTCTGTACAGGTGTGGGGTAGTGTGGAGTGAATATTTAGGTCAACCAAGATGGAAAAGCAGTCCCAAAACACCAGCCTGAAAGATGTATGTGAAAGGAGAAAAAGCCAGGATTGCCATTTTCTCTGGTAATAGCATTTAGGATCTGGCTAGATATATATGAGTCTTGATGGTTGAGCCACCTCTTTTTAAAAAAAATTTTTTTTAATTTTAATTTTTTTTAACTTTATTTTTTATTTTTAAAAATTTACATCCAAATTTGTCAGCATATAGTGAAACAATGATTTCAGGAGTAGATTCCTTAATGCCCCTTACCCATTTAGCCCATCCCTGCTCCCACAACCCCTCCAGCAACCCTCAATTTGTTCTCCATATTTATGAGTCTCTTCTGTTTTGTCCTCCTCCCTGTTTTTATATCATTTTTGTTTCCCTTCCCTTATGTTCATCTGTTTTGTCTCTTCAAGTCCTCATATGAGTGAAGTCATATGATTTTTTGTCTTTGACTAATTTCACTTAGCATAATACCATCCAGTTCCATCTACATAGTTGCAAATGGCAAGATTTCATTCTTTTTGATTGCCAAGCAATACTCCATTGTGTATATGTGTGTGTATATATATATATATATATATATATATATATATATACCACATCTTCTTTATCCATTCATCCATCGATGGACATTTGGGCTCTTTCCATACTTTGGCTGTTGTTGATAGTACTGCTATAAACATGGGGGTGCATGTGTCCCTTTGAAACAGCACACCTGTATCCCGTGGATAAATGCCTAGTAGTGCAATTGCTGGGTCGTAGGGTAGTTCTATTTTTAGTTTTTTGAGGAACCTCCATACTGTTTTCCAGAGTGGCTGCACCAGCTTGCATTCCCACCAACAATGCAAAAGAGATCCTTTTTCTCCGCATCCTCGCCAACATCTGTTGTTGCCCGAGTTGTTAATGTTCGCCATTCTAACAGGTGTAAGGTGGTATCTCATTGTGGTTTTGGTTTGTATTTCCCTGATGATGAGTGACGTTGAGCATTTTTTCATGTGTCGGTTGGCCATCTGGATGTCTTCCTTGGAGAAGTGTGTATTCATGTCTTTTGCCCATTTCTTCACTGGATTATTTGTTTTTTTGAGCCACCTCTTTTTCTTCTAGCTTCAAAATGGTCAATAGGTTCAAACTCCTGAGTCGATGCTAGTTGATTGGTGGTAAACCATCTAGAATATTATGTTGAGAAGAATTCCAATCTTAGTGGAAATGAGGACAGTGATGGATTAGTGATGTCTGGAATGGGTACAGAATGGGGAGGTAACAACCTGATTGACTGTTATTTGATATCCTAGGAAGCAAAAGCTTCTCAGAGTTACTGTCAAGCCACTTGTGTATGGGGGGGGGGGGGGGTCAGGCCCCTAGGATGGAGTATTTTATAGCCAAGTTCTCTATGAGGAGGAATTCTATGGTGAATTTTCTGGACGTCCCAACTGTCACTTAGCACAAACCAAAATGCAAAGCTTCATTTTCCTAAGGAAAAACAAGTTTCCTTTTTGCTGTGAGGACTTTTGACCTTGCTTGGGGGCAGGGTGGGGGAAATATACAAAATGTTTGCATGTTGTAAGTAAAGTTTGGGGTCATTCAAAAAATGAATATGGGTGTGACTCTCTGATGTTCATGTATCTATCATTATCATCATTGATCTATCAATGTATTTTTAAAAATATAATACAGTTTGTTTTTGATTATCTTTTTTCTCATTTTTCAGGTCTCTATTTGGAGTCATTTTCTGGTACAGACGGTGAAAAATATGCAGTGAAAATTCAGGCCAATAGTGGAAATACTGGCTTACCTCCCAACTTAGTATAGCATTCCTTCTCTTCAGTAGCACCTCATAATAGAAGAAAAATGTATGGAAGTGCAAGAACAATCACCAATCTGGAAGGTAGCCCTTCCAGATCTCCTCGTTTGCCAAGGTCTCCTCGTTTGGGCCACAGAAGAACAAGCAGTGGGGGAGGTGGAGGAACAGGCAAGACACTGTCCATGGAGAATATCCAGTCCCTTAATGCAGCTTATGCTACGTCTGGACCCATGTATCTGAGTGATCATGAGGGGGTGGCTTCAACAACTTACCCAAAGGGCACCATGACTCTGGGAAGGGCCACAAATAGAGCTGTATATGGAGGCCGAGTCACAGCCATGGGGAGTAGTCCCAATATTGCTTCTGCTGGACTTTCCCACACAGATGTTCTTTCATACACGGATCAACATGGTGGTCTGACTAGCTCGTCTCATCATCACCACCACCAGGTCCCCTCCATGTTGAGGCAGGTAAGGGATAGCACAATGTTAGACCTTCAAGCCCAGCTCAAGGAACTTCAGAGAGAGAATGACCTCCTCCGGAAAGAGCTAGACATCAAGGACAGCAAGTTGGGATCTTCCATGAACAGTATCAAGACCTTCTGGAGCCCTGAGCTCAAGAAGGAGAGAGTCTTGAGGAAAGAAGAGGCAGCCCGAATGTCTGTCCTCAAGGAGCAGATGAGGGTTTCCCATGAAGAAAATCAGGTAGGTTATGACTCATCTCAGGGTTTTTCAGCCTTGGCTTCTCACTGAGTAATTGATGCTTTGCAGATGGCACCATGACCTGTGCAGAAGGAAGTTTGGCATCATCAAGAAGCTATGGCTTAGTACGTGTTTGACTTGGAGACCACAAAAGGGCATAAGAAATATGAAATTATGGCTTATTATCTTATTTTCCAATAACTTTTTCACCCTGTTGCTGAAGGGGAGGAACTATTCTTCATTGCCTAACTTTTGTACTTGGTTAATTTTTTTTTTCTTTTTCAGCAGTAACAACAGCAGCTCAGATGTACTTCCCTCTGCATAGAAGAAGAAAATGTTAATTTTTGCCAGAGTAGACACTGTAACAGCAACATTTAGAGAGCCACACTTGACTGATCAATTGACTTATTTTTGAAGCCACAGCAGCTTTATTTCTTTCTAGAATGAGGGGGATTTATTCTCTAAATAGCAAACCAAACATTAAATAGCACTGGATAGAATGGGTTTGGTATCATCTTGGAGAGACACAATAAGTTTTAACCTGGTCTTTCCTTTATCCATTCATATTAAATGCACATGTATTATGTGCAAGGCACCTTCTTACTCTTCTTTAATCTATCTTCCATGTCATAGCAAGATTAGTTTTCCCAGGGCCTACTTGCATTATATGCCATTTCTCTGCTTTAAAGCTCTCAATTATTGCTTACTGCCTTCAGAGTGAAGTCTGCCTCTTTGGCTGAGCCGACAGCATCATCAGCTGAAAGGCCAGAGCCAGCCTTCCCAGCCTTATCTCATACCTCCTCCCTGCACATTTCCTATGCTACCTGCACTATACTTGGTAATTCCTGCACACGCTCAGGGTTTTCCACCTCTATTCCTTAGCTTTTTCTGTTCCCTTTCACTAATGGCCTTCTCAGGGCCTCCTCTCCCTGCCTCTCCCCTTTCAGTGCCAGCCAGTCTCCATTTCCAAATCCTACCTATCCTGTGAGGTTCATTTATCTGCTGCCGTTTTCATAAGGGTTTTGGAGTCTGATATGCCTGGGTTTAAATCCCGGGTTCACCTCTTACTGATAGTGAGGTAAGTGCTATGAGATGGGGAATAGAGAGCTCTGTGCCATTTGGCTGAAAAATTCCCAGATATCATTTAACTTTCTGTAGAAATTTGAGATAATTCTAACTTGGCTGAACTAGTGATTCTTCAATAATTGGTTTGGATGTTGGCCTAACAAAGCTCTCTGCCTTTCTTGGGGTTATCTGCTGGCCCTCCTGTTTCCCTGGATACCACACTTTGGAGTCCAAGTATCTTTAGAAGCATTTCTGATCTGTATGAGAATCTTCTCTTCATCCTGCTTCTATGTGTAGAAAGCAATCACCTTATCCATTTAACTATCTGACAGAGCCTTTGCTGGTTTTCAGATGTGGAAACGTGATTTTTAGTTGGAACAGAAAGTTTTGTTCTTCAACCCTAAATCAAATCTGTGCTCCTCACTATCATTTCTGCTTTTATTTTTTTTTTTTTCTTCTGACTTTGCTGGTTCATGATGTCCTTATGAACCTGTTACTGCTATGTGAATTTCCCTAGTTCTATATTGGTTTTCTTCTTTTTTAGTTCCTTTGGAAAATGGTTACAGCAGTTTAGGAATGATGCAAATAGCGACAAAAAGTGTGAAGGCCATTCTTTAAACTGTCAGTTTCAAAGTTACTTTTATCCTATGCTCCTATCATTAAATTTTTTTGAGCAGAGACCCCAACTTATACATGTATATTTATGATGTGCTATTATGCCAATATATTATGTGTCTATTCTGACATTCATACAGATGTAAATATGGAAGTGACAATATAAAATAAATAATATATTGAGGTACATGTTAATGATGCACAAAACCTTTTTGGTTTGTAAAAACATTTAAAATTTTTTTTTCAACGTTTTTTATTTATTTTTGGGACAGAGAGAGACAGAGCATGAACGGGGGAGGGGCAGAGAGAGAGGGAGACACAGAATCGGAAACAGGCTCCAGGCTCTGAGCCATCAGCCCAGAGCCCGACGCGGGGCTCGAACTCACGGACCGCGAGATCGTGACCTGGCTGAAGTCGGACGCTCAACCGACTGCGCCACCCAGGCGCCCCTGTAAAAACATTTTAAACCCCTTTTCTATTTCATAAGGGTTAGTTTTAGTTTTAAGTAGAAAATATCCATAGTTCTACTTAACTGTCCCATGTTGCCTTAAGCCAGAAACAATTGAACACTTGAGGGTGCTCCCAGGACCCCTTCCTAGTTCTGGAAACTACTATGATCACAGGCTATGTTTGGTACTATGGGTGCCATATGACCATGTGACATATGATCCAGTAAGAGCCCCAGTATTAACCTGTGTTATTAAATAGAAGTAAAATGTAATTATTTTCTTTTTTAGGTTAAAAATATAAAAGGAGGAAGAAGCATGGAGAGTTTGAAAAGTCAATTTGCTTGCAATATGAGGTAGTATTACAAAGTAAAGAATCTAAATATTGACAAAAAGCAAGTTATTTTTTAACAATTGAAGCACCTCTCTTTCTCCTCTGGGAATTATGTCAGGATCCCTTTTAGAGGTATTGGAGTACCTATTGGTCAGGATAGGGTGGTAATCAACAAACCTCAAATCTGAGTGGCTTAACACATCAAGATTCCTTCCTTATTCACCTGAAGTGTGAAGTAGGTCAAGTGAGTCTCCAGGGCAGCCCTCCTCCAGGCAGTGACTCAGGATCCCTGCTTTCTGCACCTTGGCACATGGCTTCAAGAGTTACTACACCAGAGGAAGGGAGTGCCTGGAGATGGCGCATTGGCTTCACAATTCCTTGGACTGGAAGTGACATGATTGCAAGGGGTCAGGAGGTATAGTCCTCTCCTCTTTCCAGGAAGGAGAGTCAGATATGAAGGAACACTAGAAACTTCTACCAGTGGGGTTTTTATGTTTGTCAAAAAGTGGAGTTAGATGAAATAAAGTTAGGAGAACAATCCAGATTCCTGCTGTTGCTGCTGTTTCTATTATTACTGCTACTGCTACCGATAGACATCTGTTGGGGTTTACTATGTGCCAGGCATTGTTCTTAGAACTTTGTGTACATTATCTTATTTAGTGTTTGTGTCAGTCACCTGAGGTAGGTGCTAGACTTTTTCTCATTTTACAGATGAAAAATAAATGTAAGAAGAATAAGCTGCTTGCCCAAGTGCACACAGCTAGTAAATGAGAGAGCTGGGCTTTAAGGCTTTGGTATAGTTTATGCCAACGGCTAAGACTTTATGTTCACTAACTCCTTAGAGGATCACTGAGCTGTGAGTATAATCTTATCATCATATGTGTTAGATGAAAAAAAAAAAAAAAGACTAACTCTGATAAAATGATTAAGAATGTGATTTAGTTTAATTGGGATTTTTATTCTTAATTAGGAATTTATTTCTTTTTCCCAGAAGTGTTTTTTTTGTGCTGTTTAGAGTTTCTGCCATTTACCATAACTGACTATAATTTCCCTTTAGAGGAAAAAATCATGGAAACTTTTTCTGTATGGAAGAAAAGAATGTAAAGGAGATACGGAACATTTGATTGTGGTTTCTTATGCACAACAACCACGGACTACATCTACAAATGTGGTTCTACCAGAGGGTATCTGGATAATTAGAATTTCACTAACCTAAATTTGGGTGATCTAAAACCATTTGAACTATACTATGTAAATACAAATGGGAAGCAGATCCATCATAGGGTGGAGGTCAGGAAGCTCAAAGTGCTCTTGTATATGAAATTCATGGTTCTGTGAATTTAATGCTCACTAATGCAAACCTTTCACCCTTATGTGCATTGTTGAAGAGGGCTCCCACTCATGAATTATTTTGCAGTATATTTGGAAGTGCTAGTGGTTCTGTCCAAGGGAGTTGAACCCAACTGCAGATCAAAGGGAGGATGTTGAGCATTCTCCCTGTGTTATAGGAAGCACACGACTGTTGGAAACTTGGAGACAATGGGTAGGTGGCTGTGACCAAATCTCTTATGTGCAAAGAGTAGCTACTCAGGTTCCTGGATGGATATTTCATCTCAGACTCCCTCCCCACTCCTATCCCCCAGGTTTTCTGCCAGGCCCTGCTTCTCAGCCACACAGAGCTGCATGAATAGAAATATATTTGGGACCACGAAGAGTTACAGTATTGGCAGTTGGCGTCATTGGCGTGTTTGTATAAACTGGAGTGCATGGATGCACAGTTACTCTTACGTTATCACTTGTACTTTTTACTTCATGATGTGCTGTCTTGAATGGAAGAAGAGGGTGGTAGAGTATTACAGACAGCTAATCTTTGGAATGGTGTGAACTCAATGTCAAACCTGTAGAATGATTTGGGGGAGAGGTGAGAAGAAAAGATTTGGAGTGGGTGTTTGGCTGCCACTTGAGGCAGCCCCCTTGTTATTTGTAATTCCTATGGGGTTGGGTGTGGATGTTGGGGGCAGGAGAATGCAACTATTAGAAAGTAAAGTAGCCTAATTTTCTCTAAAGGGTTATATGATTGTCTTTACAGCTCCTTTCTATTTACCTGTGTGATAGAGATCACAGAGGGAACACATGGTAGAGGAGAAATTTTCAGAAATTTCATAAGGACTTATGTTTTGCAGTTTGATGCATATTACATTATTGACTTTTCATATTCCTGGATTTTTTTTGCAATAATTAACTTTATATATTTAATATATTACTTTTTCCAAATTAGATGTATATTAAGCAATTTTGAGACATTTTCCTAACTTGCACATGGCTGGCCAAGGATCTGCATGAATATAAATAGCATCACACGCTGGGAGATTGTACTAGATCTAATATTTACCCATCTTGTGAATGCAGAAGTGGGACAAGGTCATTGGGAAATGTAACCTAAGAAGTGTAAGTAAACCTGCCTGGGGAGTTTTACGGCTTTTAAGCAATGGTTATGTGATGATTTCTATTTCTAGCTTAACACAATAGGAAATAATCTACTCTAAATCAATATTAGTATGGGTTTTTG
Source organism: Herpailurus yagouaroundi (assembly GCF_014898765.1). Lineage (NCBI taxonomy): Eukaryota > Metazoa > Chordata > Mammalia > Carnivora > Felidae > Herpailurus > Herpailurus yagouaroundi. The sequence goes on from NW_024412444.1 coordinate 12,074,391, forward strand.
ATGAGTTTTTGAGCTAGTTTCAGCATATGATTTATTGGTTCTCATTTTGAGCCTGTAACTTGAAAAGGTCGAGATGGATCACATTTCCGTGTTTCTTTTATCATTTTGTTTTGTTTGTATAACTGTAGGGCCATTTCAACAGGGTCATTAAACTCTGTTCTAAAATGCTCATTTCATTGGGAATGTCCAGATATGAAGGGTTGTACCACTAGGAAGTAGGTGATAGAATTAATTCTATCTCCTATTGGGAAGGTGGCAAGGCAGCTGCATTGTGAGGGGGTATGCACTAACAGTTAAATGCAGCTGCAGTCACCTTGAGTACTGGGTGTTTGTGGGATTAAGGGCTCAGCCTTGGAGTGTCCAGAACTGTCCAATTTGTGGATGGGACTTAAATATATTCACTATTCAGACCTGTCTTTTCCTTGTGCCTTCTTTCAGGCTCCATTCCTTCTGCTACTCTAAGTCTGAGATCCATCAATCCCTCAAAGCCAGTTTTCCAAAGTGTATCCAGGGAAATGACACTTGGCAGATGGGATTTTCTGGTCAAATAAACTTGAGACATGATATACTAGATACTTCTATCCTGGAAATTAATAATACTTATGTTATGGATTGAATTATGTTCTCCTCAAAGAGATACATTGGAATCTTAATCCCCTGTAACTCATAATGTGTTTTTATTTGGGGATAGGCTCTTTACAGAGGTAATCAAGTTAAAATGAGGTCATTTGAGGGGGCCCTAACCGAATTTGTCTAATGTCCTTACCAAAAGGGGAAATATGTGGGGCACCTGGGTGGCTCAGTTGGTTAAGCATCTGACTCTTGATTTCAGCTCAGGTCATGATCCCACAATTCGTGAGATCAAGCCCTATGTTGGGCTCTGCACTGACAGTAGATTCTCTCTCTCCCTCTCTCTCTGCCCCTCCTCCACTCATGCTCTCTCCCACCCCCTCTGTCTCAAAATAAAGAAACATTAAAAAAAACTGGGGGGGAAATTTGGACACAGACATAAACACGCACCAAGGGAAGATCATATGAAGAGACAGGGAGAAGATGGCCATCTACAAGCCAAGGAAAGAGGCCTGGATTCTTCACCCACAGTCCTCAGAAGGAAGTAACCCTGGTGACACCTTGATCTTGAAGTTCTAGCCTCCAGAACTGTGAGACAATAAATTTCTGTTGTGTAAGCCACCCAGTTTGTTCTACTTTATTATGGCAGTCCTAGCAAACTAATACAATATATCCCCATGTGAAATGAAGTGCTCTAACTCCTACAGTTAAAAAAAAATTATTAAGTTTGCTTAATCCCACAAAGTCCATGAAACTTTATCTTAAACCAAGCATCTGTGTATTAAGCAGCTATTGCTTCAGTAATGCTGTGTAACAAGCCATTCCAAAACCTACTGTCTTAAAAAAAAACATTTACCTCTCCCTCACATATCTGCAGGTTGGTTGCAACTTAGTTGAACAGGGCTAGACTCAGGGCATCAGGCTCTAGGATGAAAGTTCAGTTCAAATATGTTCTACATGCATCCACATTCTCCTTGGAACAGAAGCTATTCAGGAATTCATCTTACAGTGGATCACAGATGCCAAGTCTCTAACCAAATCACATAAACACATTTCAAACCTATGTGCATATCAAGTCTACTAACATTCTGTTGCCTAAAGCATGTTACATGGTCAGGCCCAAAGTCATTGGAGTCAGGGGATTGTACTTCCTTCCAAATCACATTTATATGTATATGTGTGTGTATATATATGTATGTATCTGTTATTCTGTTATATATGTTAACATATATGTTATTATTATATATATTGCTTATATATTTTAAATAATCCTATTTGTCATAAACTATAAATATTCCTAGAACTAAAGGCCACACTTTAAGAATATCTGCATCAGGAGTAGCTCTGGAAGCAATATATTAAAGTTTGAGACTTATGAAGGTAGATGAGCACTTTCAGTGTGGTCAAAGTCTCCTTCAGTGGCTGGGCCTTCCAGAGTGTCCTAATGATGCCTATTTATTTGTTTGTTTATTTATTTATTTATTTATTTATTTTTTAAGGTTTATTATTTTTGAGACAGAAAGAGACAGAGCATGAGCAGGGGAGGGTCAGAGAGAGAGGGAGACACAGAATCTGAAACAGGCTCCGGGCTTCGAGCTGTCAGCACGGAGCCCGATGCGGGGCTCGAACTCACGGACCGTGAGATCATGACCTGAGCCGAAGTCGGACGCTCAACCGACTGAGCCATCTAGGTGCCCCATAATGATGCCTATTTAATGGCCGAGTGTCAGGCCCCTCCCTTTCTGTCTCATGTAACTGGGCAATGAAACCCAAGTGGGTATCTGAGAGGTTCTGGGAAAGCTTTTGTTTTCCTGATAAAAAGAGTAAATATATGTCACCAGTGATGCTTTTTCCCACTTCTTCCTGTCTTGAGTGTTGATATGTTGCCTGGAGCTGTATCAGCCATATAATAACCATGAGAGAAAGGCCAAGCCAAACACAGAAACATACGTCCTCCCATCTCTGAGCACTTGCAACAGTACCTACAATGGTTGGCCTCCAGACCTCTAGTCATGTGAGAAAATAGCCCCTTTTAGTTTTTTTTTTTTTTAATATGAAATTTATTGTCAAATTGGTTTCCATACAACACTCAGTGCTCATCCCAACAGGTGCACTCTTCACTGCCCATCACCCACTTTCCCTTCCCTCCCACCCCCATCAACCCTCAGTTTATTCTCAGTTTTTAAGAGTCTCTTATGATTTGTCTCCCTCCCTCCTTAACCTTTTTTTCCCCCTTCCCCTCCCCCATGGTCTTCTGTTAAGTTTCTCAGGATCCACATAAATGAAAACATATGGTATCTGTCTTTCTCTGTATGACTTATTTCACTTAGCATAACACTCTCCAGTTCCATCTACATTGCTACAAACGGCCATATTTCATTCTTTCTCATTGCCAAGTAGTATTCCATTGTGTATATAAACCACAATTTCTTTATCCATTCATCAGTTGATGGACATTTAGGCTCTTTCCATAATTTGGCTATTGTTGAAAGTGCTATGCATCAGCACTCCTGTATCCCTTGGGTAAACTCCTAGCAGTGCTATTTCTGGGTCATAGGGTAGATCTATTTTTAATTTTTGAGGAACTTCCACACTCTTTTCCAGAGTTAGCCCCTCGTAGTTTAAATCACTGTTGGTTGGATATTCTATTACTTGCAGCTCAATACCTTCCTAACTAATAAAATAGAAAGTTATTAGTTGAGAACTATTATTCATAATAATTATCAGTCATGATAACCATAAAAATATGTGTATTTCAGTGGGCTGAAATGAGACCTTAAAGGACCTTACACATTAGATTGAAGAAACCTACTTACTAATTGTATTGGGCAATACTCCAAAGTAGTGACACAAATCTCAAAGCCTGTGTATGCAAAAAGGGGGATCTATTAGTTCTTATAATGAAATTGCAGAAAGGCTCAGATGTTGAGCTTGGGGTTGACTGGATCCAGTGCCTCACACTGTAGTAGGATTTTGTCTCTCCTCATTGTTTCATCTCTGGTTCTTGATCTCTGCCTCTGTCTGTGTGTAAGCCTCATTTTTGTCTTTCATGTGGCGGGTGGTCTTGGCTGCCAGTACCCCCAGGTCATAACTGAATGGTTAAGAGATCCCTGTCTTCACTTCCCATTTGGAAAATTTATAGAAGGATTTTTGGTCCTGCCTTGGTCATATCCTGTCTCTAGTACTTGGTGAGTGTGAATTGCTAGGGCAAGGGGCAGGTATGTGAGAAAGGTTTACTATGACAGGTGAGTCTATTAGACTTTAGGGAGGGGGCAGGGTTTTTTTTTTTTTTTTTAATTTTTTTTTTCAACGTTTATTTTATTATTTTTTTGGGACAGACAGAGACAGAGCATGAACGGGGGAGGGTCAGAGAGAGAGGGAGACACAGAATCGGAAACAGGCTCCAGGCTCTGAGCCATCAGCCCAGAGCCTGACGCGGGGCTCGAACTCACGGACCGCGAGATCGTGACCTGGCTGAAGTCGGGCGCTTAACCGACTGTGCCACCCAGGCGCCCCCTTTTTTTTTTTTAAAGTAGGCTTTATGCCCAGTGTGGAGCCTGATGAGGGGCTTGAGCTGAGATCAAGAGATCAAGGGTAGGATTCTTAACCGACTGAGCCACCCAGGCGCCCTTAGATCAAGACCTGAGCTGAGATCAAGAGATCAAAAGTAGGATTCCTAACCAACTGAGCCACCCAGGCGCCCTGAGGGGCAGTTCTTTAAAAAGACTGAGATGAAGGGCAAAGGGATGCCCTGGGACAAAAACAGATGTTCACTGCACTGACTTGAGCTGTCCTTAGTTACCCTCTTTCTTCAAATATTTTAAGGGTTTATAGTCATATCAAGAGACCTGGGAGATTAAGTCAATCAAATACCAATTAGGTATATAACTTTTTTTTCATTTTAACTCTGATTTAAATTATGAGTGTTTATGTATGCCTTCACCAATGTGACAAAGGCGAACAGATTTAGAACTGGGTAATATAAACCAGTTTAGCACCACAGTATAACTTGGAATGCAGAATTTTAGAAGGACAACAACAACAAAAAGTCAACCTTCCTCATCTTGAAATAGTCTTCCTCAGCTCCTCAGAGAACTGTAGCTTTTGTCTACCTTTCCAGCAAGGTGGAAAACCCTTTGGTCCAGATTTAGGCAATGACCTACTTAGACTGAAACCACAATTTTAAATGGCTTTCATGGGTAGGTGAAAACTTCCTTTGGTTCTGAAGATAGATGAGATGGCACAGAGCCAACAGTTGATTTCTTTGTTTGCTAGAATGTAGGAGAATGATTTGAAGTGAACTACACACACATCTTTGTCACAGATGTCAGCTGGTTTTTTCCTCAGTAATCTCTTGCAGTCAGCCCTAAGATCAGCCATGTGCACTGCATTAGTAGTCCTACAGATTTTTATTCCCAGGTTTTATTTTATGAAAGACTTGGCTAATGGGGGAAGGAATATAAACATTCTGTATGCTGGACTTTGGGAGAGCTAAATGACTTCCATCTTCCATTTTCTCTCTGGATCACTTTATTTTGGCAATGGGATAGCAACAACACACAAGGAACTAAAGAAAACGTTTTGGAATATTTCAACAAATAGATTATTATAATCTCACTTGTGCCAAAGGCACTTTTTGAAACCAAGCTCCAAGTGGGGAAAGGCAGAGGGAGTGGTTACCCCCAAAACACTGCCTAATAAAATTCCCTATAGAAGACATCCTCAGAGGATTTTAAGAAGCAAGTATATGTTGACAGGAGAAAAGTAACAGAGTGATTTTATCGGCCAAAGCAGATGGGGTGGGTTCTGAACCTAGCCTCTTCTGGCCAGAGTGCAATTTCAGTTTCTATAATTAGTTGCAGGTGGAGCTCTTGTGTTGTTGTTTTGGCATCCACTGACATCTGTGTGCAAATTCCCACCACCCCCAGTTGGCATTTGGGCTCAATAAGTGGTTTTGGCTTTGCAGGAATATAGAAAATTGTAAATCTATTTCACACACACACATAGATAAAGCTGCTCTAAAGGTCAGGTTCTGAAAGCTGTGGAAAGCATTTTCAAAAGTTTGGGAAGTAGGTTTTAGGCAGGGTGTGGGCATGCAGCCAAGAGCTAGGGCAGCTTGACAAACAGAATTCTGGCACGTGCAATTTCTCCTCTGTTTCTCTGTGAAGCCAGCATTTGATTGTATCTTGGAAGTGATGTGCAGCCATTTTGTTTTTTAGTGGGAACATTCTGGAGAGAAAAAGTACAGATACTTCCTGTCTTATAATCCCGTAGCTTGGTTTGTACTATCTGGTTTGGCTATATACATTGATCAGGTTAACTTATTTGTTCTCAAGTGAGGGCAAATTGCCTCCTAAGGGACATTTGGCAATGTCTGAAGACATTTTTGGTTGTCACTACTGGATGGGGTGACATTCAGTGGGTAGAAGCCAGGGGTGCTGCTAAACAGCTCAAAGTACATAGAACTGCCCCCTACATTATCTGGCCAACAATGTCAATAGCTACAATGATGAGAAACCCTGAGTTAATTGGATGATTACTATATCTTCATTTTATTTATTTTTTAACATTTATTTTTGAGAGACAGAGAGAGCAAGACAGCATGCAACAGAGCACGAGCAGGGGAGGGGCAGAGAGAGAAGGAGACACAGAATCCAAAGCAGTCTCCAGGCTCTGAGCTGTCAGCACAGAGCCCAACATGGGGCTGGAACCCATGAACTGTGAGATCATGACCAGAGCTGAAGTTGGATGCTTAATCAACTGAGCCACCCAGGCACCCCTATATCTTCATTTTCTAAATACTTTGCCTACATGCAATTCTTTCACTTTGTGATGACCAAAATTTATGTATTTATGTAAAAACATTCATATAAAAGGTAAAAGTTGATTCATCACTTCCATCATTTTGCGGGAAAGAATTAATTGTGAATTATGTCTTCTTCTTTTTTTTAAACTTGACCTGGATTAGTAACCATGAATCTTCAAATACCTTGATTCTTTTATAGGTAGACATTTGGTAAATAGAGATTCATCTTTTTTTTTTTTTAAGTTTATTTATTTATTTTGAGAGAGACAGAGACAGTGCAAGTGGGTGAGGGGCAGAGAGAAAGAGGGAGAGAGAGAGAATCCCAAGCAGGTTCTGCATGGCCAGCACAGAGCCCAACATGTGGCTCAAACCCATAAAGCTGTGAGATCATAACCTGAGCTGAAATCAAGAGTCAGACACTCAACTGACAGAACCACCCAGGCGCCTGGATAGAGATTAATCTTTTAAGGAAAAAGACAACCCTTTAAAAAAATGAAATCTATTTTTTAAACCATCATTTCTTTACACCTTTAGTGAATTTTTATGGTGTTTTTTTGACTATGTCTGACATTGATTTTGAAAAGGAAAGGGAGTATTTTTGAGCTCCTACTTTGTACTAGGAATTTACTAGTTGCTTTCCATGTGTGTGAGCTCAACAGCCCTGCAAAACACATGGCACCCTCATTTTTATAGATGTAAAACAAGACACGGAGATTAAGTGGCCTGAGGTCTCACCATTAGGTAGAGCTGGAATTTGAATCTCAGGTATGCTTAGCTTCAAAGGTGTGTTCTTTCTATTGTCTTAAAGGGGAAAACAACAGATTTGTTGAAAACCAGGGAATTTGGTGTGGAAATGGAAGTCCTAATGTACAGTGGAAGTAGAAATGTGCTGCTTGACAGTATCTTAAGGATGCTGTCAAGGAGTTATATAGAAAGGACAGAAAGCCAGAATGAGCAAGGGAGCATGTTGTCAAGAGCAACAGAGGAGAGAGGGCAAGCAGGAAGGAGCAAATGCATTCTTGTCAAGTACATTAGCAGAGGAGGATGCCAAAGGAAAACTATCTTGGAAACCCACTGAGAAGGATGGGAGGAGGCAATTCCCAAGAACTGGCTGGAAAATTAAAACTGCAGGTGGCAGAAGAATGAGAGAGATTATCTCTTAGGATGTTCATTAAAGGTCTGGCAGATCCATTCAGTTGATTATGGCTTTGACAAATTGACTGGATCTATAAGAGCAGGGCTTCAGGAATGGGGAAGTTCTTTATTATGGATTATCCGTACTCCAATGAGGATGGTCTCATAAATTTAGCTAGAATTCTTCCCAAACTTGCCTCTATCTACAGGGACTTCAAGGTACATGGACAGCTTTCTGGTGCAGGAGTCCCTCAGCTGGAGCTCTCAGTGTCCTTTTCAGTTGGTTTCTGGCCTCACTGGGATAGCCACACCTATTTAGGATTTGTCTTTTGACTTGTTCCAAATCTTGTGTCTCAAAGTCAGATCTTACCCTCTTGGGTCCCAGCATTCCTCATTTCCACCTCTCCCAGCAACTTTCCCCTATGAAACCTCTTTGTCCTTTTTGAGAATCCAGTTCACTTATTTACTAATTGATTTAGTCACCACTTATTTAAGGGAAAATGTATTTGCAAGTAGCAGAAACCCATTCCAACATGTTGAAGGGAAAAAGAAAGGGATTTACTAGGAACATATAAGAGTTCTTTTCCAACCCTACATGTATGTAGGGGCAGCCAGGTGTCCTGGGGGCTAGAATCAAGTTAGTTGGAAAATAATCAGGAATAAGGACAAAGTTAGTTTTCACTATTTCTGTCTCACGTTTCTCTTATTTTCTCTCTTGATATGTTTTTATATGCTGCTTCTGAAAAAGTGGCCACTCAAGGAAAGCATCTTCTCCATTCAAGTGCTTCATAGAGACTGCCTAGAGTTGGTTGGTTTCAATTTCAAATTCAGAGAACCAAAAATCTGATTGGCCCAGCTTGAATCCAGAGTTTGTGATAGGTCCAATTAGCCATGGCTAAGGGAGTCATGAGATCCAGGCTCTCAACAGAGCTATGAAAAGACTGCTGAAACCAGGGCATGAGGGGTAGATTCTCTAACAAGGAAATATATGGGTAAGGTGATAAGGAGGAAAGGACCGCCCTTGCTGGGAAATACATTTGTGGAACACATAAATGAGAGATTGCCATATTTCAGTTTTTAAGAAGACCATGACCAAAGAAAGTTAACTACTATCATCTGTCTATAGACAGCTATTTCAACAGCAGATTCAGTAGCCTTTTGGGGTCTCTGGGCCTTCTCACCCATGTTGTCAATCCCTACCTCTGATTATGCCCACTGAAGAAATTCCAGAAGTGGTATTAACTGACATGAGGATCGATTCATGTTGTCTTATCTTAGTGGATCCATGTGGTTTCTTTATATAATGTCAGATTGCATCCTCTATGGAACTTTAAAAAATTCTCCACTTTTTGTAAGCTTCCTTAGTCTCTTTGGAAAATTAGGTCTCCAAAGTGGATGAGATTATGTTGCCAGTTACAAACTTTTAGAACTAGGCATTTTATAATCTGGCATCTTCTATTTTAAGTTACAGCAGTTAGCTTGAGTTCTAAAAAGTTTTGTCTCCTGAGCATATATTATCTAAAAAGGAATTGAAAAAAATTAAAATTCGTCCCTTGGATGAGCTTTCTGAAATATCCGTGTAAAGTAATATAAAAGTTCCCAAAGAATCCTGGAACCAGAGGAATAAGTAAATATATGAGATGGAAAGTTGGACAGTGCACATGATGACCACATTTAGAAATTGCTCAAATTTAGAAGTGTGGCAAATAATAAAGTTTGCTTTCTCAAATTTTTTAAACTTCTGTTTGTGGTTTTTAACTTTGGGGAGCCATATCCTCTTTTAGAAGCCTGTGAAAACTTTTACATTTTCCCTAGAAAAATGTGCATAACCTGAATTGTGCACAACATTTCACTTCCTTATCTCTGCTCTAAACTCCAAGGGTATCTGAGGATATTTAGGTAAAACCTCTGTCTGGATATTTCCATTTAATATTACATATTGCACATGTATTAGGAGTAGGTAGTTCCTGGCAGTTAATGAAATGAATGAGCTTTAGGTAATGTAAGACATGTCTTCAGCTCACTGCTCTTCAATTTTTGCTGAGAAGTAGGGGACATGTGCTAGGATTTTGGTGATAGTTAAAAGTGTGTACATTGGTACAGTGGAAACTGATAGATGGACAGCACCCATTACTAAACATATTCAAATACAATATCCTAAAGGTGATAGATTTTAGTCCACCCTCAGGAATAAGTTATCCCGGAAGAATTTGCATGATGTTGGGTGTCATACTTAAGTATATGTTTAAATATTTTCATTAAGGATTTTTGTTTGGTTCATTACATTTGTCTTGGGATGCCGAAATTCCCACTTCACCACAGATAATTCTATTTCACTTTTTTGTGATTGCAAATAAAATAGAACACTGCAAACCAAATTATGCTGTAGGCATTTGTGATAGTGCAAGGAACAAAAGATTTTGGGAAGTTACTAAGTAAGGGTAATTGGGCACGTACTGTGTTCCCAGTAACAGGCTACCAGCTGAAGAAGACTCTAAAGTGTAAGACACATTTACTATTTTGTAAAAATCATTAGAGGCCTATTTTTTTTCCATGTAGATTGTAACTAAGGAACATAGATAGCAGTCATGTACCTTGTTTTTGATGGGCAGTTTACTCTACCTTGGAACTTGAACATGAAATTTGGGCTAGGGAAGAAATCTCTCTCAATTTACTTACCTTTCTGAGAAGAACCCTTGATAGGACTTCTCTCTCTTCTGTGGAAGCCTACCCAGGGTCCAGGAGAGTGGGCTCAGCATCCTCCCAACAGCCAGATAGTGTAAGGTTTCTTGAAGGGGTTCGGGAGGGGGAGTTAGAGAAAGTTTGGGCTTTGCCTTTCTCAGGCAAGCATGTGAGTCTGTGAATCACTTTCCCATCTAGAACACCCACCTGACTACAATATGTTCCCTTGATAAGAATAAAAATGATCAGTATAGCTCGTAAAGCACTTCCTACGTATACCCTAAATGAGATAGTGATATTTCAAACATTGTGCTGATGGGCTCACATATGGTATCTCATTTAATCCTCATGATGACCCTGTGAAGTAGGTACTATTAATAATATCACTATTTCATATGTGAGTAAGGTATGGCTAGAGGAGAGATCACTTGTCCAAGGTTACAGTTAGCAAGTGGCAGAGCTGGAGTTGAGCCCAGGCCGACTAACTCCAAAGTTGGTCTTCAGTCAGTCAGCCCTGACTATGGTATAGAGTGGCCATCCCTGTGTACACAAGGTGATCTTAGCACAGGCATGGAGTCTGCATTATACAACTTGGAAGCCCAAGCCACTAGGCTTTCCAATGAGAAAGTCATTGCCTTTCCAGATCTCATCCAGTACTTCTAATGAACTTCAGTGAGAAAATCTCAACTTGGTACCAGTTTTGAGCACCCTCTTAACACCTATTAGGTGTTTTCTTACTGTAGGCTGTGGAATGACATTCCTAAACGATGCTTATATTGTAATCTGGCAGCCCTGGTTTTACCCTTTGTATCTGATATGCTGTCCATTCAGAGTTTCTGTGAGCAGACTGGTAATGTGGCCCTAGTGTGGCCTGCCTTTTCAGGTCTTGCTTGACTATCCTTGACAGTGGTTGAGAGCATCAGCTTTGGAGGTGGATTGCTGAGGTTCTGTTTCCAGCTGTGGAACTTCAGGCAACTTCTCTCTTTGAAATTGTTTCCTCACCTGTAAAGTAGTTGTAATGACAATACCTGCTTTAGGGGTACATTTACTGCTAGTGGAATAAATTTAATAGGATTTAAGTTTAATTGGATTAAATGAGGGAGTTCATGTAAAAATATTTAGCACCATGCTAACCTGAGTAAATATCAAAGTAATAGATGATGAAGATAATCATGAGGGAAAACTGAGGACAAAGGCATCACATGGGGGAGTAAAGTGCTAAAAGAGTGGCAGAGAAATGGTATGGTAGAGCCATACTGAAGATTGCCCCATCTCTGATTATTCTGCAATTTGTATAAGCCAATTTGAGTTGAGGCTTTATTACTAATAGCCCAATGCATCTTGATAGGGCCATGAATATTCAGGGCTCTCTGTTTAGAAGTTTTATGGTTACAAAAATGGGTAGGTCCCAGCTCCTGCCTTGAGAACCTAGTCTAGCAGAGAAAATGCTGTACTCCTAAAAACCCATAAAAGAGAATTATAAAAAAAGGGAAGAAATTTGTCCATGCCATTAAAAGATATAATTTGATTTAGGAGTCCAGAGAAGGAAGAGATGAAGGAAGACTTTATATAGAGAAGGTGGTATTAGAGATAATTCCTGAGGATGGACAACTATTCAAGATGGTAGGTGGGAGCAGGGGTTGGTGGTGGTGTTTTGAAGTTCTCAATGGAGGGAATGGCCAAAATAAATTAGATGGCTGGAGATTTATTTCATAAAGCACAGGTATGAAGGTAGGGCAAAAGTAGTAGTACAAGTATTACACTTACATCTAAAGAGTAGAAAGAGAAATTGACACTTGGAGATCACCTTTTTTTATATTTCTGAATTAAGAGATGTTAGTATGGTGGTTAATATATATGGAGGCATATGTTGGGACAAACTGTATTTTGCTTCTATGATTTTTCCTATGTGTTCCTGGCCCTGTGAACTCCTCTGGGACTGCCATGGTACAGCAGAAGGATGACTTTAAGAGCCCCTCTGTCAATATGCTGAAGGTTAAAAGGGAAAGGTGCTTATGAATCCAGCAAAAGCTCTGGGTTTGTTGAGTTGAGAACAGCTTGATTTTCCTTGGCTTAATTCTTTGACATCCCTTTTCTATTATTAATGTGTGTGTGTGTGTGTGTGTGTGTGTGTGTGTGTGTGTGTGTGTGACAGACGGGGTGGGGGGGGGAGAGAAGAGAGAGAAAGAGAAACAGAGGGAGGGAGAAAGAGGGGGAGAGAGAGATGCCATCTTCAAAATGTCATTGTTGGATGTGTAAGTATTGTTATATGCCAAGGAGATACCATATTACAATTTTGGGAACAGTTTTTTTTGCTGTTGTTGTCCTGTTGTTCTTAGGGGTGGCTAGGAGAGTTTTCATGACCAAGGTATTGACCCCTTTAGCTGAATCCAAGCCAGTTCATGTTGTTTTGCAGATGGCTGCTCTGGAAAATTTTGGGCCAGAGCCAGACCTTTATCATGCTTAAAAAAAAAGTAAGAATCACATTACATTTTTCTGGTAGGCTGAATTGAATATTTTCTGCGGTATGAGATGGAAACTGTAAATTTTTGTATCACTATAGGGAGTAATAGAGAAAAAAGATGAGGATGACTTCCCAGTAAATGCTGTTGTCTGAGCCCTCAGGAAAGGCAAATTCTCAAGTTGCCCACAAAAGGTCACATGGTTTCCAAGTCTACATAGCTTCACACATTAATCCAACCAGCTAAAAACCTGAGGACTCACAGGAGGTGTTTGATTGATTGATTTTTGTAAACTTTGGCCTGGTTTGCTAATCTTTGTCTACTGAATCCATCTGCTGCATAATCTTTGGCCAACTAAAACTCTTATGATGACACTTTAACAGTTTGTGCCAAAGGAGTGGTCTCTCAAATAAAGTTCTATAACCCAAATCTCTCCATTGGCCTTAGATGTGTTTACTCAGTTTCCACTGGAGATGTCACTGGTGTCCCCCCAGAGGGTAAAGCAAGATGATGGGTGAATGGCTGAAATGGGTCAACAAATATGGAACTTCTACCATGTGTTGGGCTAGGTGCTGAGGGTATAGTAATAGACAAAAATTCCTTCCTGTATGGAACTTCTATCCCTGTGGGGGAAAAGGCATCAAAAATTTTGGGCTTGAGCCATTGGGGAAGACTGAGGGCAAAACAGGTTTAGGATGTAGGGAGATTAGGAGTTTGGTTCTTTGATCAAGTTTGGTTGCAAAGACTCATTTATCCAAGTGGTGATGCTAAATGGGGATGTGGATCTGGTGGAATTGGCCATCTTGTAGCCTCTGCTGGAACATCATGGAGGTGGTAACAGTGGATATTGGGCTGCAGTGGGGTAGAAGTGGTAATGGTGATGATTATATTCTTCCTGAAAGGAGCTTGGCTTTGAAAAGTGGTAACTGGAGGAGATACAGAGTTTGGGGAAGATCCTCTCACCAATATGTGACATACTTGACCATATTCTTACTATGCAGGGAATGGGCCTGTAGAGGGAGGGTTATTGGTGAAACAAAGTCTGAAAGGGGAGGGTGAAGATGAGATCAGCTGTGGGCAGGTGGTGAGGTTTTCCTCGAATCAGAGAGGAGGTGTTCAGGAAAGGTCCAGATAAAGAGACAGTAGGTGTGGAATAAAAGAAGATTAAACCTAAGGAGATTGCTTGGTGTAATGAAAAGAGAAAGCTTTGGACTAGGAACCAACTTAGATTTCACTTTGATGCCAAATAGAATGTGGTGTCGGCCAAATCACCTCCTCCCCTTGAGCCCCAATTTTCCCTATTGTATTACTGTGCTGAATAAAATGGTCTCAAAGGCTCATGTTGACTAAAACATGCCACAGGTATAAGCTAAATTTTCAGGAAAATTGAGTGCCCCGTGGCAAAAGAGTCATATGTGCAATTTGATGGGGGGCATGTGGCTAGGATGAGGCAGGTGTGGTTGAAACACACAAAGATAGATGTGTTGGTGGTCACTTTGATGTGTTGGGGGGGTTATTCAGGTGCTGCTGATGGGGCAATTTGCTTGTTGTGGGATGACACAGCAAGCCCAATACTCTGCTTGGTGGAGACAGGAGCCACCAGCTTTTCCCAGGAGACATTTTACAAGTAAAGGCTAATTTTACTTTTGCTGTTGATGGCATTCTTAGCTACACTAATTACCATCCTGATAGAAATGCTGCAGAAATATACCCTGTGCTCCCAAGAGTGCAGAGGAGTAAAGAGGTTGTTCTTAAATAATCCAATAAGAGGTTTTACCTGTGGATTAAAGCTACAATGCTTCCTTAGTTATGGTTTTCATAGTGGAAGATGCTTTGGCATAAACAGAATTTCTGTGTGTGCCTTATTTTTAGATTTCAGATCCAAATTCAATTGCAAATAAAGTTATTGTAGGAAGGAAAATGATAGTTATGGATTAAATTTGTGTCTCAGTTTTGTGTGGGTGTGTATGTCCGTTTTTCAAAAAAGGTATGTTGTAAACTTGAGAATTATGTTTTGCTTTCTTTAGTTCCTTAATAAATATATGGCTGTCCATCCATCCATCCATCCATCCATCCATCTATCCACTTATTAAAATAATATCCCTGAATAATAGCTGCCCTGAAGGTCTGGTAGCCTTGAACCCAGTGAGCTGAAGCTAAACAGGTATTGCTTGCCTTACCTGGGATGTTGTCTCTTCAGATTCCTTTAGAACATTCCTTGGTTGACAGATATACATTCTTAGTTTGAAGGTGAAATGGAGAATATCTTCAAATTCAAGGTTTTAATAAGATATGAGCATCTTTGGCCTCAGAGTCTTGGATGAAAATCCTGACCCTACCCGCGAGAGAGGTGGTTGTGTCATCTTAATTCTCTTGATCTCTAGGAGTTTAAGAGCCACCCACTCAGACTTGGAAATAGGAAAGGGCCTCATTTTGGTATATAAGGAAGGAGAAATGGGTAAGGTATATCAGGCACTGGTTAATTCTTGTAAGTCAAAGTCAACCGACATGATTATGGGCAATGGTGGAGGTCTGGTGCCTGGCCTGGAGTAAAAGGGATCAGGTTTCCCAAATGAATGGAACAAAAAGGAAGAGAGAAGTACTACAAATTCACCATAGACTAAGGTCTGACCCTTTATGCTAAGAAGGCAGATGCTGAGGCCCTTTTAGGGAATTTGCTTTGTAGGAGAGGAGCTGCCTTTGTTTGTTTTTCTGATGACTTGGATTTCCACAGCTGCTCATGGTTCTTGAACTTCCTGGAGAAAGTACAGGCAGATAGAATTGTGATGAAATCAGCATCCCAGCCCTATGTTTCCTAAGGACACTGTTGATTCCAATAGTACTTAGCTTAATTCTAGCAGCTGGGTTGGATTTTATATTGGGATAGATATCATAAGGGGTGTAGTGTGTATTCATGTGTGCTTGTGTGTGCTTGTGTGTGTGTGTGTGTATGTGTGTGTAGACCTGGTGCTATAATTAGGACAGGATAACCATTATACAAAATTGATGGTTATTTGGTTTGGGGGAGAAATGGCTTTAATTTCCCCAAGTATTTCATTTTCTTGGTATTATTCAAGTGTGCATTATCATTCAGATGACTAATAGGAAGTTCAGTACATTGGAGGACACTTTATAATGAGCATTATTCTTTGTAAAAATTTAGCTTATTGGACACATTTTCCATCAGAAGGTAATAGAAGGTTAGGAGTTTGGATAGGGTTGTAGTGTCTAAATGCTACTGCTCTTTCTGCCCCTCTCCAGGGTCTGACCAAAAGGGATATACGCCTAAAGACCAGCAGTCAAAAGGGAAACGCAATGGCTATATTAATCCCTGAGGATAGGCACAGTATCCCTTCATGCAGGGATTTTTTGACTAGGTGAGATAGCTTAGTATTCCTTCACCGTCAGACCTGCAGATGGTCTTGCCTTCTGCATGTTGACTCCATGTAGCCACCATGCTCAGGGGAAATCAAGGTTAGCAAGAGGAGGAGGTTCTGCTGTGCTTACCACATGGATACGCAGAAAACAAAGAGTAAAAGTGGGCAGGGCCCTGTCCCTGCCTGCTTTACTGGTCCCCATAGTTAGAAACTTGGGTGGATGGCAGAACTGCCTAAGAAAGCAGTGTTTTCAGGAGTGGTCACCATGGGAGAGCAGGAAGTAGATGGAAGGCGTGGGGCTACTTGCTCTGTTGGGCCTGCACAGTTGGAAAAGAAAATGTTGGGCATGACAGTGTTCCTTTTGCTAGCACACACATTTCAGTCAATGTCCTGTCCAATCATATTGGCATTCCTTTTTGGGAGTGGGGCCAGTGAAGACTGTCAAAGAGATATAAGTCAAGGATGATGGACATTACCTTTTGAGGTTCAACATCCTCATAAGAAATTGGGAAATAAGGTTTGTCACAAATTTCCACACATAAAGATAAGCCATGCTAATGTGTCTATCAGGTTTATTTCTAGGCATTGCCATATTCCTGATTTTATAATTTGCCCTTTATCAACAGCTAAATAGATATTGGAATAAAATAATCATGATAACTAACATTTATTGAGAGCTAATGCATACTACTTATATATATTGATTCACTTGCTTCCCCAAATAACACTGTGAGGTAGTTGTCATTTTGGTTCCCATTTTGCAGATGAGAAAACAGGAGTACACAACTAGCAAATGGCAGAACAAGGACACCAATATAGGTGGCCAGGTTCTAAAGTGCATGTTTAATTCTGTCTCTCATAGAAGTGGGTTAAGAAGAGGGGGCCAGCCCAGGAATTGGGAGACCAGCATGTAGCCTAGAGCCTGGCTTGGCCCTTCCATAAACCTGTTGTGTGATTGAGAGCATGCTAAAGAATTCCTCATTCTGAACCTCAGTTTCCTGATCTGTAAAGTGAGGATGTGATTTCTGTTCAGGGTTTTTGGGCCCATGACTCACTGTATTAGTTTCCTGGGGCTTTCATAATAAATTACCATTAACTTGGTGGCTCAATTTCACAGCAGAAATTTATTCTCCTCACAGCTGTAGAGGCCAGAAGTCTGAAATCAAGGTGTATGCAGAGTTGGTTCCTTCTGGAGGCTCTGAGGGAGAATACATCACATACCTTTCTCTTAGCTTCTGTTGGCTGTCAGTAACTGTTGGCATTCCTTGGCTTGTAGACACATCACTTCAATCTCTCTGTCTTCACATCACCTTCTTCCCTGTGTCTCTGTGTCTCAAATCTCCCTCTCTTTACCTCTTATTAGGACACTTGTCTTTGGATTTAGGGTTTTCCCTAAATCCAGGAAGATCTCATCTCAAGATCTATAACTTTAATTACATTTGCAGAGACTCTTGTTCCAAATAAGTTCACATTCACAGATTCAGGGGGTAAGGAATTAGACATATATTTTTTGAGGCTACTATTCAACCCACTACACTCACAATCCAGCTTTTTTCTGCTCTAATATGACAATGACAACAGCTATTGGAAGAGAAATAATTAAAGCTAGGTAGTGGGTAAAACCTCCTGGGCAGATTGGTGCAGTGTGTAAGAACCTAGTATGTGGAGGGGCGCGTGGGTGGCTCAGTCGGTTGAGCGACCGAATTCGGCTCAGGTCATGATCTCATGGTTTGTGAGTTTGAGCCCCGCGTCTGGCTCTGTGCTGACAGCTCAGAGCTTGGAGCCTGCTTCTGATTCTGTGTCTCCCTCTCTCTCTGCCCCTGCCCCTCCCCCACTCATGCTCTGTCTGTCTCAGAAACAAATAGACATTAAAAAAAAAAAAAAGAACCTAGTATGTGGAGTCCAGATGCCTGGTTTCAAGAAATGGCTCTGCTACCATCAGCCCTGTGACCTTGAACAAATCACTGAATGCCCCCTGGGCCTCAGTTTTCTACTCAGTAAAATGGAGCTAGTAATAGCAACATTATAGGATTGTTAAGTAGATGACCATAAAGTGCTTAGAACAATGTTATGTTAACATAAGCTGCTATTATTGTTGCTGTTGCTACTTCCATTTAGAAGTTAAGTTTGTGCCTATGATTTTGTTAGAGAAATAAATTTTATAGGAATGCATTTAAAATATGGCAAGGAACAACCCACAAGTATGCTATTTTTCCACCATATTTTAAATTAGGATGTCCAAATGTGTCTGAAATGTGAGGATTATACTTACCAGCGTGCTGAAACAATTTTTGGCTTAATCTTTTTAGACATCAAATAAGCTGAAAATGGAGCGAGGCTGGGGCTCACGTTGGAAGAGGCGGGCAAGCAGATGGAAGGTGGCTGAGGGAGCATTTTGATGTGCTCGTGGAGGAGGCGTTAATATTTCAACATCTTTCTTGTTATTTACAGATAATCTTTATGAGAGATTTTGAGATGCTCAGTTTTTTCCCTTTTCTCTGAGTGGCACAGAGTTGTCACAGATCAATCTATTAATATGAAGCTAAAGAATTTAGCAGTCTCCTGTGTGGGGACTGACGCAGTGCGAATTTTGCATATAAAATGAAGTTTAGTTTTCTGAATCCTGATTTTTTTTTCTGTGATAATTCATTGCCTTGCAAAATTCACCCAATAGCCTAGAGTCAGCAGGAGTGATTATTGGCCTGTTTTATTTTAGAAATAGATGAGCTAATTGCTTTGTATTAATATTGTATTCCTATTCTATCTTAGGCAAGGAGGAGACAGAGGTGAATAGGAGAGCCATAAACTCTTCAAAGGTAGATTCATAGTGGAGGACAGACCTTCAAATAAACCATCACAACACAGTATATGATAGGTGCTCTACTTGAGACGCTTGAAGTGCTTAAGACAAGGCTTTGGTAGGCAGATATACCTGCATTTAAAATTTGCCTCTAAAATCAAAATCAGCTAGTTGGTCTCACTTTGGGTTTCCATTTTCATAGCTGTAACTAGGGTTATTTTACCATTTTCCCAATAGTGAGGTTTAAATGAGATAATATACATAGAGTGCTTAGCATGAAGCTTGGCACATAGTAAGTGCCCAGTAAATATTAGTCATTATTACTGTCAAATAAAGTGTTATGGGAAGAGCTGTCTATGAAGTAATTTTGTTAATTGATTCATATGACTTGCTATTTATGTATCACATTACATGGTACATTTAATGAGTGCATGTTTTATTACCCATCTTTATATCTTCACCAAAGTTCACTTACCAAATTTATATTCTGTATCACATGGACATAAATTAAAATCAGTTTGCCCTCTATATATCCTGAAATTTGACATTTTGGATACAGCTTTACATATGATTTTTTAAAAAGCCATCACTCTATAATTACAGGCACTGATAGATACTTAGACACTTGAAAAGGATATTCTGTTCCATCTATAAGGAACAGAGCCTCACTCAGACCAACTCGAGTAATGAGTCTCTGTTTTAAGAAAATAAGAATCAATTAATCATAGTGGTTAATAGTACAGACATTTGTTGGAGTCCCAGGTCTACCCCTTACAGCTTTATGACTCCGGGTGAGTAACTCTTAGAGATGCCTCTTGGGGTATAAACACAGGGATAGTGATTCTTGCTTCAATACATACTAGCGAAGACTACATGAGACAACATGAAAAGCCCTTAATGCAAAGCACAGAGCAAGTGTTCGATACATAATATTACTACCCAAATGGTATTAAGAGGGTTAGAATCTTCCAGAAATCTGATGATAAGAACCAAGGGCTTGGGGTTCTGAATATATGGCCACACTAGGGGCAGAGGAGTAGAGGAGTTTTAAATCTTTACTTGAGTTCTGTTATTAACATATCTTCTCCACAATTACTTCTCGCCCCCTGCCTACTTTTCTCACCTCTAACTGGTTCGGTATTTTCATTCTCCGGGGTTAAGCTCCCGCCAGAATCTGATGGGCGCCTCTCGATACCACGCCCCGCTGGTTGAGAAAAGGCTAGCACGAGGCTGGTGGCCCGGATTGAGTGTGCCGGGGTCACGTGCTAACCTCTGGACCAATGAGCGAAAGCGGGTGGGTCCTGGAGGCAAAGCCTGCCGGCTAGGGCGCCAGCTCTCAGCTGACTGGAACCAGAACGCTGAGAAGGGTAGGTGAACCCGCTGGTAGAGATTTTGGTGACTGGATTGGTGGTCACATGGGTGGAAAAGCTCGTGAATCTGGAGGTAAGATGTGGCCTCAGCTAGCTCGCCCACTTTATCGTGTTCTTGTTCCTTCACTCCCTCAGCGACGGCCGCCCCAACAGCGCTGTGGCTTCTCGGGTGTGGCCGCAGAGCCGTGCTTTGGGGCCTTTGCCGGCGCGACCTCAGCCTGCATTGCTTTTCCGGCCTTTCCCGGTCGTCTTGCGGAAAAGCTGGCTTCCTTCCCCTCCAGGTTCCAGCCTCACCGGCACACCCCCGCAGGGAGGCCCGCCTTCCTGAGGGTGTCTGAAGGAGCGTGCAGGCCCTGCCTCGCCACCCCGTTCGGTTCCGTTGTGCATTGAACCAGTTTCCTTGTTTCCTTATTCCCGTTATCTGTCTGGTAATAGATCAGTCGAGTCTATTACTCACATATTTCTAAAATGCCTCCATTGGAGCAGGCACTGGGCGACACATTTGTTTTCAACGGACGAGGATGAACTAATGTGTCTACCATGCAAATATAATAACTGAGCTGTGGCTGCCCTGGCTTTGTGACCATTACGAAGCGTGTGTGTGTGTGTGTGTGTGTGTGTGTGTGTGTGAGAGAGAGAGAGAGAGAGAGAGAGAGAGAGACAGAGAGAGGCAGAAAGAAAAGGAAGGAAAGAAAGGAAAAGAAAAAAAGAAAGAGAAAGGAAAGAAAGGAAAAAGAAAAGAAAGAAAGCATAAAAGAAGGCGGAAGGAAGGAAGAAAGAAAGAATGGGAACGCTTCTGTAGTCCCTCATTGTTCCTGTTTCCCTTTCTTAACCTAAATTACTTGGGTTCAAGTCCTGCTTCCTCCACGAGGGGCCTCCAGCTGTGACTCCTTTGGCATGCATCTTAGTCTCTGTGCTTCACTTTTTCATCCATAAAACAGGGATAATAATTATAGCTATCTCATAGGATTGTGTGAAGATGAAATTAGTTGAACCTCGGTAAAATATTGAGAACGGAGGCTGGCACAGAGTCAGATAGATCAACCCACGTTAGCATTTGTTAGTGGGAAGTGAGTGTAACTGTTGAGGTTATAGTGGTGAGTGGAGGACTGGGATCTGTGGCCCGCCAAGGCTAGTGGGGTGAGGTGGGCATTATTCCTTTATTTGCACAAAAATACATCATTATAAAATATGTGATGCTCTGAAGGGTGTTCAAGGTGCTATGAACAGTATAAATGCAGGGACCTCATTTGGATTCACACTGGGGCCGGTCAGGAAGTCTTCCCTGTGGAGAGGACATTGGAGCTGCAATGTGAAGACAGAGAGAAGGGTTTAATGAGGCCAAGAATGAGGAGGTAGCTGGTAGTGAAGGAATTGTGTATGCAAAGACTCCAAAGTGAAGGGACAGCCTGATGGGAGAGCAGGGTGTTTGGAAGATGATTAGTGATGAATGATATCTCATGTGGGTACTATTCTCATTTTGTAGACAGGGAAACTGAGGCTCAGTTGGGAATCAGAATTGGGCTGCACACTCCAATGTGCAGCTGGAGTGGGAACTAATGCTCTCGGCTTGTTAGAAATGCAGACTCTCAACCCCCTACCCAGACCGAGTGGATCAGAACCTGCATTTTAACAAGATCTCCAGGTGATATGTGTGTACAATGAGGGGAGTAGCGGGAGAAGTTCTGGTTTGCACATAGACTCACCCAACATTGGTGAAAAGAATCAATTTCTGTGCCCTGTCCTCAGATATGTTGATTCACAAGGTCCAGTATAGGGCCCAGAAATCAGCATTCTTAAGAATGTAGTTCAGAAGCAGTTGATCCAAGACCAGATTTAAGAACATGCTCTGGAGAATGTCGGGATGGGAGTTGGGATGGGAGTTAGGACGTGAGAAGGATATGGAGTTGAACTTAAACGTGAAAATGGTTCTGGCCTGATGATGTCTGGGGCCTCCCTCCTATGAATCCATCTGCAGAATTCAAATACTTTTTGATCGTCTAAGCTTTAACTAAAACTTGGGAAAAGGGCAGTGTTCACACTAGGGATACTAATGGTCTATTAAATTTCGAGGGTTGATGAAAGTTGTTGAGGGTAGCAAGATTAGTGGTCTGGGTTCCTCTGGAATAGTTTTTATCGGCTCCTGAGACCAAATGTTTTATGTGGCTCAGAATAATAAAAAGACACTTATCCTGTCTGTCTTAATTTGCCAGATGGCCTCCAGGAAAATTTCCAAGCAGAAATCACATTTATTTAGTTCAAGAACCTACTAGGAAGATGATATAGTCATAGCAAAAGCCAAATTCTCATTGACTTTGAATTTAATGTTTTCGGAATTATTATTTCTCTAGGTTTTTTAAAACTTTGTTTACTTTTTTCTTGTCATGACCCCTCTGAATCTCAGTGACTTTGATTTGACTTCATTGTTGCCCTGAACTGTGTAACTAATGAAATTAAAAGGTAATTTGATAATGACTTTTTTGGAAAAAAAAAAAAGATACAATTGATGTGGATTTAGTTTGATTTTTCTCCTCCCCCTTTCCTATAAACACAATAATATTGTGCTATTTGGGGGAAGTTTTTAATGTCTCTTATGTGCAACACATCCTCCTAGGCACTATGGGGTATGAGCAAGACTGGCTAATTTTGGGGACTCACTGCAAAAAGAAAATGTAGGGCCCTTGTTAAAAAATTTTTGGACAGTAGACTTTATTTTTTAAAAAAAAATTTTTTTTTTCAACGTTTATTTATTTTTGGGACAGAGAGAGACAGAGCATGAACGGGGGAGGGGCAGAGAGAGAGGGAGACACAGAATCGGAAACAGGCTCCAGGCTCTGAGCCATCAGCCCAGATGCGCCACCAACTGCAACCAACTGCGCCACCCAGGCACCCCGGACAGTAGACTTTAAACCAACTTGGCGCTTTTCTAAGCCTGGGGCCCTAGGAGGCTCCACAGGTCACACCTGTGAAGTTAGCCTGGGTGTGAAGTCCTGGGGTATGAGGAGTCCCAGTCATACAGAGAGATAAAAATCAACTGTACTTTGCACCTCCCTCGGGCAGTAGACCCTCTGGTAGGGTATCCAGAAGCCTACATTATTTTGGTGAGATAGATATAGTCACATATAATGAACAAACACACATACCAATGTTGGACGTTTAAATGGGAACCTGTTTTGTGATATGAAATTGGTAAATGTATATTGAAAGTCTTAAAAATACTCCTTTTTTTAAATATGAAATTTATTGTCAAATTGGTTTCCATACAACACCCAGTGCTCATCCCAACAGGTACCCTCCTCAATACCCATCACCCACCCTCTCCTCCCTCTCACCCCCATCAACCATCAGTCTGTTCTTAGTTTTCAAGAGTGTCCCATGGTTTGGTTTCCTCCCTCTCCAACTTTTTTTTTTCCTCCTTCCCCTCCCCCATGGTCTTCCGTTAAGTGTCTCAGGATCCACATAAGAGTGAAAACACATGGTATCTGTCTCTGTATGACTTATTTCACTTAGCACAACACTCCCCAGTTCCATCCACATTGCTACAAAAGGCCATATTCATTCTTTCTCATTGCCATATAGTATTCCTCTGTGTATTTAAACCACAATTTCTTTATCCATTCATCAGTTGATGGACATTTAAGCTCTTTCCATAATTTGGCTGTTGTTGAAAGTGCTGCTGTAAACATTTGGGTACATGTGCCCCTATGCATCAGCACTCCTGTATCCCTTGGGTAAATTCCTGGCAGTGCTATTGCTGGGTCATAGGGTAGATCTATTTTTAATTTTTTGAGGAACTCTCCACACTTTTCCAGAGCGGCTGTACCAGTTTGCATTCCTACCGGCAGTGCAAGAGGGTTCCTGTTTCTCCACATCATCTCCAGCATCTATAGTCTCCTGATTTGTTCATTTTAGCCACTCTGACTGGCGTGAGGTGGTATCTGAGTGTGGTTTTGGTTTGTATTTCCCTGATGAGGAGTGACGTTGAGCATCTTTTCATGTGCCTATTGGCCATCAGTTGCGTTCTTATACACTAATAATGAAGCGACAGAAAGACAAATAAAGAAACTGATCCCGTTCACGTTTGCACCAAGAATCATAAAATACCTAGAAATAAACCTAACCAAAGGTGTAAAAGATCTGTATGCTGAAAGCTATAGAAAGCTTATGAAGGAAATTGAAGAAGATATAAAGAAATGGAAAAACATTCCATGCTCATGGATTGGAAGAATAAATATTGTTAAAATGTCAAAACAATCTACACATTCAATGCAATCCCAATCAAAATTGCACCAGAATTCTTCTCAAGCTAAAACAAGCAATCCTAAAATTTGTATGGAACCACAAAAGACCCCGAATAGTCAAAGTAATATTGAAGAAGAAGACCAAAGTGGGAGGCATCACAATCCCAGACTTCAGCCTCTACTGCAAAGCTGTAATCATCAAGACAGTATGGTATTGGCACAAAACCAGACACATAGACCAATGGAATAGAATAGAGACTCCAGAATTGGACACGCAAAAGTATGGTCAACTAATCTTTGACAAAGCAGAAAAGAATATCCAATGGAAAAAAGTCTCTTTAACAAATGGTGCTGGGAGAACTGGACAGCAATGTGTAGAAGAATGAAACTAGACCACTTTCTTACACCATTCACAAAAATAAACTCAAAATGGATAAAGGACCTGAATGTGAGACAGGAAACCATCAAAACCCTAGAGGAGAAAGCAGGAAAAAACCTCTCTGACCTCAGCCTCAGCAATTTACTTGACACATCTCCAAAGGCAAGGGACTTAAAAGCAAAAATGAACTATTGGGACCTCATGAAGATAAAAACCTTCTGCACTGCAAAGGAAACGGTCAACAAAACTAAAAGGCAACCAACAGGATGGGAAAAGAGATTTGCAAATGACATGTCAGACAAAGGGCTAGTATCCAAAATCTATAAAAAACTCACCAAACTCCACACCCGAAAAACAAATAATCCAGTGAAGAAGTGGGCAGAAAACATGAATAGACACTTCTCTAAAAATATTCTTTTTAAAAAAAGTTTATTTTTTTTGAGGTAGAGAGAGAGTGCACTCATGTGCACATGAATGGGGGAGGGGCAGAGAGATTGGGAGAGAGAAGATCCGAAGCAGGCTCTGCACTGTTAGCACAGACTTGGGCTTGATCTCAGGGAATTGTGAGATCATTTCCTGGACCGAAATCAAGAGTTGGACACTAACAGACTGAGCCACCCAGGCACCCCACAGAGTCTTGAGAATATTCTTTTTCTTTCACCAGTAATTCCTCTTCTAGGAATTATATGCACACAAAGTAAAAATATGTTCATTACGATTGTTCTATTTTAAGTATTAACAAAACATGGGAGCTAGCCTAAATATCCAAAGTAAAATATTATATTACTAAATACCATCCAGACATTTAAAAACTGAAGAATATTCAGTGACATGGAAGTTGCTGTACCTTATGCTGTATATTATGAATAAATAATCATTGATACTTCCCCTTCAGTCAGCCCTGATAATAGACACACTTAGATATTGTAGGGACAGTGACTTTGCTCAGGGCCACTTCCCCAGTCAAGATCAATTCATTCTTTCCTAATATCAAATGTGTCCACCACTTGTGCTCTGGCCTTTTCTGCCTCATTTCCCACCATGCATCTATTACTTTGGCCAAAGTAGATGCATATGTATTTGCACCTCCTTTGTTCTGCGTCTTTGCTTGGTTGGCCAGGACTAGTCTCCAGATATGTGCACCTACATGTTGAAATCCTATCAGTCTTTCAAACAATTACAAATTCTGTTCCCTCTGAGAAGTTTTTTTCTCTTTCTAATTATCCTGGCTAGAAATTGAGTGGTTCCTCCTCTGATTTTTTTATATAGTTTGTTGATTGTATTACTTATATAGTATGCTCTGTATATTGCTTTCTATCACAATTATTTGTGTCCAAGTCTTTTTTTCCCATCTGGTTATTAGTCCTTCAAGGAGGAGATATTGCATATCTTTGAATCAGAAGTCACCTCCCTCGTAAGAGTCACTTGATGTATTAGTTTCCTAGTGCATATGTTCAGTTAATGTGTATGATGAGGGCAGCATGAATAGGAAATTTCTAGGGATGACACAGAAAAGATATAGCAAAATGAGAAAAGGATAAAAGGCACTGTAAAAAATTTTAAACTCTGGAATTAGTTTAGTGGAAAAAATCAAAATAATTTTAACTTATTTGAGAATAAGAGGCCATCTCACAGGTGTTGTCATATGTCTAGTGTTTTTCTTCACTGGGTACATCATTTATGTGGAATATACTTGTAAAAATAAGGAGGAGAACATTATAAGACTTAAAGACAACTGAGTCATTGATGTCAGTAATAAAATATTCTGTGGGTAGACCACTTTTGTACAATGAGAGTTGATCCTGTCACAGATACAGGTTAAGTGTTGGTAAAGACTACTTTTGTTTATTTGTTTTGATGTAGGTGAATATATCTTAATGAAAAGGCAGTCATTTTGGTTGACCTAATTTGGGGACTGGATATAAAAGAGAGTGTCTTGCTTTTGTCGTAAAGTATTGGTAGTGAGAGAGGATTTGGAAAAACTAGCTGGTTTTAAATTTGTAAAACAATAGAAATCTAATCTCCTAATTTTGGGTTTTTTTGCTGGAAAAATTCTATTGGTTTCTGAAACAACACATTTTGGAATTAGTGATTTCAAATATCAGTACAGTTAGGCAGATTAATAACTGGGTTAGAAATATATCTAAGAGTCTCAGTAGATTCACATAGGCAGGGGGGAAGAAGATTCTGTGGAACTCTAGGTCACTATTCTGGATTTCCTCCTGTTTAATTAACATTTTTGAATGTTTGGAAGAATAAATAGGCATGCTCGTCAAGTTTTCAAAATAGGGTGAAAGAATTGGGACGCATTAGGGATTTGGTAGATGAAGCCAAAAGACAGAAGCCAACAAGATTAAATTTAATATAGATAATTGTACATTTCTGAACATCGTTTAAGCAAGTATCTGCAAAAGCTTATGGAATGTGTGACTTCACTGCAGTTCCATGAAGAAGGCCCAAGGAACCACAAATTTATTATGTGCCTCTAGTGTGATCTGGCTGATGAGAAATTACTAAATAAGGACAAATCTAATGCAAACTGAGGCTACATTGAAAGAAATGTGATATTCAGCTCAAAGAAAGTGATGGTCTCAATTTCAGACCTCTACTGAAGCACAGCCTCACCTTCTGTCCTTTATAGACTGGAAGATGATAGAGGGAAGTGAAGAGCTGGATCAGTGGAGATTTGGAAACTAGGTCATATGATGAAAAGCTGAGGATGTTTTAGTCTAGAGAAGTAAGGACTTGTGGAATGATGGCACATTTGATAACAGACCTCAGAAGTTTCAGTCACCCAGTGCAATGCTTCTCAAACTTCTGAGTGCACATAAATCACCTGGGGATCTTGTCAAGAGGAAAATCCCGATGTATAGTAGGTCTGAGGTGGGCCCAAGATTCTGTATTTCTCACAAGGATTTGGATGGTGCCAGTGCTGCTGGTGTTTGAACCACACTTTGAGTGGCAAGATTCTAGAGCAGTTCTGTACAGTGGAACACTCTGCGATGATGGGAATGTTCAGTATCTGTGCTGTCCAATATGGCAACCACCTGCCACGTGTGGCTGCTGAACACTTGAAATGTGGCTAGTGTGATTGAGGAACCGAATTTTAAATTTTATTTAATTTCACTTAATTTAAATTTAAATGGTTATGGTTAGCAGCTACTTATGGTTAGCAGCTACTGTATTGAACAGTGCAGTTCTAGACGGTATAACTGAAATCAATACTTGGAACTTAAAGGGATTTAGACTTCATTTTAGTTGTATGGGTTTTGGAACAACTGTAGCGATTCAGTATTGAGAGAAAATTAGTATAATAATCAAGTCTGTAAAAAAATCTTTAAACAATATTGAAGAAAGGACACTCCTATTGAATGGAGAATGGGGGGTATTAGTATCCAAGAGGCTGTAGCATGTAATTGGAACAGAGGGTTAATCAACTTAACACTGTAGTTCTCAGCCAGGGACTATTTTGCTGTCCACAGGACATGTGGCAATGCTTGGAGACATTTTTGGTTGTCAAAACTGGAGGGAATGTTTCTGGCATTTAGTGGGTAGAGGCCAGGGATGCGCTAAGCATCCTGCAGAACAGGGCAGTCCCCCACAACAAAGAATTATCCAGCCCAAAATGTCAGTAATGCTGAGGGGGAGGAACTGTGCTTTAATATATACAGAGTTTTTATTAGTTAGTAATAACAAGATTAACAATGGAGTAGAGAAATTAGTGAAAAACATGGACAGGCAATTCCCAGGGGGGAAAAGATTTAGGGAAAGATAGTAACCTTACTATCTTTGATAAAAAATATACGCAGGTTAAAATAATGAGATTATTTTCAACTATCATATTGCCAAAGTTTAAAGGGAAAGCTAATGCACAGTAGTGGGCAGAGTGGTGAAATGGACCCTAGTCGCTGTTAGTGGGGCTCTAAATTGCTCCATCCCTTCTGGGAGCAATTTGTTGTTATTCCATATTTGAAATGGGCATACCCTTTGCCCATCAGCTATTCTACTTCTAAGAATTTATCCTGGAGAAATAATGGGCCAGATTCACATAGATCTACATATTTGGACATGCATTATAGCCTTGTTTATTTTGGCAAAGAACCTAAACGTCCAATTTAAAGGATTGGGTAAATAAATTATGGTACATTTCTGCCATGGAATATTCTGTAGCTATTTGCATATTAAGGTGCACCTTGAAAAATGGAAGGATTTTAGTGATAGAAAAAATGTTGATCAGTTTATAGAATAGTAATTTATATTGAAAAAAAATTGTACATATGACCATGTATTTACATTCAGAGGGAATGGGCAAATATTAGGATTAGTTGTCAGAGGATGTAAGTTCAACTGTTCCTTGACTCTTCTCATTTGATAAATCTGTTAATTCAGAGTCATAGTTTCTTCACGTGTAAAGTGAGAGTAATTCCTGAGCTGCCTACTCATTTTACAAGATGCCTAGGCTGAAATTGATGCTTTGTTTGCAAAAAAAAACCACTCTGTGTTTAATGCCTCCAGGTTGGCACTGGCCTAATTTAAAATTATTTAAGCTTTTGGGATATAAAAGTTCAAGGGAGCTAGAAGAATTCACAGGCTGTTTCCCCCAGGCATTGTTTAGGTTGTACAACCTTGGGACTTGCTTTCTTTTCTCTTTTCAGTTAATGGCTGGAGAGAAAACAAACTAAAGGAGAATGCAAGAATAGGGCAGCTTTTTTTTTTTTGCAAGATTATCGCTGATTAGGCTGATAAAAATTATTTCACGGTACAGGTGTTGAGGTTTATTACTAGCAAACTTTTTTTTTTTTTAAAAATGGAGCTTCAGGTTCTTAGCTTCTATTAAAATCAGTCTAAATTATCTTTCTCTTTTGATATTTGGTTGATGTTCCAATTATATATCAGACTAAAAGCTGGAACACAGAGTATTGAACATAGTAAAAACAACTGTTAGAAAAATAATTTGTTAGGGCTTTGTTTATAGTTTTATGATGGAAAATAATTGCTTTTTTAGGAGACAGGTCTTGATTTTGTTGGCTTGTAGGAAATTTAAATGTGTTTGAAATTACCTTAACTTGTATTTTTCTTCATTTAATTCATAACGAGTGAGCCAGACCCTTCATGAAGATATTCAAGACAAAGGGTTTTATCTGAATCAATGCATTATTCACCATAGGATATGAAATAATGGGATTGTTTAAATCATTTTTTCTAATGGAATATTATCATATTTCAGATATTTGCAGCTATCCTCAGGTTTTAGTTTAATTTTTTTGGCATGTACTAGAAATTTTTAAAAAATTGTGGAGAATCTCAAACATGCAGAAATATAAACAGAAAGTAGTGTAATGACTTTCTGTGTATACTTATAACCTTTTCCCAGTCCATCAACTGGCCACTCCTGCCTTATCCTCATCTACCTACTTCCTAACCTTCTATTGGTTTAAAGCAGAGCATAGACATTCTATCAGTCCATCCATAAATATTTTAGTCTTTATCTCTAAAAGAGAAGGATCTTCAGACAAGTTCTAAATATAATACTATTGTCACATGCACTGAAAAAGTAACAGTACTTTTTTAATACTACAAAATATTCAGGCAGCATTCAAATTTTTAATCTTCTCATTGGTGCCATAGTTTTTGTTTTTTAGAACAGTTTGAATCAGGGTTTAAATAAGGATCACATATTGTAGTTGGATAATGCTTTTTAAGTCTCATTTACTTTTTTTCCCATTTGTTATTTAGACATTGAGGAGACCAAGTTGTTTGTTCTGTAGAGTTAACTGTGGCCTGGATTTTGTTGATTGCATCCCTGCAGAGTTTAAAATGTTGCTCTGTCCTTTGTTTTTTTTGGAAATTGGTAGCTGAATTTAGAGACTGGATAACAATCAGGTTCTTTTTTTTTTTTTTTTTTTTAACCCAGTTTGCTAAAGTTTGGAAAGTTGAGTTTTCAGGTGTTTCTCTTTTAGGGAACTAATGTACATAACTTAGCATGAAAAACATGCTTAGAGCTACAGTTCTTGATTTCTTTGTTATAAAATGTGTGTGCCTGTAAAATCTTGTGACATGAAAACTTTGCAGAGCTGTTTTTTTGTAATCAGGAAGAGGGGATATGAAGAGGTCTTAATTTGTTAGGTTTAAAATTTTTAAACCATATATAGAGAATGAAACCATATATAGAGAACTACTGGCATAGTTGAAATTTTCAGCTTGGTTCTCCATTCCCAGACATTGTTACTATTGTGAAGGGACTACTGAATTTCAAAGGAGTTCTAAATGCTGTAGCATGTCTGTATTCCATCCTTGTGTTCTTCTCTGCATATGTAATAAACCAGAACTCTGGCAAGAATTGCCTACTTTCAGCCTCTGGAAATCTGCATTAATTTAAGGCTAATTTTATTTTGAACAAGAGCAGGTTGGCGCTGATGGGTGGATTTACTGTAACCTCCATGGAACAGTTGGTTTGTTACCCATGTATTTATGATGTAGAAAAACTCACTTAAGCATATGGCATGGATAGCATGTCTGAACCTTTATAAAAGCTAATCTTTGGTGGAAAATTATATTCTTTGTAGATTATTGGTGTTCTTTACTTCATTATTAACTAAGTGTCCATTTGACATGTGCATGTTGTACATAAGAAAAATGGGATGAAAGTCAAGAGATTTAAATTCTAAAGCTCTGCTGTAGAGTTGCTAGAATTAGCAAATAAAAATATAGGATGTGCAGTTAAATTTGAATTTCAGAAGGATAATTTTTCAGTGTAAGTATGTCTCAAATATTACATGTGACATACTTATAGTAAAAATTGCTTATTTATCTGAAATTAAAGTTTTATTGTGTGTCCTATATTTTATCTGGCAACCCTACTCTGCTGGGAGATAGTTATGTGATTTTTGGCAAGTTACTTCACTTCTTTGAGTCTTAATCCTCATCTGTAAAATGAGAGAATTGGAACAGGGTCTCTAAAACCTCCCATATTATTCTTATCATAATTTCTGCAAAGATACTCTCATATAAGTGTTCAAAGGCAGATATGTAGGATGTTCTTTGCTGTTTTGTTTGATATGCAAAAGATTGGAAGGAACCTGTGGCAGAGACTCTTCTGTGAATTCCCATAAAAGAATTCTTAGTTTAGGATGGGCACATGGCTGCCTTGAGTAAAGACTGCATTTCTTAGCCCTTGGAACAGAGTGTGACCATGTCACTAAGTTGTAAGTGTAATAGTGTATACAGTTTCTGGAAAGTGCACTTAAAGGGAGGGCATGCCTTTCTCCTTTCTTTTCCTTCTTGTTGTTGACTGGAGTATGGACATAGAAGTTGGAGTTGGAGCTATATGGTGAACCTGGAATGAGGCCATTCCTGGTGGAATAATAAGAAGGGAGAGACATGGGTGCTTGATATTGTAGAGTACCAGAACAGCCCTGTCATACTGACTTACACACCTTTTGGTAATAAAGATAATTTTATTCTGTTTAAGACACTATTATCTTGAGTAAAGCTAGACTTTATCCTAAATAATATACACACTAAATATGTGAGGGAGAGACTGGCTAAATTAGTTGTGGTACAACTATAAAATATGATATTGGGATGCATTTAACAAGATTAATAAGGTATTATTGATCAGATATGTATGTACCAATATGAAACATTTGCATAATTATTTAAGAAAAAAAAAACCAAGCTATAGAACAGAGCATGTGTTACCATTTGTGTAAAGAAAAGGGGCTATAGGAATGCATATACAATATATATGCAGACTGTCTCTGAAAGAATAGACAAGACATTTAATAGGCATTGACAGGTACTGGGGAACTGAGACTCCAGAATGAGAGGAAGACATTTTTATTCTTTTGTACTGTTTGAATTTTTAAAACCCAAACCATTAAGAAAACTTTAACAATGAAAACTGTTCTTTAAAAGTTCTGATATGCTTGCTGAAGTTCTCCAGAACACTATGTATAGGCATTGTCCTTTATGCTGTGGAGGACCTAGAGATAAACTAAATTGAGTCCTTTGTTTTATAGGAGCTTGTGCTCCAACAAGAGGGTAAAGGTATTAGAATTGATCGATCCGTTCAGTAGGTTTGAGGTAGAAAGTGGTTAAATTTCAGAGTCTGGAAAGGAAGGGCTGTGGGAGATAAGAAAAGGGGAGGGGAGTGACTTTTGCAGTGGAAGGTAGAAAGTGGAGACAGTTGCAATTTCTGTCTCTTGCAGTTCCCCCTGCCACCCCACCCCCACTCTCCAGAGAGCCTAACAAAGGAGAGGGAAAATTAAAACCAAACAAAACAATTTTCTTTTTTCTGCTTGCAAGAGTAATACAATTCAGTCTTGAATTGTAAAACAATTCTAAGTGGAGAGAAATATTTAACGTAGAAAATGAAATCCCATCAATCTTAGATAAGTACCATTATTTTTTTATTTTTTGAAAGTTTGCTTATTTATTTTGAGAGAGAGAGAGAGCAGGCACTCATGAGTGCGAGCAGGGGAGGGGCAGAGAGGGAGAGAGAGAGAGAATCCCAAGCTGATAGTGAGGAGCCTGGGAGCCCAATATGCGGGGCTCCATCCCAGGAACTGTGAGATCATGACCTGAGCCGAAATCAAGAGTTGGACGCTTAACTGACTGTGCCACCCAGATTATTATTATTTTTTAATGTTTATTTATTTTGAGGGAGAGAGAAAGAGCGGGGAGAGGGACAAATGGAGGGGAAGAGTGAGAATCCAAGCAGGGTCTGCACTGTCAGCATAGAGCCCAAGGTGGGGCTCGAACTCAGGAACCATGAGATCATGACCTGAGCTGAAATCAAAAGTTGGATGCTTAATTGACTGAACCCTGTAGGCTCTCCTGAACATGTATAATCTTAAAAGCTAGTGCCAAATTGTACTTAAGATGGTTGTGCATATTTCTACTTCCACCAACAGTGAGTATGAATTCCTTTTTATTTATTAATTTTTTTTAGAGAGTGTGAGCATGTGAGCAGGGGAGGGACGAAGGAAGAGGGAGAGAGAGAATCCTGAGCAGACTCCACACCCAGTGCAGAGCCCAGTGTGGGGCTTAATCTCACCACCATGAGATCATGACCTAAGCTGAAATCAAGCGTCAGATGCTTGGGGCACCTGGGTGGCTCAGTTGGTTGGACGTTCAACTTTGGCTGAGGTCATCATCTCACAGCTTGTGAGTTCTTGCCCTGCATTGGGCTCTGTGCTGACAGCCCAGAGCCCAGAGGCTGGAGCCTGGTTCAGATTCTGTGTCTCCCTCTCTCTCTGCCCCTCCCCTGCTCATGCTCTGTCTCTCTCTCTCCTTCAAAAATAAATAAACATTAAAAAAAAATTAATAAGTCAGATGTTTAACTGACTGAGCCACCCAGGCATCCCATGAATTCCTTTTTTTTAAAAAAAATGTATATTTTTAAAATTTATTTTTGAAAGAGAGAGAGCACAAGCAGGGTGGGGTGGAGAGAGAGGGGGACACAGAATCTGAAGCAGGCTCCAGGCTCTGAGCTGTCAACACAGAGCCCGACGCGGGGCTCGAACTCACAAACCATGAGATCGTGACCTGAACCGAAGTCAGATGCTCAACCGACTGAGTCACCCAGACACCCCTCATGAATTCCTTTTTAACTACACATTTTCTAAACCTGAGCCTTTTATCTGTATTATAAGCAAAAAAGTTAAATTTTGTTTTTAATTTACATTTAAAAAATTCTTAAGTAGATTAGTTTAGCACTTATTTGGAGTTTCTCTTTAGTGAACTGTCCATTCTGTGAAAGGGATGGAAAGAGATCTGAACTTACTGGTAAAAGTGTTCTTTCCTGAAATTCCCATTCAAAATACAGCAGTCTCCAACTGGATCGTTTTTAAGCCACAAAAACTTCAGTTTCCCTTTTAACAATTGAAAACTGAATCCAAAAACAACAACAGGGGTTGGTGGGATGTGAAGAAAGGGGAACCCTCTTACACTGTTGGTGAGAATGCAAACTGGTATAGTCACTCTGGTAAACAGTATGGAGGTTCCTCAAAAAGTTAAAAATAGAACTACCCTATGATCCAGCAATTGTACTATTAGTATTTACCCAAAGTTTACAAAAGTACAGAGTTGAAAGGGTACATGCACTCCGATGTTTATAGCAGCACTATCAACAATAGCCAAACTACGGAAAGAGCACAAATGTCCATCAGTTGATGAATGGATAAAGAAGATGTGGAGATCTATCTATCTGTCTGTCTATCTATCTATCTATCTATCTATCTACTTAAGTATCATGGAATATTGCTCAGTCATCAAAAAGAATTAAGTCTTGCCATTTGCAATGACATGGATGGAGCTAGAGTGTATTATACTA
Source organism: Herpailurus yagouaroundi (assembly GCF_014898765.1). Taxonomy (NCBI): domain Eukaryota; kingdom Metazoa; phylum Chordata; class Mammalia; order Carnivora; family Felidae; genus Herpailurus; species Herpailurus yagouaroundi. The sequence continues at coordinate 12,109,548 of NW_024412444.1, forward strand.
AACCAAATAAGTCAGGCAGAGAAAGACAAATACCATATGATTTGTGGAATCATAAATCGACAAATGTGGATTTTATGAAACAAATTTAAGAAATGTAAGAAACAAAAGAGATGGATATATGGGAAGGGGGACAAAAAGAAAAAAGAAGGAAGCAAACCCTAGGAGGCTCTTAACAATAGAGAACAACTGAGGGTTGATGGAGGGACGAGGGTGGGGATGGGCTAGATGGGTGATCTGCATTAAGGAGAGCATTTGTTATGATGAGCATTGGGTGCTGTATGTAAGTGATGAATCACTGAATTCTCCTGAAACCAATATTGCACTGTCTGTTAACTAACTAGAATTTAAATACAAATTTGAAAAGAAAAAAAAAAAGAATGTAGGTTTGAAATAAAGACCCTGGCACTTTGGTTTTTACAGCTTAAAGTTTGAAATTAAAAAAAAATTTTTTTTTTCCAACGTTTATTTATTTTTGGGACAGAGAGAGACAGAGCATGAACGGGGGAGGGGCAGAGAGAGAGGGAGACATAGAATCGGAAACAGGCTCCAGGCTCTGAGCCATCAGCCCAGGGCCCGACGCGGGGCTCGAACTCACGGACCGCGAGATCGTGACCTGGCTGAAGTCGGACGCCCAACCGACTGCGCCAGCCAGGCGCCCCTTGAAAATTTTTTAAATAACAGCTTTAATGAGGTATAATTTACACACTATACAATTCACCCACTTAAAGTGTACAGTTCAGTAATTTTTAGTATATTCAAAGAGATGAGAAAACATCACTACTATCAATTTTAGAATGTTTCATCTCCTGAAAAAGAAACTTTTGACTGATAGCTCACTAAACATTGTGCTATGACTCTTTCATGGTCTTTCCTGAGGTTTCTAGTAGTGTAGCTTGTGGTTTGCTGATCCTGGCTTTCAGTCAACTAGCCCTTGTTTGATTTGGGAAAATAATAAAGGAGAAAAAAGGTTCTTTTTTGGGGGGGAGGGGCGATAGCTTTTTATTTTGATGCAGTATCAAACAAAAGAAAATTTGCAAGAGAAGTACAAAGGATATCCATATGTATTTTTTTTCTAGAATCATAGATTGTTAGCATTTTGCTGCATTCGTTTTATCATGCAATGCCTGTTACCTGTCTATACAGAAGAAAAAGGTTCTTGGTTGGAGAACTTTCTAATTATTCAATTCAGTTCATTCTTTCATTTATTCTATGAATTTATAAAGCCATGTGCCAGAAACTGTCTGAACTATTAGGGATACAAGAGTGAAAAAGACAGACTTAATTCTTGGTTTCAAGAACTTATAGTGTAGCATGATAGTTCCTAAATAGCTATACAGATAATGAATTGCAACATGGTTAAGTGGTATGGAAAGAGGGCATAACTGTGGGCCATAACGGAATCCTCTGTGTAAGACACAGAGAAAGATTCTCTGAGGGAGTGATTTTTTAGCTATAATATAAAGGGTGACTGGGGAAAGGTAGAAGTACAGGATATTCCAGGTAAAGGGAATAGCAGGTGTAGAGACCTTGAGGAAGTGGTGAGTGGGAGGAACTGGAAGGAAATTTTGGAGAAGAAAGAGCTAAAAGGAGGGCAGTTTCAGGTGAGACTTGGGAGCTTGGTAGTTGCCAAGTAGTAGGACTTCCTTGGCCAAGGCAGCTTGTTTGGACTTCGCCAGCCACAGTGAGTGGCTAGTAAGGAGAGGGTTACAAATATGAGGTCTTTGTTCACTGACATTCTGTGATTATAACTAACATTCTCTTTATTGGAAGCCATTTACTATTGAAATTTGTATAAAAGTCTCATGTCCAAGTGACATTTTAAAATACATATTCGGGATTTTTTCCTCCTTTTTACCTCCATGGAAAGCTAGTTAACTCTGCCCCATCCTGTTAGTTTGCTCTGAGAGAGGACTATATTATACTTTTGTGAATTCTAATATAATGGTCAAAGAAGGAGGATAGACAGAAGTTAGTATGAGTACCTTTGGGCAAAATGCATCTCAGTAAGGGAGTCCATGTAAATATTTTTCATCTCCCTGTAGAATCAGTGAGTTTTGAGTCACTGTGTACATGCCTACAACTTCTTTCTTAAATTGTCCTATTATAAGACCCAATAGGTAGATAGATGATGCTTTTGTTGGTAGCAAATATCACAATGAAATTAACATTCCATGAAGTTAACTTGGTTCAAGATGGAGAGCCAAAGATGTAAGTGAGATATTTCCACAGCTTATGGTCATAAAATACAAAGGAAATAAAACTGGGTGGTGGCATTAAATGTTACATGGGCATTCATATATACACACATACACACTTTTGCTTGGAGGAGTCTGCTTGCATCTTGATATTTTTGATATTTGAAACATTTCTTTAAAACCATTTCTTTAAAATTGTGAATTTCTTTGAAGAGCTTCTTCACTTTTATCTAGCAGAGGATAGCATCTTTGCTAATATTTTCACTAAGGGTTATAATATATTTACTTGAATACATTGCACAGCATGTCAGCTGCTTACTATACTTTGTATACAATAGATGTATGGTAAATGCTTGATTTGGCTTCAAACTGAATAGCGTTCATGGAATGGAAAAAATAATCTTCCATCAGATATGATTTGGGATAATATGATGTCCAGGGGCCAAAGTTTATTATTAGTATTCTTTTCTAAAATCTATAGGCCTATTTTCATTTGGCAGATAAACAAAGTATCTAATTACAGCCATGTTTTTCTACCCCCTGGAGAGATGTTCTCATCAGTAACCCATTCCTGTGCATGATTGCTTTACAGTACACTCTACCATATATGAAACCTCAGTTTCTACCTCTATAATTGAAGCTCATTTTCTTTGATCTCTTCTTAAGTGATAACAGAGAATATGGGGTCATCATTCAGCTGTCACAATTTACCTACTTACTAGAGTTGATGATTGTTACTTTAAACAATAGACAGGGCATGACATTTGGAATCAAGGTTACAATCCTCTCCCTGTCCCCCACTTCCTATTCCTTTAATCTTTCTCTTTCTCATGCTTCCTATTCTAAAAATGGGAATGATGGTAATACCACTAGTGGATATGAGGGTCTTTTTGTGGTCAATTATTGATAAACTCTAAAGTTCTAGACAGAAGTTAATTATTGACATTATTTTGTTCTTATCCCCTCACTGATGAGGGGGGTGTGGTTAATGGTGCACATTGCAAGCTGTGACTAGGCAACTTAGGTGGAGTGACACTGTGACTTCAATCCAGGGGATGGCGGGGAGGGGGTGGGGAGACTCAACCGCTTGTGCCTCATGGTTATCTTTCAGTGGAGAATAATTTGCAATGTTGGTATTTGGGAACCTAATTTAGCATTTATTTTTGGAGTGTCTTTTAGATGTGAGATCAAAAGGTGTTCAAGGTATGCTATGGTCAGAATGCTTCATTTTGGTTCTCATTTTAACTTCCACAAGAAATGAGATGAGTGGTAGAACCATTATCACCGTTTAATGATGACAAAACTAAGGCTCAAGGGTCAGTCTGACATATTCTGAGTCAAATTTAGAAATTGGAGCAGGTGCTCCAAGTTCAGTTCTTTTTTCTTCATAGCTCTTTGCCCATAGCTCTATTAGGCTGTTAGAGTACAGCAAAATGAGTAGTCTCCTCCAACTGGGGAGGGGTCTTTGTGAATAGTGCTTCCTGTTAATCCTGGATGTGATCTAGACCCAAAGCAGTAGATTACATTTGGTGGCATCATAATCTCACCCTTTCATCAGGCCAGGTCATTGAACTCTTATGCTGCATGTGAACTAGCAGAATCTTAAAAATAGAACAATTTAGTAATCTTCTTGCTATTGGAAATGTTTCTCAATTCTTTCCTCTTGTTTCCAACTAGTATGTATATAGATTGCCCCGATGACAAATATACTTCTCTCCATTTCTTTTTTTAAAGTTTTTTTTTTTTTCAACTTTTTTATTTATTTTTTTTGGGGACAGAGAGAGAGACAGAGCATGAATGGGGGAGGGGCAGAGAGAGAGGGAGACACAGAATCGGAAACAGGCTCCAGGCTCTGAGCCATCAGCCCAGAGCCTGACGCGGGGCTCGAACTCACGGACCGCGAGATCGTGACCTGGCTGAAGTTGGACACTTAACCGACTGCGCCACCCAGGCGCCCCACTTCTCTCCATTTCAATGGCAGAAATTACTAATCAATCATGAGACTTTCCTGCTACACTAAACCTAGTTTTTGCTTTAGAATCTAAACCCAGTGCTGTAGGCATCCAGTCACTACCATTCACTGTTTTTTGTTGCTTTTCATTGTTAATGTAGCTTATAACATTCTCATTACTTAATCACATAGGGTCAGTTTAGTTTGAAAAGCAAGCTATGAGAAGAAAGTCACGAAATTCTATTTTTGTTGTATGAATAAGAACGATATTGGAAACCCAGTGTTGAGTTGGTTGTAATCTTTTTCCCTGAAACTCAGCAGGAGGATTTCTAAGAGGTTGAGTGATAGATCTTTTGTAGAGGGTAAAATACACTTGATGGAAAAGCTGATGGAAAAGCTAATTAACAGAGTTACTAATCAGGGCATTTTATCCTGTTGAGAGAGGTTTTGAGAAAAGGATTATTTTTTTTATTGTAAGAACACTTTATTCCATTCCTGAGTTAAACATGGACATTTATTTATTGACTCACTTGTTTCGAATGGAAGAAAGAATTTTTAACTAAGATCGTTTTCATTGTTAAAATTTCAGCCCTATTTTAGGCTCCCTTTCAGAGTCACCTGTAGATTCAACCACAAAATTTAGCAGCCTTTGTGAAGTTGGATTTTTAGAGCTGCGGTTAGTTGTTGTTAACTTCTTGTTCTTGGCCTCCCATCTGGATGGGTCTAGCCCTCCTACATCAAGAGACAACAGATTCCTGCAGGTTTCTTGAATATGTTGAACCTTTCTTTACCCAGAGAATGACATCTGACATTTATGGGTTCTCAGTTTAGGCTTCCTGATTTCTGGGGTTTTCTCCCAAGCACTGAATTAAAGGGTAGACAGAGTGAGATAATGGGAACAGACAATGGTATGATTTATTATCTCTGCTGACTCCAACCAAAGTCAGCTGGAGAAGCAATAGGCCAGCTCTCTTGAGAGGTTCAAGAGAGGTTCAACTAATGTCTAGTTTTTCTTTTTGGGACATCATTCTTTCTGTAGCACAACTCCTAAGGTGGCACTAATAAGACCATGTGTTGACCTCATCTGCCATTGTAGGCGAGATGGTTTCATTTCATTTGAAGGTGGCTTTTATCATTGTCATGCCATTGGCATGAGCTAGGGTGCCCCTTTCCGAGTAACTGAATATTATGTATGTAGGTCTAGAGATCAAGAACATTGCTTAGTCAGGTTCCTTCTGTGTGCCTTACTCTTATGGTAGAATTAATACAGATCATTCCACAGTGAGACCTGCTTTTTTTTCTGCATTTTGTTTGCTCTCTTTCTCAGTGAACTACGACTCTCACCTCAGAGTCTGGATGACTGGCACAGTTTCTTCTGCATTTGTTTTTTTTTTTTTCAACATTTATTTATTTTTGGGACAGAGAGAGACAGAGCATGAACGGGGGAGGGGCAGAGAGAGAGGGAGACACAGAATCGGAAACAGGCTCCAGGCTCTGAGCCATCAGCCCAGAGCCTGACGCAGGGCTGGAACTCACGGACCGCGAGATCGTGACCTGGCTGAAGTCGGATGCTTAACCGACTGCGCCACCCAGGCGCCCCACTTCTGCATTTGTTAACTCAACTCCTTGATATATTTCCATCCCCCACTTGTAGTAGTTTCCCCTTGTGATCAGTATTTAATACCAAACAGCTATTGCTTAACTGGCTTATATTTTTTGTTTTCCCCAGGTAGAGTGTGGTCAGACCAGAAAGTGAGCTATTCCTTCTTCATCCTTACAAGAAGAGTACTATAATATGTGCACCATAATTTTTGTACTCTTTGTCTCCTAATACTATGAATGTTCTGTTGCCCCATAATTTTCATAAATGTATCTTCCTACCTGTAATTTCTCTCTAGACTCTGGAAATGTAGTTAGTCCTGATTTTGAAGCTTGCCACGTTTTTTTTTCCCCTTGTGTTTTTTATTCAGTTTGTAATTTGGGCATGGGGGTCAGCCTATAAGCAAGGTATCAGGTGAGGTGCTATTGGGGTTCAAAAATGAATAAGGGCCTAAGCTTCTGGATGAAAGGGGATATGTGATGTGTATGCAGTTGCCATACAAAGTAGTACAGATGTAGGTGTGTAGAATAAGGAAAGGAACCATGGAAGGCCTCCTGGAGGAGGTGACATTTGAAATAGCCATGGAAAGTCTAAACTTTAAGCTCCATGAGGGATGGGTCTGTGGATACTTTTGGGTACCATTGTATGCTTAGGGCTGAGCATAGTCCTTAGCACACAATAAGTGCTCCGTAACTATTCATTATGAAAATGATGAGTTGGGAATTGGATATGTATATATGACATTGGAAAAGTTTTACTCAAAGGAAAGGAGTGATCATGGGGAAGAATAAGAATGGGAGATGAAAACAGGAATCATCTGTGAGGATCATGTCTGTCTACAAATGTATGAGAAGATACAGTATTCATCTGCAAATTCCAGTTTTCTGTACATACCAAATTATTCTAGTTACAAGCAGACAGCTTTTCTTGATAAAGAAAGTTAGAGACAGGAACATGATACCTCTCTGCCCCTTACTCAATCAATCATGTCTCTTTAACATTGATGGCTGGGTCATACACTTCTTGAGAGGACACTCTTGGAAAAGAAAGAGGTGACAGAAGGGCAATGATATTTTTCTTTGAAATGGAATTTGATTAGCCTCTCCTATGTTCAGGCAGTGAGAAGGCCCAACTAGAGAGGTTTTAAAATCTCATTATTTTTGAAGGCTTGGATGCATTAGCAGAGGCAATGGTGTTGTCATGGTGAAAGTATATTATCCTGTACCTCCCTGACCTAATCTCAGGTTTTATAGACACAACATGGCAGAGACTATGAATAGTCAAACATGGGAGGGACACCAGGGAAATAATCTTTAGTATGGTACACTGCCCACTTTATTGGCATGTTCATTTTAGAAGATTTAAAAAATCACTTTGCATTATGCAGGTTAAAGAGAAACCAGGAACATGTACAATGTGATGAGAATTCTTGAGGGTTAGGCAAAGTTAGATGAAGGTCAGAATTGTTGAATTTCATAGCAGAGATTTCGTGTGTGTGTGTGTGTGTGTGTGTGTGTGTGTGTGTGTGTGTGTATGGGGCTGTATAGTCATAATAACAACTGTTAAGTCTTTCACAGTGATTATGAATTATTTCAATTCATAGCACTTTTACATTTTTTAAAAGTTCACTTATTTACTTATTTTAAAAGAGAAGAGAGAGAGCATGCAGGAAGAGGCAGAGGGAGAGTCAGAGAGAATCCCAAGCAGGATCCATGCTGTCAGCATGGTGCCCGATGTAGGGCTCCATTTTACAAACTGTGAGATCATGACCTGAGCCGAAATTAAGTCAGATGCTTAGCTGACTGAGCCACCTGGGTGCCCCAAGATTTTGCATTTTTAAAGTTGATTTGACATTTCTTAATGTCTATATTGTATTTATAATTTAGCTGAAATTTGGACACACTTTAAAATCTTAATGTAAATATTAAATTTGTATATTTTACTGACTTTTGATGCTATTTCACTATAGCACATTTCTGGTATATTTTTTAATAGTACGTATTTATGCATCTTAACATGCCTCAATTCTGGTTGACTGTAGTCAAGCCTTATCTCCTTGGCTTGACTGTAAATCCCAGTTGGGTTAAGTTCCAGACAGAGCCATTGTCCGATCCCAGTTTAGCCCCTGATGTGACTGGCGTAATGGTTGGCCTGTCATAGTTCTTTAGAAATTATGGGATTAAATTAAAGCAAAGCATGTCAGTTCTTTTGTTGTTGTCATATTTATTTCTAAACTAAGGCAAGAAAGTTGTGGTAGAGACTATTTCTACTCAACAACTGTTACTCATCTTTCTTGGTAATAGAAACTGATTTAGTTTGGATCGCCAATATCCAATTGATCGCCAAGCCCAGAAGTTGATATAAACTGGTCAAGATAATCCTACTTCCTCTGATAAAATCTTTATTTCCTAGCATCCCTTGTAGTTAGGAGTAATCATGTTACCCATGGACTACTGACACATAAGAGGAAAATTACTGGAGGGAGCTTTTGGGAAAGCTGATATCTTCCCCTTTTCCACTTCCTTTTGGTTTGACATGGACATGATGCTGGAGCTGAAGTGGCCATTTTGCTTTGGTGATACAAGTATGGAGATAAGAATGAAGAAAGACTGAAAGAATAGGGGTTTTGGATGGCATCATTCAATGGCACAACTGATGCCAGCAACCACCTACCTCCAGACTTCTTATTTTGTAAAGTAAAACAAAGACTTCTTGGTTGTGATCACTGCAATTGGATTTCTGTTGCTGTTGAGTTGAAATAGAGACGGTATAGTGAGGGAGAATGTCAGTGCCAGATCTTCTTTTCATCTAAGGGATATCTGTGACAGGAGGACACTTGAAAACCACCTGAATCTTTCTCACAGGTGGTTCTAGGCAACTCCTTGCTGTCAACAGAAGGTTTCAGGGTTTGTTGTAATCACCTTCATATACTATTCATGTTGGATGAAAGAGCTTATGTTGTATCCATTATTTTACCTGGCTACAATCTTAAATTACACAAAGTGTTTGTATTTGGTGTTGGCTTTAGAATTGGCATTATATTGTATGCACTTCTCCATGTTTCTGTGTGGTCTAGAATTCATGTTTAATAGCAGTAGCTGTCTCCCTGTGACAGTGGTGCCCTATTCACTGCCAGAGCCAATTACTAATGGTATCTCTCTAGCATGGAAAACCAGTAGAGGCGTGGGGTCTGGATCAACAGTTTCCAAGACACACTTGTCATAAGAATCACCTGGGGGAAATTTAAAAAATAATAAAAAACAGGTAGCAACACCCAACTGTAGAGATTCTGATTTAGTGTCTAGAGTGGAGCCTGTATTTCCAAAATCTCTCCAGAAGGTTTGGAGGGTCTCCAGGGTTGGGAAATTCTGAGGGTAATTCCATGATCTGGTTCTATCAAAATAAACTAAGAAAAAGTATAATCAGAGCTGCTCTCTGTAAGCATTGTACCAGGAACAACAGTCAGAGGAATCTGGGATGCTTGAGGTGTTTCATTCTGACTTAATCCTTGATATTTAATTTCATCTAGAATATTCTGTAGTTGACAACATTATTTTTTTCTGTTATTGAATTTGGGGTCTCTCTTGATTTTCCACCGATGGTCATTCTTTTACCAAGCAGTCTGGGGCTTCACAGTGTAGATACAAGCTTTGTTTGACTGTTTTCCTAATAATTTCTAGAAGATTTCTTAATTTTTCTGGAGTTATGTTCACTCTTAAGATGTAGTTGGGTCTTTCATTTATTCATAATAAACAACCCTTTCCATTTTCTCTTTTTGCCCTCTCTTTTTAAAATTTATTTTTAATAGAAGTGTAGTTGTCATATATTAATTTCAACATAATGATTTAACAATTATATACATTACAAAATGTTCATCATAAGTGTAGTTACCATCTGTCACCATACAAAGTTATTATAATACTATTAACTATATTCCTTATGATATAATTTTTATCCTCATGACTTATTTATTTTATAGTTGGAAGCTTGTACCTCTTAATCCCCTTCACCTATTTCGCCTATTCCCCTAACCTCTTTGCCCTGGCAACCACAAATTTGTTCTCTATATTTATGAGTCTGTTTTCTATTGTGTGTTCATTTTTTTGTTTGCTTTTTAGATTCCACATATAAGTGAAATCATATGGTATTTGTCTTTCTCTGACTTATTCATTGCCCAGTACTCTCTAGGCTCATTCGTATTGTCACAAATGGCAAGATTTCATTCTTTTTGGGGGGCTGAATGATATTCTATGGGTGTGTATCTCTCACGTCCTCCCCTCCATTTATATATATTATATTGAGAATGGTTCTAAGGTATTTGGTTTTGGCCATGTGAAACTTGGGTTGTCTGTTAGGCATCTAAGTGGAGATAATTAGGCTGTATACATTAGGAATTCAAGGGAGAGACAGGCTAAAGATATAAATTTGGAACTGATAGCAGAAGTTTGGATCAGATCACCAAGAGCATGAGTGTTATATAAACTATATACTATAAACAGGGAAGAAAGAATGGCCAAGAACTAAGCCCTCAGATACTGCAACATTAACAGGTCAAGTTGGAATGAAATAAGGAGTATGGTATCCTTGAAGTCAAGTGAAAAAAAGTATTTCACAAGGCCAGGCATAATCAATTGTTTCAAATGCTTCAGAAAGATCAGGTAATGTGATAACTGAAAATTGACTATTGACTTATTAAGATCATGAGGACTTCAAATTGCTAAGAGCTCTTTTGGGAAACTGGTGGAAAAAGCTTGATTCTATTTGGACACCATAGCATAGACAACTTTTTAAATAATTTTTGATGAAAAACTAAATAAATATGAATTCTAATGCTCTTTCCTTCTTTGAGATGGGGTAAAGGCATTAAAAAACATATAGTTCTTTAGAATTACTAATGATGAAGTGGTTAGAAAAAAATTCTCATATTTTTCCTTAAAAAACCTGAAATTCCCTGTGAGCAACATTGGAATAATGCCTTGTTTTACGTGTGAGTCTTAGGATTTTTCCTGGCCTAGTCAAATCAAATAATGCAAAACTTGCAAAGCTTGGGAAGTGCTATCTTATTAATTGGTTGTGTGTAGTTAAACTTTTCTGATTTTCCCTCTTTTAGCCTTGGGGACTGATGGTTAAGAAACAGAAAGAAATTGGCACACATAGAAATGTTTTTCTTTTCTTCTGCTGTTGTCCCAGTTTTTAGGTGGTTTCAGAGGGATTGTAGGTGTAAATTGGCCTAGTTTGATATTCAGTTATCATTTAAAATAATTTTGAATTGTTTAACAGGCAGATTATAAGTAATTTTCACATGCTAAAATAGGACAAAACAATTAGCTTCTATTTCCCATGTGTTTAATATTTCAAGAACAAATTTACAACTTCTCTTTAGATCCATTTGTGAAGTTTACATTTATAGCCACATCTCATTTTATATTAAAGGTGATTTTGTGGCTTTTAATTACTGTTGGTTAGGCTTTTGTATTAAGAACATGAGGATACATTCTCCATAAGGAGGTATTTGGGTTTTAAATGTTTATTTGTTCATTCATACCATGCCAACCAGAAGGGTAATTAACCATGAAAACATGGGTAGAAATACAGCTCAAGGAGCACAAGATGGAAGGGGAAGCTAAGGTGGTTGTAGCAGAAGGAGAGCTTCTCAGCAATGAGACATTGAAGATGTCAGTAGTACTGGGATTGAGAAACTCAGTCTTTAGCACAGTACATGGTCCAGAGCAAAGGCTCCAAGAATGTTCTTATTAAAATTATAACATAATGATCATTCTCCTCCTCCTCCTCCTCCTCCTCATCAGTTGCTGACATAAAAATTTTCAGTTCATTGCCAATTTGTTTTTCCCCTTGAACATGTTTCTTGCTCTCTCCTTTCCATACCTTGTAGATGAATTTATCCTTGTACCGTAAGCCTCCATTTCTGTCCCAGCCTTTTCAAATACTTCCCTGAATCTTTTCTGATCTGCACACTCACATTAGAGTAAGATTTCTTAGCCATTTATCTCCTGTTTTTTCTTTACTCTTTATTGTTGAGTAAGTATGATGAATTAGAGTCAGCCTGTTCTAGAGTCAGCCTGTTTGGGTTGAAATCCAAGCACTACCACCTGCTAGAAGAATGCCTTAGGCAGATTATTAATTTTCTGTGTTCCAGTTTTCTTATCTGTAAAATGGGTATTACATTGCACGTTATTTGGTTGTTGTGAGCATTAAATGAAATGAGCTATGTAAAGTGCTTCGCTTCATGCCTGGCATGAAGATAGTGCTCACTATTTATGTTATTTCATGAGTGAATAGAGGCTGCACCAGGTTATTTTGCTTTTGCATCTCTGTGTGGTTGGGCTTTAGTTTAAATTCATGATAGATGACATATGGTAAGTGATAACACAAAAAAGTCTCTACTGATTAGTAAGGTAGGAGAAATGCACTAACCCCGTACTATCCAATATGGTAGCCGTGAGCCACATGTGGTGATTGAGCATTTTGAATGTGGGCCGTCCAAACTGAGATGTGCTTTAAGTGTGATATACACATGGGGTTAAAAGACTGAGTACAAACAAGGATTGTAAAGCCAACTTTTAATGTTGATTGCATGTTGAAATGATACTTTTTATATATTGGGTTAAATAAAAAAATATTAACATTAATTTTGCCTCTTTGTGTTTACATTTTTATTTTATTTTATTTTATTTTATTTATTTAAAATTTTTTTTAACGTTTTATTTATTTTTGAGACAGGGAGAGACAGAGCATGAACAGGGGAGGGTCAGAGAGAGGGAGACACAGAATCCGAAACAGGCTCCAGGCTCTGAGCTGTCAGCACAGAGCCTGACGCGGGGCTCGAACTCACAGACCGCGAGATCATGACCTGAGCCAAAGTTGGCCGCTTAACCGACTGAGCCACCCAGGCGCCCCTGTGTTTACATTTTTAAAATGTGGCTACCAGATGGAGGTTCCTCAAAACATTAAAAATAGAACTACCCTACAACCCAGCAATTGTACTACTAAGTATTTACTCAAAGGATGCAAAAACAGATTCGAAGGAGTTCATACACCCTAAGGTTTATAGTAGCTTTATCAATAATAATCAAACTATGGAAAGAGCCCAAATGTCCACCTACTAATGAATGGATGAAGAAGATACACACACACACACACACACACACACACACACACACACACACCCATGGAATATTACTCAGCCATCAACAAGAATGAAATCTTGCCTTTTTCAACAATATGGATAGAGCTAGAGTCTGTTATGCTAAGCCAAATAAGTCAGGGAGAGACACACAAATACCATACGATTTCATATGTGGAATTTAAGAAACAAAACAGATGAACATATGGTAAGGGGGAAAAAGAGGGAAGCAAACAATAAGAGACTCTTAACGATAGAGAAGAAACTGAGGATTGATGGAGGGAGGTGAGTTGGGAATGGGCTAGAGGGGTGATGGATATTAAGGAGGGCACTTGTTATGATGAGCACTGGGTGTTGAATGTAAGTGATGAATCCCTAAATTCTACACCTGAAACCAATATTACACTGTATGTTAACTAGAATTTAAATTAAAATTTGAAGAAGAAAAATAATAAAATGTGGCTACTAGAAAATATAAAATTACATATGTAGTTTGCTTTATATTTCCATTAGACCGTGCAGAGCTAACCTAAGGGGCAAGACTTTTTGAATGGAGGTGCATCTGCCAGAATCAGAATGCCCTATTGCAATGGAGATGTCACATAACTTTCACTGGCACACCATCAGTATAGTCATGATGAGGCAGGAGTGGGTGCCTGCCTCTGAGCCCAATTCATCTTGTTTATCTGGTTAAGTTGTAAACTGGAGAAATGTGGATGATTTTGAGCTCTCTTTGGAACTTGGGATTATATGGAAGAAGTGTTTTCTATCTGTATAAACCTAAAGTGCATCTGGAGAGTAGTTTCACATGGCTGCCTTTTGTTTCCAAAATGGAAGGTATTGAACTCTGGGAAGGTTCCTGTTTTCTGCTACTTTTGTGACTTAGTCCAGTGATTCATGATAAACATATGAAGTTTACATACATATGTGCTAAATCTCTTTCTACTTAATTGACTACATTTGGGGGTAATCATCTTGTAGGTTAGATGCTGCAAAACATCTCAGAGACTGGTGGAATTAATGTACTGCACAATCCACAGATTCTCATGTGGTTATTTGTAATACAATATTTTCTCCCATTTGATACCTGTTTTGGGGCCTAAAGTATGAAATGATTAATTATATTTATTGCTCTGCAGGTGTTGATCTCTTATATTTTTTCCACATGGCATTTAAGAATTCAGTTGTCAGGTTGAAAAATTGACAAGCAAGATGACAATCTATTATAAATAAGTCTTTAAACTTGGAAAGTTATGGCAGCAATGTCAAGATGATAAAATTGTAAAAGTGAATGTCATGGGGTCCAAAAGTCTGTTTTACAGTGGGTTCTGGTAGCTCTTTTTGCATTAAAACCATTCTGGAAAATGCAGACAAGTTTATCAAAGAAAATAAAAAATGGAGCTGACTTCCATTTGTGGTCATGACTTCTTATGTTTTGATGTATTTCTTTCTCATCTTCTGTGCATATTTCTTATTATAGAAATGAGATCATGTTTTACTTATTTGGTAAAAATATATTAAATTCTTACTATGTGGCAGGCATTGTACTAGACACTGAGGATACAGTGGCGATTGAGACTGACACTGGCCCTCCACTCTAATGGGAGAAAATAGACAGTAAACAGTTCAGTTGCAGTTCAGAATCTTAAGAGATTTGATGCGGGGAGATAGAGGGTGCCGTGGGAGCGCTGAAATACTATCTTATAATCAAATGTGCATCTTACACTTGAGAAAAATAAATGTAGGAGAAGCTAGTTACCTGTTGCCTCCCAAATTATATTTTAGAAACCGTCTCCTCCTATTTATTTTGACTATGTTTACTATAATTTTATGCCGTTCTGGTTCTACTAGAATCTCTCTACTCTACCCCAATTCTTACACTCAGCCAATTGGCTAAAGAGAGACTTTCTTCATTCACATTTCTTCTCTGGGAACAAGTGAGATTCTCTATGGGATAGTTGGAACCAGTTCAGTCCAACCTATTGGGAGGGATGATTTCCAATTGTAATGTCAGTGTTACCATATTAGAGCTTCTGGACTTTGGCAGTGAATAATACCCTATGAAAAGTTTCTTTTGGGGCATTTTGGTGGCTCAGTCGATTAAGCATCTGACTTTGGCTCAGGTCATGATCTCGTGGTTTGTGGGGTCAAGCCCCATGTTGGGCTCTGTGCTGTCAGTACAGGGCCTGTTTCAGATCCTCTCTCCCCCACTGTCTGTGCCCCTCCCATGTTTGTACTTGCTCTCTCTCTCTCAAAAATAAATAAATATTTTAAAAAATAATTTTTTTTGTGTGGGAAACGAGAAATTTGAAAAGTTTAGTGGTATTTTCTGGGCAACCAGTTGTGGTATCTGTATTAGTTTATTTGTGTGGGAATTTTTTTTGTGTGGGAAACGAGAAATTTGAAAAGTTTAGTGGTATTTTCTGGGCAACCAGTTGTGGTATCTGTATTAGTTTATTTGTTGCTGTGTAACAAATATCTCCAAAACTTAGTGCTTTTAGATAATAAGCAGTGATGCTTATTATCTCATAGTTTCTGTAGGTCAGGAATTTGGGAGCAGCTTACTTGGATCCCCTGACTCAGGGTCTCTGTTATGTTGTAATCAGTGTGCAGCTGGAGCTACAGTCTCATCTGGACAGATGGGGGGAGGATCTGCTTCCAATCTCATCTATGAGGTTGTTGCAGAATTTAGTTCCTTGTAGCCTGTTGGACTGAGAGCCCCAGTTCCTCATGGGCTGTTGTTGGTGGCTGTCCTCAGTTCCTTGCCATTTGGACCTTTCCATAGGGCAGCTCATATATGGGAAGCTGGCTTTTCTCAGAGTAAATGTGCAAGAGAGAGCAAGAAGGAGAAAGGGTGTAAGCAAGGCAGTAGTCACAGTGTGTAATAACCTAATCTCAGAAGTGACATCCCATCTTTTTTGCAATATTCTGTTCAATTGAAGCAAGTTGGTAGGTCAGGCCCACCCTGAAGGGCATGTGTATCAGGAGATGGGGATCATTGGAAACCATTTTAAGAAACTGCCTGGGTGTGCCTGGGTGGCTCAGTCGGTTGGGCAAGTGTAAGATGCACATTCGATTATAAGATAGTCGGTTGAGCATTCGGCTCAGGTCATGATCTTGCATTCACGAGTTCGAGTCCTGCATTGGGCTCTGTGCTGACAGCTCAGAGCCTGGAGTCTGCTTTGGATCCTGTGCCTCTGTCTCTGCTCCTCCCCTGCTTGCACTCTGGCTCTCAAAAAATTAAATGAAATGTTAAAAAAAAAAAAAACTGCCTTTTTAAGGCATTTAAAGATGCAACATCCTTAATGGTTCTCTTCCAATTGGTATTCACATAGGACTCAGTATTTCCACATGGTCAGCTCCTCTACCTTTATTTTCATTAGTGGATTGCCTTCCATCAATTGCCTGTAAACCAGTGAGGGCGGAGACCATGTCTGTGTTGTCCACGGCTACATCCCCAAGGCTTAGGTTTGTGGCACAAAGTGGTGCTCAGTACAAAGGAGTGGAAGAGACCACAGGTTCAATAAAAACTTTTCCTTCTCTTTTCACCAGTGTCAGCTTCTTTCTTGTGCTCAGTTTCCTGGACCCACCCTGTTTGCCTGACCCCACATGAACACCCTTGACTTTAGACCTAATTCTTGTGTCTCTTTCAGCTCTCTCAGACCTGATGTTTTAGGAGCTCCTTTGGCCCTAGAGTTCACTTCCTCTTGCTTCCATTCTCCCTTTCCTGCCCCTCTCCCACACCTAGCCCAGCCTCCAGGGTCCTGGCTTTGTCATTCCAAGAAGAGAAGTGTAGGATTTCTTTCCCAGAGGGAAAGATTTTGGTGAACAATTACAATGTAAATCTCCCTTTGTATGTGGGCAGATATGACCTGGTAACCTTGGAAGCATGCTGGGTCCCTCCTTTGATGCAAGTACCAAGGAAGAACATGTAGGGAAGGCTGGTGTCATCCATTTGAAAAAAGCTAAAATATGAGGGTGGCCTTTCTGGACAGATTTTTGCAGACCCTAGTTCTTCATACTCACACTCATTGATAAATACTGCTACATTGGAACTGACAGAGTTCACTGTTAAATGAAAGAGATGACAGAACTAGTCATTTTTGAAAGAAATTTAGAAATAGGAGCTTTTCTTAGTGTGTTGGTGGCTGTGACCTGTGATCTGTTGATGTTTCCTCTTTGTTACTCTTCATGTTAAAAGCTTCCTGGTTGACTCTTACGTTTCTCTCCTGCCTTCTGCCCCATAGAAGTCCTTTTAGGAAGACATCTAAAAGTGGGGTACTAATAGCAAGGACTGTGGAGTTAGCCTGCTTAGCTCTAGTCTCATGACCTTGGGTAAGTTACTTCTCTCTCAGTTTTCTCATCTATAAAATGAAAATAATGATAGAACCCACGTTTAACATTAGGGAGAGGAATGAATGAAATGATACGCTCAAAGCACTTCATATATGTCTGAGCATACAGTAAGCACTTAATAAGTACTAGCAGTATTTATTGTTTGAAAACAGATACTAGATGGTCTCTGCACGGAGGTGGAGACACAAAGTGTGAACTTGATTGAGGATGTGATTATAAAACAAAGCAAAACATAACTGGACAATTCTGCTTTAGATCAGGAGTCAGCAAACTAGGACCCGAGGGCCAAGTCACTTCCACTTCCTGTTTTCATAAAGCTCATGAGCAAGAATGGATTTTTATTTTTAAATAGTTGAAAAAAATCCAAAGGACAGTATTTCAGAGCACACAAAAATTACATGAAATACTAATGCCCATATCCAGAAATAAAGTTTATAAAATAAATTAAAAACAAATAAATAAAATTTAAAAATAAATTCATTAAAAATAAAAATAAAGTTTATATAATAGCTACATTCATTTATTTCATCTGTAATGCCCCTGATTTCGAATCTGAGAGACCACCAAGGAGCCGATACCGATGCAAACGCACGAGGGTTTATTTGCAAGCTCGAGCTTGGGCCCAAGTGTACCCGACACAGCAGAGCAGGGACTTGGACCCCTAGGTTAAGAGGCGGAGCAGTTTTATAGGGGCCAGTGGCCAATGACATTGTAACACACACAGAAAGTTGCATAGTCATGTCAGTCCACACGCAGGTGGCCAATTGAATTACAGTTTACCCTATAGTAACTGTTTGAACTAGCCTATCACTCTGGTCAGAATTGGCGCACAAGTTTGGCGGGCAAAAGGCGGGGTTTAAGAATCGGCACACAAGTTTGGAGGGCAAAAGGCGTGGTTTACATTCTTTGGCAGTTAGGGGTTCTGCATTCCTATATGAGCCAGTTTCCAGTAAGGGTGTGCTCAGTAGCTTGACTAGGGTGGGGGAGTGTCTTAAGCAATAAGTAGGTCATGTGGGGGTTATACATGAGATGGTGGGTGTAGCACAAAATGGAGTTAGTCTTGCTCTGCTTGTCCAGGGGTAAGGGATTTTTGTTAAATTCCTTGGGTCCCACACATCATTCTCTCGGGCTGCTTTTGTGCTACATTGGCAGAGTTGAATAGCTGTGACAGAGAATATATGTTGGCATTGACTAAAATATTTACTATCTGGCCCTTTACAGGAAAGTTTACTGACCTGGGGTTTAGACCAATATACTGCTGTCTATTTCTAGCATAAAGTTGGGATGGGTGGAGGTGGTGAGATGGGGAAGCCAAAAAGCTCTGCAACTAATCCCTGGTTGAGTCTTAAGTATGCTTTCATGGTGTGGTGATGTCCCAGATTAGTCATACACCATATTCAGATTTAGGAAGTAACACATCCTGAGGTTGAATAGACTAAATGAGTTTCAAATTCCCTCCTCTTTTTAGTTTATAGAAATGGACTCTCTATAAAAATATCATGTTATTGAATCTACTTCTTCTGAAATAGCACACATGTTTAGTATGGTATATAGATTTTTTTTGTTGTTGATATTAGCTTGGCTTCCATGTAAGTTTATGGGATCTTTATGATTAAAATATATTAGTTAAATTTCCATTAATATTAGGCTGAAAAATGAGGATGAAGTGCTGACCTGGTGCATAAAACAGACTATTACAATATATGAAATTACTTTAGTTGCTACCATCTCAAATAATTTGGGAGACAATTGCTGACATAAAGTCAATTTTAAAACCACAGGAAATTGAAACACTGAAAGGAATTTATATTCTGTATTTGTCAGAGTGCAACACAAGTATCTAACCAGAATTGACATAATTAGTAATAGCTGATTTGATATAAATTTGATTTTATATATTAATTTTTAGATGCTGAGTAATGTTGAATCTTCTCTCCCTTGTATACCTTTGTTTTTCTTCATATTAAACTATCATTCCTAAGTTGCTAATGTGTGGTCAAGTATGGGTTATATAAAGCCTTTTAAATTAGAGTTGATAGCTCAGGATATGAAGTCTAACTGATTATAGCTGGGTTCTAGTTTCTCTTCTGCTCTGTGACCTTGCTCTGATTTTATTAGCTTCAGTTTCCCCATCTGTACAGTGAGTTCACTCACAGACCCTGCATCATCAAGCTGTTGAGAGATTCAGAAGAAACGTGTGAATACTTGTGAATGGAATATCATGAAAGTTTATTAAGTGTTCAATATATTGTTATGATATAATTAATCTTAATATTATTTAATATTGCTAATATTAATATAATTTAGATGCTTTGCCATCAGTGGGAATGTGAGAATTTTAGGGGTCCCACCTGTTTGGAGCCACATTGCAGTTTGTAGCTTTTATATTTCTCAGAATTTGAAAGCACAGAATACCTCCTAGTCACACAACTCTTCAGCTCATTTCCTTGGGGAGTGACTCTCTTGGCCATCAAAAGCATCCTGTTAATGTTTCTCTCATTTTGGGCATCTTGTCAAAGCCCCATATGCCCATACAGATTCCTTCCCAGGGCAAAAACTAGCACACAGTACAAAAGATCCAAGGACTGTGTGGCATGGAAACTTCTTAGTGCTTTTCCAGCTTTCTCAGGCTGTGACATACACAGAAAATTGTAACATTTCTGTGTCACTTTAGAGTGAGAGGCTAATGTTACCCATGTCTGGAAATGCCTGGTTGGGGTGGTTGTGTGAGAATCAGTGACTTCTCAGTACACTGGTAACCCACAACCACATGGCTTTGCCATGGTATATGGATGGTCAGGAAGCTCCATCTCTGAGCAGAGTTTGGGTACAGTGATAGGATGTCAGATTATCCAAGGAAGCAAGGGGAAGGGCATATTTGTAGTTGGTTGCAACTGGACTTGAGCTACCTACTGGTGGGTAGGGTAGAGGAACAGTATGGTACCTCACTGAAGAGTGACCCTCCTTTATGGCTGCTGGGATTTCTAATGTCTTGCACATGGTCCTGCTGTGTGTGTTGTGTGTGGTGGTGGTAGGGGTCATGTTTGTGTGGAAATAAATGAAGATCACCTAGAAGAGAGCAAACAGGTTATGTATTTAGAGCTGGCTATAACAAGGAATGGAGTCACCATCCCTTGCATTTGACAAAGACTCAGGCAGTTGGTGGAATGGGAAATCTCAACAGTGAAAAAAGGGGCGACTTAAGTTATATATGGTTTGGTTGGAGATTGTTGGCATGGGGAAACTGCAGACAGGCTAACTAGAAGCAAGGTATCTTATGTGATTTGTTTTGGGGAGAATGTTTGGTTTCCTTTGCTTGGTCCTGAGTTAGAAGCCAGGACAAAAAATAAGGGAGCTGGCTGGCAGTCATTGACTGAAGCCTAATTGTTGCAGGCTGATTGCAGCAGAGTTTTGAGTCAGAATTCTGTTCTCATGGCCATTCACATCCACTCGTATATTCAGTCTTTCAGTCCTCTCTTTGTTTTGCATGTGACTGGTTGACCAGTTCAGGAAAGGCTAGAGATTCAGACCTTCCTCTGTCAGAGATGGTCCAGTTGTCTCCATAGATGATTGTATTGCAAGATCTTCTTGGGCTTTTTGTTGTATTATCAGAGCAGTCATTTGACCACTATGACAGCAGTGAGAACACTTAATAGTCCCTATAAGTTGCTTCAGAACCAGGAACACCACAATTTCTACACCCAGTCTAAAAGAACAAATTCCATAGACCATGAGGATCTATGTTAGAAAGGCAAGTAACTATTTCCTTAAGGCAATGTTTAGCCTATTTTACCTTTCCTGTTTTGCTGATCCAGGTATAGCAGGCAGCATTGGCAATGGCACAGACACCACCATCACTTAGCCAAAAAGAAATATAGAGCAATGCAGTTTCATCACTGCTTGTGCCAATGAGTTGAGACTGATCTGTATTCATCTGGGGTAGAAGTAGTATTATTAATAATGTCTGCCAGAGTTAGTCATTAATTTCTTACAGATGTTTCTATTTGTAAGATTCCCATTATTGGGAGAACTGCTCTGATTGTTTGCATAGAGTGAGTCATTCATTTCCCCAGGTAGAATGCCTGAATAATCAAGGGTGGCCTCATTTTGGAGCTCATGTCCAGCCTTGGTGATATATAGAATTAGAGTCTCTGTGCATGGACAGGTCTTGGAATATTATTCCTAAAGTGCATGAAGTATTAGTCTGAGGCAAACAGGATCAGGCATTTTGGCTGCAAAAGGAGTAGTAGGTGGTTGTGGAGATCCTGGACAAAAGGAGTTGTTTGTAATATGAGATCAGAACCAAAGCATCACATTAGCTGGCTTAGATATTGAATCTCCAAGAGTCTCCTTCAGGTGGCAAGTATTTGAACCATTACTCTAGGAAATTTGTTGAATTCAAATGTGAAATTGTCTAGGATTCGGAACAACAGATGGTGGTAATTCTTTTTTTTTTCGGGGAGAGAGAGTCACTAGCAAAATCACATATTGGTTTGTTTAAGGTCATTTGGCCACATAGATGTAAGTGGAAATGCCATTGACTATAACTCCCAATGTTCTCACTTGATGACACTGGAATTGTCCAGAGGACTGTGTCATGGGTATCCAGTGATGAATGGCATATCAGCAATCAGGAACATGAGGCAGTGTCTAGTGTTTGGGGTGATCTAAGAATGAATATTTTCTTACCTAACAATTACAATAGGAAAGAGGAGAGAAAAAAAAGTGCTATCAAGGATGGACAGCAACCAGGGGTCTATAGAGAAAGAAAAATGACTGCAAGGAGTCAGATTAAAAAACAGCAATTAGATAGAGTTCTGGAGGTGGCCTTGAGTGGAAGCTAGCTTCTATCTGAGGTCATTAGTTTGTTCTAGAGGTCTTGGGTCAGCTATCTACTTCTGAAAATTGGCTGCTTTTAGAGGGTCACAGAGAATCCTCAATTTGAGGTCACCATGTTTGGCATTCTAGTTCTGTGGAATTCTGTGTATCTAGTTGTGAAATATAAGCCCAGGGACTGACTCCTTGGAGTTTCATTGCTGTATTTGTTGTTAGCAGTTCCAGATAATGTCTCCTCCAACAAGGTTAAAGAGAGGTTTTTCTCTCATGTTTCTTCTAATTGATAAATCTTCAGATTGAAGATCGTGGAGAGGCTGTTTAGAAAGATGTTGTAGGAAGGAGGCCTTCAACTGTTGGAGGTAGGGTTGGGTGTAGTACATGAGTCCCTGGCAACATTTTGCCATGTCTGCAAGCAGCAGGTCAGAATCTAGTATTCAAAGTAAAATCCCTAAACATATGGCCCTTTCAGTTATTCATTCACAGGAGAATAATGTGTCCCTGAGGAAGTGGACCACATTGCCATAAAGGGTTAGTGGGTGTACCTTTGGCCAAGATGAAAAGAGCCACTATTAGATTAGCACCTTCTTTAACTCTTGAATGTTGTCGACAGTTTTTAGGCTATTTTGAAAATCTGTAGTTTCATCTTTTTTCCTCTTCAGCATGGTTGAACTGCAGTCCAATCTATTTTTATTGGAAACATTGTGGGTATGGCTTTTAGAAGATTTTGCCCTACTTTTCGGGCCTTTCATTTTATTTTGTTTTTTTATCCTCAGGTTTATGGTGGAAAGAGAGATCCTATAGGTCTTTTTCTGGGACAGTCCAATTAGCTTTTGCTACTCAGAATTTAGATTCCAACCAACATGTGTACAAGTTGAAAAAAACCTGATAACCCTGGGTCATATGCACTCAAAAGAATTCCAGATTCTTCTGTGAATAGCTTCTGCTCTTGTCTGGATTTAGGAAAACCCTTAATTATGGCTCTCAATCAGCTTGGGTCCAAGGTTTAAATTCTATAGTTGCCTAAATACCAAACTCATGGATGGAATGGATCTTTAGACACAACTGGCATCTTGGGGTCTTAGGTGAGTCATTGGGAAAAGGTGGAAGGTTTGGATAAGGGGAAGAGGAGGAGTATGCAAAGGTGTAGATGGAGAAAGCAGAAGGATGAGGGGGAAGAGGAAGAGTTGGCAACTGGAAGATGGAGGTAGAATTTACTAAGGAAATGAGTCTACTAGGGAAATGAGCTTAAGATTGTTAAATTGTTCATTAGCTTCAGCTAAATAATCTTTTAATGAGACAGTTTTTGAGTCAGAATTTTGTTTGGAGTCCTCTATTTGCCAATAAAAAATGCTGCCATGATAGGATGGCTTCTAGTGACGTGGGATCCCATGGATGTTCAATCCTATAGGGTGGACTGGGTGGGACAGGAAGCTTTCCCTGGTGGTGATGCTTAGGGCCCCAGGAGATAAAATTAGATGGGCCAATGGGGTCAGAGGTTCATGGAGGATGTCAGAGGCCAAGCGAGTAGGAGTACTTGGTAATTAGTTAGACCTTGGGGTAAGAGGGGAAAAGGTCAGCTGGAACCTCTTGCCCTTACTGAGATGAGGCCTAAGAAGGAGGAATAAGTCTGTAATGTTAGAGCTCAAAGAAGTTATGTATATTTTTCTCTCTAGTCTCTTTCACATTCACATGTAAGCAAAAGTGCACCCACACACATGCACATGCATTCATGTACAGTACACACGCACACACTAACAAGGGCTTCAAATGTAGGAGGTTCTTAACAAACCCAATCAATATGGCGCTTGTAATCTGGGAGGAGGTTTTAGTTTTTACATTCTATAAATGGAGAATTCTAATTCCTAACTCCCAGCTCTTTTAAAAAGATTATATAAGGTAACATGCGTGCACTGTAGCACCTGATGGGTATTAACTGCCCAACAACCATAATTTCCCTTTGCTCTTTGTAACTGTGAAGTGTTGTTCAAGTTAGTGATCACTCTGTATTTTATTTTCTTCTGTGCGAACTCATTAACAAAAATGCTGCTCATAAGGCCTGAAAAGTCCTATTCCTCTTCCTCCTTTTTCCCTTTGGCACTTCTCAAATAAACAATTTTGTTTAATAAAAGTTTTCTAGATTGTCCATTGAAGGTGGCATGGATGAAGTGAGGCAAGAGAGGTGCAAGAATTAGGAATGTAATGAAAGTTCATATAAGAAGCAGGGTTTTTTTCCTGCAGGAGGAGAGGAATTAGATTTTGATGACCCCATGAGGACTGGCAGCAGTTTGGCTTGTGTACTTAATGTCTTGGACCCTCAACCTGACAGTGGCTGCCTTCCATTGCAGACCTGGTAATGTGTATCTCCCTAGCAGGAAGACTAGAGAGAGTGGTCTTTCTGTATTAAAACCAAACTCTCAGGACAAAAAATGGAGACGGAAGGAGAGTCTTCTCTGGTTTTATTGATGACTCACAGAAAAGCTTGTCTAAATGGACACTGGCCTGGTGAGAACCACAAAATCAGTCTGTGAGACTGGCTCAAACAACAGGCTTATAGGGCCTATTGCCTGGTGTTCTACACTGTGATTCCTTTTGTGACAGACAATACTTTTAGATGGCACAATATAAAATAGATTAAAAAAAATGGAATGGCCTGATTCCTCCAAACAAATGGGAACCAATAACAAAGTCTGGGTACTACCAAATGGAGAATAAATGGTCAAGAACTCAATGCAAACAGAGTGGTGTTCAGACCCAGTGATGATTCATCATACTGACAGAGTTGGCAAGCTGGGTGCAGCAAGGCACAAGGGACCTCCTTGGGTACCACATCTGGGGGTCAGCAAACATTTTCTGTAAAGGCTGAGATAGTGAATATTTTAGGCTTTTCAGGCCAGCAGTCTTTGTTGCAATACTATGAAAGCAGATATAGAGAATATGTAAATGTAGAGGAGAGCCTGTGTTCTAGTAAAATTTTACTTATGCACATTGGAATTTAAATTTTATGTAATTTTCACATGTCATGAAATTTCACTCTTCTTTTGATTTTTAAAAATTATTTAAATATATAAAAACTGTTCTTGGCTTATGGGCCATAGAGAAACATGTGGTGGGTTGGATTGGGCCCTTGGATCACAGTGTGCTATTCCCTGCTTAGTAGGGGATTGATAAATACTCACATGAGTGTAGTAGAGCAACAGCAGCAATACAAATAATAGCAGCCAATAGCTGACTAAACACTTAGGTCAAAGTACTTGGTGTCAGATGTGGTTTTAAGCATTTCATGTAAATTATCTCATTTATTCTCTTGATAACATTATTACTCCCATTGCTCAGATGAGGAAACAAGAGGGGCCCATTGAGTGGTGGAACCTGAAAGTCTTCCTTGCAATCTTCCTGCAGTCCGTGGCTGCATTATTAAGCTGTGTTGACCACCAAAACACATCATAAACAGACACATCGAAGTGGTCAGGGGCTCACTCAGCAAAGGAGAATGCAGGCAGCATTAGGTGCTTAGGGACTCCCTTTGCCAGGTCACCCAACAGGAGAATATCACTGCTTATGTCTTATTTTTATCTTGTTTGAAGTTTTAGTGTTTTTTTTTTTTTTAAATTTTTAACGTTTTTATTTTTATTTTTGAGACAGAGAGAGACAGAGCATGAATGGGGGAGGGTCAGAGAGAGGGAGACACAGAATCTGGAACAGGCTCCAGGCTCTGAGCTGTCAGCACAGAGCCCGATGCGGGGCTCGAACTCACAGACCGCGAGATCATGACCTGAGCCGAAGTTGGCCGCCCAACCGATTGAGCCACCCAGGCGCCCCGAAGTTTTAGTGTTTTTAAAATGACAATTATTCTTCTTTTTCTGGCTGTAAAAGCAGTACGACACAAGCTCATTATGAAACATTGAGAGAATGTAGAAAATCTCAGATAAGAACATAGGATGTCCTGTATCTTGCCATCCAGAATTCCTGTTACTAGTTAGGAATATATGATCCCTTCTCTCACAGTAGTAGTTTATGTACATGTTGTACATCTTTTTAACAATTGTATTGAGATATAATTTACATGCAATACAATTTATCCATTTAAAGTGTATAATTCAGTGGATTTTGGCATGTTACATTATTAATTTTAAAAAATGTGGTAAGATACATTTAGCATAAAATTTCTTACTTTAACCTTTCTTAAGTATACAATTCAATGGCATTAATTATATTCACATTTTTGTGCATCCATTGCCACTATTTCTCAAACTTTCTCATTATCCCAAACAGAAACTCTGTAATCATTAAGCAATAGTTGCTTACTTCCCGTCTCTCCAGCCTCCCATAATCTCCAATCTACTTTCTCTCTCTATGAATCTGCATGTGCTAGATATTTCATGTAAGTGGAATCATACAATTTGTCCTTTTGTGTCTAGCTTATTCACTTAGGATACTATTTTCAAATTTCATCCATATTGTGCATGTGTCATATCTACATATTGCTTTGTAGCCTACTTTTTAACTTAACACCACATTGTGAAAATGTACCTGGTCAGGCCTGGTACATTTCTTCCTGTGTTTACTCTGGTTTTGATTGACCATTTGGGAAGAGCGGTGGACTGAGTTTTATAGGCCACACTATAGAGTTTGGATTTTCTCCTGTGGGCAATGAGGGAATGGCATTTTTTTTTTTTTTTTTTTTAAAGCAGGGGAATGACATGATAAGATTTCTATTTCAGAAGGAGCACTCTGGCACAGGTGTATGGAAGAGGCCTGAGACTTGGTGATTTTGGAAGCCTTAGGCTCAAACTTGAGTAAACAGACTTGCCCATGGTGTTTATAATAATGCAGATTCCCTGGCTTCACCTTAGAGTTCTTCCTCAGTGGAATGAGGGTGGGAGTCTGCGTTTTAAACCGTCCTGGTTGATTGTTATGCAGATGTTCCTGGACTTTATTTTGAGAAATATTGGCTAAAGGTTGGAAGACTAATTTGTAGTTTTTCCCAGTTTGATTTTTAAAATTTT
This sequence comes from Herpailurus yagouaroundi, assembly GCF_014898765.1. Classification (NCBI taxonomy): domain Eukaryota; kingdom Metazoa; phylum Chordata; class Mammalia; order Carnivora; family Felidae; genus Herpailurus; species Herpailurus yagouaroundi. The sequence continues at coordinate 12,136,636 of NW_024412444.1, forward strand.
AGTGATAGATGAAATGCTTTTCTATTTAAAATGAAGCAAAAGCCACTTTGTAGTTGCACCTTTTTTTAAGGCGGATTTTAAGGAGATTTTTTTGACTGGAAGAAACACATGATATTGCAGTGTCACTGCCTGATGACTTTTGCCTCTCACTATATAAATTCTCTTTTTCATTAATTCAGTCATGTACACTTTGCTTGTACCAACTTGGGTTTTAAGCTACTTTGGATAAGGAGCTTGCTTTACTGCTCTCTCATTTGAAAACAAGGGATTAAATTCTGAGGTTGAAATATTATGTGTTTATTTTTCATTCTGTGGATGGCTTATTCAAACAAATTCAGTGAATCTCTTTTTAAAAAAATTATGGCCATTTTTGTTCATTAGGAGTATATTCCTAAAGTCTGATTACACATTTAATCTATTTCTTTTTTTAAAAATCTATTTCTCATAGTCTTTTCTATTCTGCTCTGTTCTCTACTCCTTAATGTTATCCTCACCCACAGATTCAATTCTTATTTTTTCTGTATCATAAAAGTATCATGAAGAAATGATATGCATTATACTGCCATATAGACTGACTACTGTTTGTTTCTATATGTAGCTGTCCTAAAAGCCAATTACAATTATCTTGTTTACTTCTCCCAAAGGAGACCAGGCTGTGAGGAGACAACATCCTTTATTAGGTGTGTCTGCCAGTAGCTAGGCAGATTTTTGAGACATCTAGAAAGCCCAGGCTCAAAAACCCAAGAAAGCTTATACTGTAAGAAAGAAGAAGCCTCCCAGCAGTCAGATGGAGCTTCCAGAGCAGGATCCCTCTGTTCCAATGGGACAAGCATTCTCATGGGAAGAGGATGGCATCTGTCATCAGATGGATGACAGTGGATGCCCACTGTCAACCTCCTTGCAGCCGTAAATAACTAATTGTCCCTTCTGAATAGGCTTGTATGTCACTGTTCCTGAATTTTCATACTAGAAAAAATAATTAATTCAAGGCACTCTGGAGACACACAACAGGAGCAGGCGAGAATGGAACTGTAAGAGCCATCTATCCATCACCAAAATCAGTTATTTAGAGTGTTCCCAAACTAGAGTGTGACTGGTTTATGGTCTTTCTTTCCTGAAGAGGGGTTTGAGTCTACCAGTGTGGGAGGGGCTTATTATTTACCCGAGGACTTGGGTTCTGGTCCCTAGCAAAAGCAGTATCTTAGAATGGAAAATGTAAGAAGCCCTGGTTTCCATCCCCTCCGCCCGCGCCCCCCCCCCCCCCGCCGCTTCTTCCTCCCACCCCGCCACTCCAATGTGCTATATGAGGCTGTGAGTATCTTCCATATTTTGGTCTTTGCTTTTCTGATCAATAAAGCAGAAGTTTGGGAAATATGGTCTCTGAGGAACCTGGCAGCTCTAATACTTAAAATCACTCCTTTTCCCTGGTAGCTTGTGTATCTTTCTTCCTGTGTTTACTCTGGTTTTGATTGACCAGTGTCCTTCCTTCCATTTGGCAAGAGATACAGTATTCAATCTTTATCTTGTTTTTATTGGGAACTCTCCTGAATCCCCCCTGACAGAGGATTGGCTGGACTTTAAAGTTCTCTCTGCATCAATAGAAATTTATCACTTTCCTTTTTACAGAAGTGGTCTGTGTAATTGAAGTGGAGTTGTTTTTTTTTTAACCTTTAATTTCTGAGTATGAGTCCTGACTTGCAGCCAGCATCACGAGAGCAATATTGAGGATAATAAGGAAGTTGTGCTGTCGTTTTAGGTCTTACTGTTTTCTGGGTTGTACCCTGGGACCCATGCTCCCCATCTGTATATGATTTATGGTTTATGAGGAAAATACAGAAAACTGACCCTTGTGTGCATGACCCTTGTCCCTATAGCAATATATACCATCTTTACTATTTAGGTTGTGTTGGTTGACCATGGTTGCTCTAACTGATGGTACCAGATCACTTCTTGATATCCTCTGAGTATCCTGTGGTCCAGTGATACCACTTCCAAACCAAACTAATTGTGTTTGTTTTTATTTTTTGGTCCCTTTCAATTTCTTATGCCATTTACTTAAATTTCTATTAACACATAGAATATTGAGTCTTACCTTTTACATTTTGGTTTCTGTTAATCTCTGTTGGAGACCTTGTGCTAATCTCTATCACTTTCACTTTTGAAACTTTCTCTTTTCCTTAATGGTCTAAATCAAATATACTATTGGCTTGTTTTGTTTTCAATTCTGTGTTCCAAATATCAAGGATCCTACACTGCTCTTATTTCTCTTGTGGGATGTTGTGTGGTTAGACCTCCTTTGAGAAGGCATCTTTCTTCCATATTTCATGTCAGCCTTTGATGTCCTTACATCCCTTGTCTCCACCCTGTGAGTGTGCCTTAAATTCACCCCACTGTCCTTCTTCATCCTCTTTACTCTGTTCTGGTGCACCAGTTGCCTTGTGCTGGTCTCTTTATGCCTGCAACTAGTCTACAGAATCCACTCCACACTCTCTAGCATGGCTGGTAAGGCCTTACTGTCAGCCCCTAGTTTTCCTTTGTAGGTTGCTCCCACTTCCCTCAAAGGTCAGTCATACACCTCCCATCTTACTATCTCTAACATGCAAGGATCTTTCCTATGTCTGTGGTTCTGTTTGCATGATTACCCCAAGCTTGGATGCCTTTTTCCTACTTTTCTGGCTGGCTGGCAAATTCTTACTCATCCTTTAATACTCAGCTCTTCACTCCTGGACTAAGTCCTCTCCTCCTTGGAGCTTCTATAACACATTGTTTTTAGTCCTAGAAAACATGTTTTTACATTGTATCATCATTACTTGCTTTGGTCTTTCCTTCCCATTAGACTATATGCTCCTCGAGGATAAGAGACAATCTTAGTTTCTTAGTTTGCCCCTCTGTTACAGAGCTTGGAGAAGTGGCAAGGGCTCTTAGGAAGAGTTTTGTTACCAGTGAGGGTAGGGTCCAAATCTTGACTCAACCACTTACAGCTCTGTGGGCTTGGGCAGGTCACTTCATTTGTAAAAGCCTTGGCTTCCTGATTTGTGAAAGGGGAATAAGAATAGGTACTTTGCATGTTGATTATCAGATTAATGACAACAATACTAAGCAGATGCTAAAAGTATCTGGTGCAGGGCAGCTCCTGGTGTTTATTGTGTGAATAATCAAACGGTGCTGCTCTTTGATACTTTCTCTTCCATCCTTATTCTCCTAGGTCTTTCTTTTTCATTTTACTTTTTTTTCTGATCTCATTTCTGAGCTGTATATTCTTGGCATGGGGAAGCAGGTTCATTTGTGGGAGGGTGATGAGAAGTGGAGAAAGAAAAAAGGAAATTGAGAAACTGCCTTCATTTGGACAGTGATGATCTAAATTTAACTTGACAGTTGTTCTGTGATAGACTCCCCAGTCTGGTTAGATACACGAGGCACGATGATCATGTGGTGGAGTTTTAGGAAATATGCCAGAATTTGCACATATACACATCTCTGCCAATTCATGGACACGTGTACACAGGTTGAAATGAATTTCTGCCAACTGAGTTAACCCCATATCAAGGTGTCACGTTAGGCTGTCCACCTTTCTCAGTAATTTTACCTCTCAGCCTTCCCTTTGAGTTCTCCTTTCAGAGCCGCACATTCTTTAGAATTTCCTCAATGATAACAAGCTAACATTAATAATAACAGGAATATCATAGCCTATAGGTATTGAACATTTACAAGGAGTGAGACAGCATATCTAATTACATTTAATATGGATTTACATGGATTTAATATGTACTTATATAGATTATCTCCTTTCGCAGTTACAACAAGCTCATGGAGTGGGCACCATCATCCCATATTGTAGATCAGGAGGATAACAAGTCTCTGAGAGGCTAGTGGCTTGCCCACATCCACACTTACTAAGTGTCAGAGTTCAGATAAGACCCAAGAAGCCTGACTTTAGTTCCCATGGCCCAGGCCATCAGCCTGAGTGAGCATCTACTGCCCAGTTTTGGATGTGATTGCCTTTTGGAAACTGAGCTATGTCTGTCCAATTAGGTAATAGCTGTATTATATTACCTGCACTGAGTATGTAAACTAGATTGAAGTATGCTTTTGATCTATTAACTATTTCATATACTTGGTTGTGGACCAAAAACAAACCTAGGAAGACTACCACTTTAGATAATTCCAATTTAAATGTGTCACAGTACCTTTTTTTACCTTATGCTAATAACTAGTTGGAAGTTTAAAAGAACATGTATGTGAAGCAAAACAACAGACACTGTGGCGGCTATTCTGTTTCATGTGGTGTAAAAAAATTCCTCATATAAGAGGAAAGTGGAGGGGGAGGACTAGTATTTGGGCTGGTTGCTTTAGAAATATTGTTATTTAATCAAGAACTGTCACCATAGTCATTTTTGTTCTCATGTTCCAGATGGGGAACTTGAGGATTAGTGAAGTTCAAGATCACTCCAACAACAGTAAAGTAGCTTTTTGACTCCAAAATTCATGTTCTCTTCAGTGGGTGACTTATCAGCCCATGGGAGAAAAAGAATTTATTCCTTTGTAATCAGGGCCCATTTTCCCCTTTTCTCTGCTCAGGCAGCATGGGACTTGTCTTTATCCAATATTTGTAGAATTAGGGCAGAAGAAGTCTTATGGAGGAGGGAATGTCATATGAAGATATGGTTTAATAGGGCAGATTGGTGCCTCAGAATACAATGAGGCACACCTAGAGTGGGGACTGTATATGAAAGGACTCTGGGAAATGATTTCCTTGGTCCTTGCAATATTTATTTATAATAAAAAATTACATTATGGGACATGATGTATTGGATCCCTTGGATCATTCATTTTGCTAAATATAATGGTTCATTAAAGTTTAACAGTAAAATATGAAATCAGGCCTTTTGAAATGACCCTTGATCTTTTAGTTACCTGAAATGTTTTCTGCTTGTTCAAAGCAGTGAGAGGCAGTACTCTCTATGAGACCTGCATCATCAGGCTTGAAGCTGCAGTGGCTACATAAATATCTCCTGTGGACACACATGGTGGCAGAGCAGCCAAGATACCAGGACTCCATCCTGGGTGCTCACACTGAAGAGGTGTTGGTTTCAGCTTTAGTTACTTATCATATACAGCTTGTGCAGGTAGAAAATGCAGCTCTGGAGTCAGACTGCCTGGATTTAAGTCTCAGTCTACCAGCTGAGGTAACCAGCAAGGTAACTTTAAGAAGTTCCTTCAGTTCTCAAAGCACATCCACTCAAATGGGAATAGTACTGGCCTCTGCTTTGTGGGAAGATTGTTGTGAGGTCTTCGGGAAACATAGAGTCTGGCTTCTACCAAGCCCCTGGTGTAGGTTGCTATTACTGTGGGTAAGTCTAGACTGTGCACAGTGGAGGGAGGGATATTGCCAAGGTCCAGTAGCCCATTGACTGTGTTTTAAGGCCATGTTTCATACAGGCCTATGGGCTACCTGTTTTCAAAACTGCTGATGAGCTAAGAATGTTTTTTTTTAATTTATTTTTTTTAAATGTTTGTTTATTTTTGAGAGAGAGAGTGTGTGTGTGAGCAGGGGAGGGGCAGAAAGCTAAGAATATTTTATTTTATTTTATTTATTTAAAAAATGTTTATTTTTGAGAGAGTGTGTGTGTGAGGAAGGGAGGGGCAGAAAGCTAAGAATTTTTTTAAATTTTATTTTATCAAAATATTTTTTTTTTTTTTTTGAGAGAGAGTGTGTGTGAGTGGGGGAGGGACAGAGAGCAGGGGAGACAGAGGATCCTAAGCTGGCTCTGCACTGACAGTGCAGAGCTCGATGCAGGGCTACAACTCACAAACCATGAGATCATGACCTGAGCTGAAGTTGGACACTTAACTGACCGAGCCACCCAGGTGCCCCTCATTTTGTTTTTAATAAAAATGTTTACTTATTTATTTTGAGAGAGAGAAGGTGGGGGGGGGCAGAGAGAGAGGCAGAGAGAGAATCCCAAGCAGGCTCTACACTGTCAGCACAGAGTCCTATGTGGCGCTTGATCTTACAAACTGTGAGATCATGACCTGAGTTGAAATCAAGAGTCAGATGCTTAACCAACTGATCCACCCAAGCGCCCCATGGTTTTTTTTTTTTTTTTTTTTTTTTCCCATTTTTAAATGGTTGCTTTCACACTATAATTGCAGGCCGAGTTGAGAGGTTGAGACAGAGAATGTGTGGCCTGTAAAGCCTAAAATATTTACTGTCTGGCCATTTACAGAAGTTTTCTGAGACCTGATTTAGTGCCTAAAAAAGACATGGGTATGAGTTCCAGTTTCACCATTTACTAGCTGTGTGATCTGGGGCAATTTACTTTTCCTCTCCTAACTTCAGTTCTCTCATAGGTAAAGTGGGGCAAGAAGTATATACCTGGCATAGGAAAATTAAATCAGGTCAGTTATGTAAAGATTTGGGCATGGTATGTGGAACATTATAAGAGCTCAACAAATAACTGCCCTGATACCCAGTATTCAGAGAATAATGTGAGACTATGTTAGCTAGAATTGGTCAGAGTTGGCTTCTTAGGGGAGGTGAAGGTTGATTTAGGCTGCTGGGTTGTGGAGAATGTATAGAAAGAATCTGGGTAAGCAGACACCAGGAAAGAAAGAGAAAGTCATAATAAAGGTCCCTCATGTAAGAGTACATGCTTAGACAGTGTAGGTGGAATGAATAAAGAGAGAGGTAGATCTTGGTAGATCTTGAGGTCTGGGCTGAGGAGTCAGATGTGATTGGATGAAAGAATGAATGGAGGGATATAGATAGATGCCAATAGATGCCTACTTACACTCCAGACCAGATCTTAGCCAAGGGCTTGGCCCACCCATATAAGCTCACCCACCCCCATAGAATCACGCTAATGCTCAGATGAACTTTACCCCCGGGCAACTTTACTTCAGGCCTTGGTACATACCTGTATTTGCTGTTTTCTTTAAAAAAAAAAAAAAAAAAAATTTTTTTTTAATGTTTATTTTTGAGAGAAAGAGCATGCACACACATGCGCGCATACACATGGGTGGGGAGGGGCAGAGAGAGAGGGAGGCATAGAATCTGAAGCATGCCCCAGGCTCTGAGTTGTCAGCACAGAGCCTGACATGGCTTGAACCCATGAACCACTAGATCATGACCTGAACCCAAGTCGGATGCTTAACCGACTTAGCCACCCAGGCACCCCATATTGCTGTTTTCTGATGCTGTTTATTATGTGCTCAGGGAGCTTTAAGGGTAATGTTCAAATTAGTTCAGGAAAATTATATTTGAGAAGTTAGATCTGTTCTTTCAAAGAACAACCTTCAGAGAATTTCAAATGTGATTATTAGTGATTTTGGGGTTCCCTACTGCTTTGAATCTCTCATGCCCCCATTAAAAATAATCTGTGGCTGATTGTACAAAGCAGCCATTGTCTTTCACAACCAGCGTGGATTTGATTCTTTGAGAGGTGGGAAACAGCGGGAGCTAATGGCTTTGGTTTAAAGGCCTTGCTGACTGCTGGGTTGCAAGGCTGTCTGATTCACTGGGCTTCTGTGTACAGCCTCACTAATTGGGTGTAATCAAGACACTCCTGTAATCAGAGACTGCATTGTCCTGTCCAGTTTGATTCATCAGCTCCCCATGGAAAGTATAGTGCTAGAGCAGACAGAGCATTTTGGAGCCTTCTTAGCAGTGTGGGCGTGGTCCCAAAGGTTTTAGGCTATTTGGGATTCAGTGGACTTGTTTTTTTGTTTATCTGAATGTGAAAGAGGAACCTGATTGTACCCTGAGATTGGGTCACAGAGGCATGGAGATATAAGGTATGGCATTTCCCTACTTGGTAGAAAATTCACTGGGATGGTCACTTGACTGTCTGGACTACAGATTTAGATTTCTATATGTTGAAAAATAGAGTAATAACTCCTTCTTCCTAGGATTACATATACACAACTCCTACTTGTGCTAACAAGCCATGAGGACTCTTTCATCATTCAGCAAATACATCGGACGTACTATAGAACAAAAATGTTCTCTTCCCTCACAGTGATTTGTGATTTAAAAAAAAAGGATCATTTTTGGAACCTAGTCCATTTGTATGTCCTTGCCTTTCATATGTTTAAGGGGTGAGTGTTTGTGTATGGAAATAAACACCTTCTAGTCCTGGGCATTTGATGATGCTTCTGGGTCTGTCTGTCTCAGTCTCACGTATTGTTTGATTTATCTGATTTTTCTAAACCAAAGATTTGTTTGCTAATTCAACTGTATAGGTGCTGGAGGCTGCTCTGGGTAGGGCTGTGTTAGTTCCAGAAGTAAATTAGCCTTCAGCAAATTCAGAGTAGAAGCTCTTAATTTGGAGGGAATATGTTAATTGTTGAATAAATAACTTTTATAGAAATAAAGCCTACTATGCCTTTGAAATAGATTTAGATTCAAAAAGCGTTTATTGGACATTAACCATGTTTGGATCTTAGGCATAGGTTGGGAAAGGTAGAGTGAGAGGAACTCATGAAGTCCCTGCTCTGATGGCATGTAGGTTTGTCTTGGAGAGTTAGGACAAATACATATAAAAAAAATTAGAGAATTTTATATCGATACACATTAGGATATCTCAAACTTGACACTATAGAGACTTTGGGCTGGATAATTCCTTGTTGGGGGGGGTGTGCCCTGTGCACTGTAAGAGATTTAGCAGCATCCCTGGCCTTTACCAACAATATGCCAGCAGTACCCTCTCTCTAGTCATGACAATCAAAAATGTCTCCAGACATTTCCAAATGCTCCTTGCAAGGCAAAATCACCCCTGGTTGAGAACAGCTGATGTAGATTATAATCCAAGTACCAAGGCAACGTGAGATGGACCACTGATGTCCAGCTGAGGAGCCATATGGGGAGGACTGTGAGGCTCTGCAAATGGTTGCCAATCCACATCATCTGTGGAGAGAAAATGTTTGCACATGTATGTACTGTCTTCTGCAAATATTTGTAGATTCTGTTGTGGGAAAAAATTACAAATGTATGTAAAACTGTTCCTGAACTCAAAGTAGCTTTTGGCTATTTTGTATTTTCTCATTCAGAAGATCCTAAAAATGCAACTGGTGATGTTTAAGTGCCTGGTCTGGCTTTGAGTGTGGGCTCTGCAGTCAGACTGCTCAGTACCCACCACTTAATTAGCTATCTGACTTGGACTAAGTGTCTTAGCCTCTCTGTGTCTCAACTTTCCCATGTGAAAAAGGAATGATATTTGCACTTAACTCTGCATCATTGTGAGGATTAAATGAGATATTACATATATGATTTCCAGTAGAATGAGTAAGCATTTAGGAAGTGGTAGCTATTATTTATTTTGGGAGATAATGCAGCTTTCTGACCCTCAAAATCTGGAAACCATTAGTTTAGATTTTAGGTGCTAGGAGCCCAGCATGGGAGGGGGGAGGGGGTAGCCTCTTTGGGAAACTTTCATGAAAGGGATTGAATTTAGAGGGATAGAAGAGTTATGGAACTATATTTGCATACCATTTAGTATCTAGTCACTTAGGCCATGGGGCAATAGGAGGTAAGAACATGGGTCCAAGAGTTTCCAACTTTTGGAGACCAAATGAAAATGAGTGTGGTGGATAGACTGTAAGGCGTTCCTCATGATCCCCACTTCCTTGATCCATGCCTTTGTGTGATCCTCTGAATAAGGTGGGGGATCTATGACTTGCTTCTAACCAATAAAATACTGCAAAGGTGATGATGTATATGTGATTGGGTATATGTGATTATGTTGCATAAGATTGTAATGCCCGTATTGCAAGGAGATGTTTATCCTTGCTAGTTTTCAAGAACACTGTCATGTTATCAGTTGCCTATGGAAAGGCTATGTAGCAGGGAGTGCCAGTAAGAAACTGAGGCCCTCAGTCTCATAGCCTACAATGAACTGAATGCTGACAATAGACATATAAATTAAGAAATGGAGTCTTCCCCAGCTGAGCTTCAGAGGAGCACCCAGCCATAGCTGACACATTGATTGCAGTCTTGGCCACCCAGTTTAGGGCACCTGGGTGGCTCAGTTGGTTGAGTGTCTGACTTTTGATTTTGGCTCAGGTCATGATCCCAGAGTCGTGGGATTGAGCCCTGTATCAGGCTCTGTGCTGAGTGTGGAGCCTGGTTGGGATTCTCTGTCTCTTTCTGTCTCTCTCTCGCTCTGCCTCTCTGTCTCTGTCTCTCTCAAACACAATAAAAAAATAAAAAAGACCCAGTTTAGTCATATCTGGACTCCTGACTTACAGAAACTATGAGATAAATATGTGTTGCTTGAAGCTGCTAAATTTGTGCTAATATTGATATGTAACAATAGATAACTAACACAATGAGTGTGATGTAGACACAGATGACTAGGAATTCTCACCAAAGACCCTTTAAACTCAACATGCCCAAGTCTGAACTTGCTACCTTCCCCCAGTCTTATCCTCTGTCCTTTTCTTAGGGAATGTTTCTAGCATCCCCAAACCAGCACAACCAAACTACACACTCTGAAGCCAACCTTGATTCTTTTTATCCTCTTCATAACCCCTACCCAAATTGGTCCCAAATTCCAACTGATCATCTCCCCCAAGTGTCTCTTGACTCCGTTCCCTCTTTCTCATTCTCCCATCTCTACACAAGTTTAGGTTTTAGTATCTGTAGCTTGAACAATTGCAGTAGTCTCTTGTCTTACCTCCTTGCCTCCGGTATACATGTCTTTCCAATGTGTTAGCCACATTGCCTCCAGATTTTTATTTTTTAATGCCAATCTGGACATGTAATCCCCTGATAATGGAACACTGAGTTCCAGCTTTGCATTTCCCTCAGGATAGAATATAAAGCTCTTGCCATGGCAGACAAAGCTCTATCCCTGATAACCTCTCCAACCTTCCTTCCACCTCTTTCCTTGGCCATTCCCCACTTTAAGACTCATATGTCGGGGCGCCTGGGTGGCTCAGTCGGTTAAGCGTCGACTTCAGCTCAGGTCATGATCTCACAGTTTGAGTTCGAGCCCTGCATCAGGGTCTGTGCTGACAGCTAGGAGCCTGAAGCCTGCTTTGGATTCTGTGTCTCCCTCTCTCTGTTCCTCCCCCACTCGCACTCTGTCTCTCTCAAAAAATAAAGATTAAAAAAAAAAGACTCATATGTCACCTTTGAGAAAACTTCTTCAGCTCTTCCTCCTGAATCCTTCTGAGTCCTCTAGTCTGAGTTCCTAGAATCCCTGGGACATACTTCATCATTGGTCATATTAATTGATTTATTACTAGCCTGAAAATTTCTAGAAGATAGTTAGCTTCTTAAGGATAGGGACTATGTCTGGTTCCTCAGAGTATCTCCAGCTTCTGTTGATGAGCCAGGCTCATAGTAGGGGCTTGGTAAATGTTGCGTGCATGCATGCATGCATGCATGAATGAATGAATACACATGCCAGAGCTACATCTGTGCACTAGTTCTCTAGGCACCCTGCCACCTCCTCTAACCTTCCCAAAATAGTTATCCTGCTTTTCTGGGTGTGAACCTTCTTCCTCTTCACATCTGTCACTTCAAGTGTGATTCTGCAGAATTTGGAAGAAAACACGTGATGAGCTGCTTAGTTTTCTGAGTTGTTAGTTTTCTTTTCTTTGTCTTTCTCTGTCTCTTTTCCTTTCTTTCAAGTGATCATGTCTTGGAGCATTGTCGTGAGTAAACTTTTTAGGGGTATGGTCTATAAATGAAATTCTGTCACAAAGAGAGCTATTTCCTTTGCTGATATTACTGCAAGTTATGTTATCTCAAATATTAAAGAAAAAGGAATAGTAAAAGATGTCTGTTATTTTCCATCCACTAGTAGTTCTGTTTTATTTTCCATCCCAGTATTCTGTCAGTTGTTTTTACACGGGCAGTCATTTGGCCTGTCAACCCCTGGTTTTATCTTTCACCAGAAAAGGTTTTTCTTCTCTTTTAGAATGAATGCTTTAAAGAATTGCTCTGTTTCTTTAACAGTTAAATGGGGGCTCTCAAACCTATGTTATAGGATTGTCCAATGGAAACAATCATGCACTCACTCATTAGCTACAAAGAGCACAGACCATGTACCAGATGCTGTGCTGGAGAGATGTGGTCTCAGCCCTCACAGAGCTGTGGTGGCTACAGAGTGCAGAGAGGTAGGGGCATCATTGAATAGAATCATTCTTTTTCTTTTCTCTCCTTTTCTCGCCTCTTCTCCTCCCCAGGGCAGGCTTTGGAAGTAGGCAGACCTGGAATTCAGTTCAGTTATGCCCTTTCCTAGTGAGGTGACCTTGGGCTTGAACTCTCTAGGCCGCTCTAGCTTCATCTGTAAAATGGACATAATACCTACCTCACAGCGTCACTGAGAGGATTGAGTAAGAAAAAGCAGGTGAAGTACTTGGCATTGAGCCTGCATGCCTGAGTCCACAACAAACATCAGATGCTACTCTGACAGCCATGAGACTAATGATATTTATGTGCTTCTGGGCTACTTCAAATTGGTTCCTTCCTCTTGATCCCAGAGTACCGCCTGTTTGTGTCCTCCCCTTTTTCACAGTCTCTTCCAGCTTTTCAACAAGTGGCACTGTTTTTTAAGACCTGCTTTGAGCAACGGGCTGATGCAGTCCTCTTCATTTCTTTAATACATCTCCCTTTCTTTTTTGCATTTGGTGTCTCTGCCTTGTGTTCTGGCATCTCAATATATATGTCCTTTTGTTTCTCAAGTGCCTTTGATTTGTCTTCATACTGAAATATCCTGAGTCTGATTTGTGAACTTTGAAATCAAACAGACTAGTTAGAATTTTGCATCTAGTAAAAGTTAATGGGCTGAAGATACAATAGGTCTCCAAGGAGCCTTTAGGGCATGGCCTTTGTGCCAACCATACAAACTCTGCCGAGGCCTTTTATGATTCCTTTATGGCTTTTGGATATGAGGTTGTGGGGTTTAGATAGGTTAGTTTTCACTGTAGTTGACAATAAGTACCTGTGGAGGTGAAGCAAAATAAGTTGGCTGTGAGAAATTGTATTTTGTTTCTTCTGTAGCAGTAACACACAGGGACATGTTGGAATAAGAAACAAGAAATTAACCTATTCTCCTCCCCCCTCCCCCAAGCTCTAGCATTACTGACATTGCTTTGTCCCCAGGTGATGGATTTCATGTGGTGATTTGCTGTTAGACATTTCAGGCAGCAGGCACCATACTGCTTTGGAGTTTGCTTTGAGGCTGATAGAGTGTGACTGGGAAATGTAGCTAAGCTTTTAAAAGGGCATGAGTTTTTAGTTCACATCTGGTAATTATAGAGCCAGTGTGTCTTTCTTTTGTAGATTGGGTAATTGTACATGGGGGAGGTGGTGTTGGGAGGTAAGTGGGTGTGTGCCCTTATGTGTATCCAAGTGGTCGACTTACTCAAATGACGCCTTCTCCATTTCGGAGCCTTAGGTGTTGGTGAGATGAGCAGAGGGTAATTTACCACCAGATCAAGCCCTAATTTCATTGTCACCATCTTGGTATGTGTACACCAGGCCTACTCTATTTGTGTCATTTAGAACTCTAGAACAAACTGTTCTGTAAATATTACTTAAAAAATAATGTAACACTGTTATCTTCTTCTAAAATAAACTTTAAAAGCTTAACTTTAGAGAGCTATTTTCTCCTTTAATTTTTTAGAATTGAATCCCAGATTTTCTGAGGGTTTACATCAAGTAGTGTCTTCTGTTACTCAATTGTTTCTTGCCTTCTTTCATTTTCATGGTAACTTGGAAAAGTGGCAGGGAAAAGAATCCTATTTTTGGTTTGCTGTTATGGCTCAGAGCTCTGTAGGTAACTATTAAAAAATAAACGGTTTTTTTTTTAATTTTTTTTTCAACGTTTATTTATTTTTGGGACAGAGAGAGACAGAGCATAAACGGGGGAGGGGCAGAGAGAGAGGGAGACACAGAATCGGAAACAGGCTCCAGGCTCTGAGCCATCAGCCCAGAGCCTGACGCGGGGCTCGAACTCATGGACCGCGAGATCGTGACCTGGCTGAAGTCGGACGCTTAACCGACTGCGCCACCCAGGCGCCCCAAAAAATAAACGGTTTTAATGATCACATCTTTGTACAGAAAATGGAGTATGTTGAATGGATTTAGTAAAAGGCGAAAGATTTATGCGATCTGAAGAGAAACCAGAGTATTATATTGAATGGATTTAGTGCCAACATAGGATAGTGGTAGCAAACAGGGCAAATAGGTGGGATTGGGAAAGTTTTAGTTAGCCTGCACAGAGTATGAAAGAAAACTGAGCCAATGTATAGAAACTTAGAGATTTCACATAAGAATCTTGATTTTTTTCTACCTCCTTTGAAAAATTGAAGCTCTGACATGTAGTCAGGGCACACACCTTGCAGTCCCACAACTCCCTATTTTTCTGACTCTGAGGCTGACTATGGTTGCAATACTATACTTTCATAATGATGGCACTGTAGTCTAGGAGTTTTTGTGCCTTAGCAGGCACCTCTCCTGCGTATCCTGCCTTCCCATTTCAGTCTGGGGTGGACATTTCAGTTTCTAACCTCCATCATGAGGAAAAAAACCCGAGGGCCCTGGACCCTAGACTCTGTCTGTTTCGCCACTGTGGCTCATCCTTTTTGGTGGACTGGTCCTTGGGGTTTTGTGATGGAGAATTAGGAAGAAAGGAGTTGAGGAGGAAGATAAGAGACCAGAGGAGAAACAAAGGGTAGAAGGAATTTCAGGGGAAGGGGAGACTCTTGAGGAATCAGGCCTGGGAACAGCTGTAGTCTTTGAGAGTAGCAGGTGGGATTTTAAGTAAAGTTCAGAATCATGTGTCTACTTCATAGTGCTCAAGACACACAAATGTGGATTTGAGTTATTTTGAAATTGCTGGATTTTGTTACTGTCAGTCTAGTTTGAGTCAGGAGATGGAAACCACACCAGTTATTTTCACCAAGAGAATTTAATATTGAAGGTTATCAACTTGATACTGAAGAACTGAAAAGGCAACAAGAGGGGCGCCTGGGTGGCTCAGTAGGTTAAGCGGCCGACTTCGGCTCAGGTCATGATCTCGCGGTCTGTGAGTTCGAGCCCCGCGTTGGGCTCTGTGCTGACAGCCCAGAGCCTGGAGCCTGTTTCAGATTCTGTGTCTCCCTCTCTCTGACCCTCCCCCGTTCATGCTCTGTCTCTCTCTGTCTCAAAAATAAATAAACGTTAAAAAAAATTAAAAAGAAAAGGCAACAAGAGAACATTACGGTATCATGGAAGTAGCAACCATAGGAGGCACTTGCCACTACTAGGGTTGGGATTATAAAGATTTAGAAGCTTGGAGGAGGGACTCTGTGGGGCTGAACTCACATCTCCAAAATGATGGGCTGGTGCTGAGGCCTTTGAGCAAAGTAGGAGGGAACCTGAGGGCCTGGTACCCAGAACTCTGAGAGGTGGTGCTACTTGGTTGGTGTTGGAGTCTTTGAGCTCTGGTGAGGGTCAGCAGGCTGGGGCTGGGGCCTGGACCTGTGGAGGTAGTAGACTGAGACTGTGGTCTCTGAGAGGGCACAATGAGGTTGGTTACAGAAACATCCATAAACTGGATTCAGCAGCTGCCACAGGAAGGAAGTACCTATGTTAGAGTGAGGGAACATAGCTGAGCCACACCCATAGGAGCTGGAAGCCAATAGGAAGCAGACAGGAAGGACCAGGCTCCACCTCTCCTCCTGTCTCATGGCTTTGGTCTAGCACCCCTATGGGCACAGCCAAACAGGCAGCAGCTGGCAAAGTAGGAAGGTGTTTCACAGAACCCCAACCCTAGCATCACAGAGATGGTATGGTAGAATGGGTATGGAGCTGAGAAACAGTGACGTAATTACAGGCTCCATGTCCCTTCAGCCAGTATAGAACTTTGAGACTGGACTTGGAGGCCTTCACAAGCACCACACGAAACCCCAGTTCCAGTTTCAGAAGTGTAATTTAGGAGAGTTTGGTTGTTCTTGTGATCTCCAGATTTTCATCTTGCACAACACTGGTTTCCAACTTGGCATTTAATTACTGATCTTTTTATAATGTACCCCAAAATAGTATTATTATTAATTGATTTTGCCCTTTGGTGAAGGGGTTGGTAAACTATAGCCCATGGGCTAGGTGTGACTGTCTGTTTTAATAAATTCAATTTTATGGGAATGGACAGCCATGTCCATTTGCTTACCAGAAAAGTTTGCACACTCCTCTAGTGTAAATTTCAGTTTTTCATTAGTTCTGACTTAAAAACAGAGGACTATGACACGTAAGTTTAGACAAGTAATTTTCACACTGTGAAAACCATACGCACAGGATAGATCTTTATTTGAAAAAATAAAGGCATTGTCCAAATGTGGAATGAATAACACCAAAATTTACCTTGACTTTCTCAGAGAATGGACAATTTTTTGACTTACTGATAAAGTCAAGATAACGCCATCTTTCTTGAGAAGATAATAGCTGTTTGGACAGAATGTATCCAAATGCAGCATTTCACTAGAAGCATTTGGGGTGGAGCAGAAAGAATGTTGAGTTTGGAATCAGACTCTTGGAGGCCAGGTGTCACCATATTTGTATTTCTCTGTGACTGGACAAATTAGTTATAACCTCTGAGATACATTTTCTCATAGATTAGGACTAGAATTTTCACATTTATCCGTATAGCTCCTCATTCTTTTAAAAAACAAAATTTTTTTTAACGTTTATTTATTTTTGAGAGAGAGAGAGACAGAGCATGAACGGGGGAGGGGCACAGAGAGAGGGAGACACAGAATCGGAAGCAGGCTCCAGGCTCTGAGCCGTCAGCCCAGAGCCCGACGCAGGGCTCGAACTCACGGAGTGCGAGATCGTGACCTGAGCCGAAGTTGGATGCTTAACCGACTGAGCCACCCAGGCGCCCCTAGCTCCTCATTCTTTATCTCTGACCCTGGTATGTTTCTAAACTCGAGCCTGCACACAAGATGGTCTTCTTTGGCTGTCCAGATGGCATGCTTTGATTGTTCTGCAGGTACTTCAGACTTAACATGTCAGTCATGGACATTACTTCTGACCATTTTTATTTATTTATAAAAGTAGTAATTTAAATTCTAATTAGTTAACAGTGTAATATTAGTTTCAGGTGTGTAATATAGTGTGATTCACCACTTTCATACAGCACCTGGTGCACATTGCAACAAGAGCCCTCCTTAATCCCCATCACCTATTTCACCCATCTCCCCCAACCAACTTCCCTCTGTTTGTTCTCTATAGTTAGGAGTTGATTTCTTGGTTTGATCTCTCTTTTTTCCCCCTTTGCTCATTTGTTTTGTTTCTTAAATTCCACATATGAGTGAAATCATTTGGTATTTGTCTTTCTCTGGCTGACTTATTTTGCTTAGCATAATATACTCTAGCTCCATCCATGTCATTGTAAATGGCAAGATTTCTTTCTTTTTGATAGCTGAGTAATATTCCATTTGTGTGTGTGTGTGTGTGTGTGTGTGTGTGTGTGTGTATGTGAGTGTGTGTGCGTGTGTGTGTGTGTGTAGATAATGCTGCTATAAACACAGGGTGCATTTATCCCTTTATTAATATTTTTGTATTCTTTGGATAAATTCCTAGTAGTGCAATTGCTGGATTGTAGGTAGTTCTATTTTTATATTTTTGAGGAAACTCCATAATGTTTCCCACATTGGCTCTACCAGTTTGCATTCCCACTGATAGTGCAAGAGGGTTCCCTTTTGTCCATATCCTTGCCAACACCTGTTGTTTCTTGTGTTGTTGGTATTAGCCATTTTGATGGGTGTGAGGTAGTAGTTTTGATTTGTATTTCTCTGATGATGAGTGATGTTGAGCATCTTTTCACGTGTCTGCCATCTGGATGTCTTCTTTGGAAAAATGTCTGTTCATGTCTTCTGCCCATTTTTTAATTGGATTATTCATTTTTTGGGCATTGAGTTTTATAAGTTCTTTATATATTTTGGGTACTAACCTTTTATCAGATACGACATTGGCAAATATCTTCTCCCATTCCATAGATTGCCTTTTAGTTTTGTTGGTTGTTTCTTCTGCTGTGCAGAAGCTTTTTATTTTCACGAAGTCCCAATAGTTTATTTTTGCTTTTGTTTCCCTTGCCTCAGGAGACATATCTAGAAAGAAGTTGCTACAGCCACTGTCAAAGAGGTTACTATCTGTGTTCTCTTCCAAGATTTTTATAGTTTAAGGTCTCACATTTTGGTCTTTAATCCATTTTGAATTTATTTTTGTGTATAGTGTAAGTGGTCTAGTTTCATTCTTCTGCATGTTGCTGTCCAGTTTTCCTAATACCATTTGTTGAAGAGACTGTCTTTTTCCCATTGGATATTCTTTCCTGCTTTGTTGAAGATTAAGTGACCATATAGTTGTGGGTTCATTTCTGGGTTTTCCATTCTGTTCCATTGATCTATGTGTTTATTTTTGTGCCAGTAACATACTGTTTTGATCACTACAGCTTGTGATATAACTTTAACTCTGGAATTGTGATATTTGCAGCTTTGCTTTTCTTTTTCAAGGTTGCCTTGGCTATTCAGGGTCTTTGTGGTTGCATACAAGTTTTAGGATTGTTTGTTCTAGCTCTGTGAAAAATACTGTTGGCATTTTGATAGGAATTGCCTTAAATACGTAGATTGTGTTGGTTAGTATTGATATTTTAAAAATCTTTGTTCTTCCAGTCTATGAGCATGGAATGTCTTTCCATTTCTTTGTGTCATCTTCAATTTCTTCCATCAGTGTTTTATAGTTTTCAGGTACAGTTCTTTCACCTCTTTGGTTAAATTTATTCCTAGGTATCTTATTATTTTTGATGCAATTATAAATGGGATTGATTGCTTAATTTCTCTTTCTGCTGCTTCATCATTAGTGTATAGAAATGAAGCTCATTTCTGTATGTTGATTTTGTATTCTGTGACTTTACTGAATTTGTTTAGCAGTTCTAGCATTTTTTTGGTGGAGTCTTTAGGGTTTTCTATATAGCATGTCATCTGCAAAGAGTGAAAGGTTTTTACTTCTTTGCCAGTTTGGGTGCTTTTTATTTCTTTTTGTTGTCTGATTGCTGTGGCTAAGACTTCCAGTACTATGTTAAATAACAGTGGTGAGAGTAGACTTCTCTGTCTTGATTCTGACTGTAGAGGAAAGGCTTTCAGTTTTTCCCCATTGAAGATGACATCAATTGTAGGTTTTGCAAAAATGACCTTTATGATTTTGAGGTATGTTCCCTCTAAACCTACCTTGTTGAGGGTTTTATCATGAACGGATGCTGTACTTTGTCAAGTGCTTTTTCTGCATCTATTGAAATGATCATATGGTTGTTATCCTTTCTTTTTTCAGTGTAGTATATCCCATTGATTGATTTAAAAATATTAAACCACCCTTGAAACTCAGTAATAAATCCCACTTGAGCATTGTGAATTATTTTTTAAATGTTTTGCTAGTATTTTATTGAGAATTTTTGCATCCATGTTCACCAGGGATATTCGCCTGTAGTTCTGTTTTTTGGTGGAGTCTTTTTTTTTTTTGTTAAAAATTTTTTTTTAACGTTTATTCATTTTTAAGACAGAGAGAGACAGAGCATGAACAGGGGAAGGTCAGAGAGAGAGGGAGACACAGAATCCGAAACAGGCTCCAGGCTCTGAGCTGTCAGCACAGAGCCCGATGCGGGGCTCAAACTCACAGACCACGAAATCATGACCTGAGCTGAAGTTGGACGCCCAACTGACTGAGCCACCCAGGCGTCCCTTGGAATCTTTATCTGGTTTTAGTATCAGGGTAATGCTGGTTTCATAGAATTAACTTGGAATTTTTTCCTTCCTTTTATATTTTTTTGGAGTAGTTTGAGAAGAATAGATATGTTTGGTAGAATTTAAATGTTTGGTAGAATTCACCTGTGAAGTCATCTGGTCCTGGACTTTTGTTTATTGGGAGTTTTTTGATTCCTGATTCAATTTCTTTGCTGGTTATTAGTCTGTTGAGTTTTCTATTTCTTCCTGTTTCAATTTTGGTAGGTCCTATGTTTCTATGAATTTATCCATTTGTGCCAGGTTGTCCAATTTGTTGGCTTAGGGTTTTTCACAATAATTCTATTATAAGTGTTTGTATTTATGTGGTGTTTGTTGTTATTTCTTCTCTTGTATTTGTGATTTTATTTACTTGGGTCACTTTTATTTTGATAAGTCTGGTTAGAGGTTTATCAATTTTATTAATTTTTTCAAAGAACCAGCTCTTGGTTTCATTGATCTGTTCTATTGTTTTTTAGTTTTCTATATCATTTATTTCTGTTCTGGTCTTTATTATTTCCTTACTTCTGCTGCCTTTAGGCTATGTTTGTTGTTCTTTTTCTGGCTCCTTTAGGTATAAGGATAGGTTGTTTATTTGAGATTTTTCTTGCTTCTTGAGGTAGACCTATATTCCTAGAAACTTCCCTCTAGGTTGGGACTTCCCTCTAGGACTGTTTTTGCTGTAGTCCAAAGGTTTTGGACTGTTGTGTTTTCATATTCATTTATTTCCATGTATTTTTAATTTTTTTCCTTGATTTCCTGGTTGACCCATTCACTGTTTAGTAGCATGTTGTTTACCCTCCATTTATTTGTGGTCTTTCCTAATTTTTCTTTGTGGCTGACGTCTAGTTTCATAGCATTGTGGTCAGAAAAGGTGTATGGTATGATTTCAATCTTTTTTGTATTTGTTGAGTTCTGTTTTGTAACCTAATATGTGATCTGTTCTGGAGAATGTTCCATGTGCACTTGGAAAGAATGTGTATTCTGCTGTTTTATGATGGAATGTTCTGAATATATCTATTAAGTCCATCTGCCGACCACTCAGCACTTAGAGCTGTTTCTAAAAAGATTGCAACCTCTTTGCCTCCATGAAGTTAGACACAATCTTATGTCTGTTTTTGGCCAATATTGTGAGCAGAAGTGATGTGTGATACTTCTGGGTCAAAATGTAATTGTTAGGGTGTGAATCTTTAGCACTCCCTTCTCCTGCTTTTGCAGCAGTGTTTTAGATGGTAGGGCCTCCCATCAGTCTGGGCCCCAAAGGAGAAGGCTTGTAGATACATAGCATGAGTGAGAATTCAGTCTTTGTTGTTTAAATCACTGAGATTTGGGGATTAGCTGTTACCATAGTTTATCCTAATCTAGGTCAACCAATACATGTCCAATCACAACTTACTATCTTCCTCTCCATGTCTGCCACTCTTTATTTATTTATTTTTTGTCATAGGATGGTACAACTGTAAGTTTGCTTGCCAGAAACCTGAGATTTATCCTTTTCTTTTCTATCTTCTCTTGCTTTTAATATCCAGCCTATTATCAGATCCCTTAGCTTCTATTTCCTTAATTCCATGTGTATTATACATCTTATTTGATTCCCACCACTATTGCCTTATTTCGGAATGTATGTCCTCTCTCCTGGACTACTATTTTTTTTAGCTACTTGCTCTTTTTATTGTCTTCTCCCAGTGTACCTCCCATCTCCTATAGGAATCCTGTATTGGATGTTGTCCCTTCATTTCTCATGAATTAGTTTTATTCTATACCTGAGAGCAAGTCAAACTCCTCAGTATGGTGGGCAAGCCTCTCCATGATTTGCCTGGCTCCCAATATGTCTCTGTGTGTGCTGTCCTTACTAAACTACCTTTAGTGTCCTCTGCCTAGTTCCCTCTGTTTCTTCCTGCCCGTCAGTCTCTCAAGTTTTACCTCAAAAGTTACCTCCTCTATGAAGTAATTTCTAAATTTCCCAAATGTACCTAGATGTTCCTTTTTTAATGTTCTTTTTGTTCCTTGTACAAACTTCTTTATACATATTAGATACAATTGCTTGCATGCCTGAATCTCTTACTAGATTGTCATCTTCTGGAGGGCAGTTTCTGAATTCTTTTTTTGCTTTTTGGCCCAAGTAATTAGCAGAATGTCTAGCATGTAGGTGATTGTAATCATTGAATGAATCATTGACTGTTACTTCAAAATAAGGAATAAATGTTTTTATAAAGATAAGACACACATACCTTATACAATTCAACACCAAAAAACCCCAAACAATTTGATTAAAAAATGGGCAGAGGGCCTGAGTAGACATTTTCCAAAAAAGACATACAGTAGGTCAACAGATACATGAAAAGATGTTCAACATCACTAATAATCAGGGAAATACAAATCAAAACCACAATGAGATATCACCTTATACCTGTTAGAATGGCTGAAATAAAAAATAAAAAAGACAAAAAATAACA
Source organism: Herpailurus yagouaroundi (assembly GCF_014898765.1). NCBI lineage: Eukaryota > Metazoa > Chordata > Mammalia > Carnivora > Felidae > Herpailurus > Herpailurus yagouaroundi. The sequence continues at coordinate 12,158,853 of NW_024412444.1, forward strand.
AGTGTTGGTGAGAATTTGGAGAAAAAGAACCCTTATATACTGTTGGTGGGACTATAAATTGGTATAGCCACTGTGGAAACAGTATGGATGTTCTTCAAAAAGTTAAAAATAGAGGGCGCCTGGGTGGCTCAGTTGGTTAAGCGTCGGACTTCGGCTCAGGTCATGGTCTCGCGGTTTGTGAGTTCAAGTCCCGCGTCGGGCTCTGTGCTGACAGCTCAGAGCCTGGAGCCTGCTTCAGATTCTGTGTCTCCCTCTCTATGCCCCTCCCCTGCTCATTCTCTCTCTCTCTCTCTGTCTGTCTCTCCCCCTCTCTCTCAAAGAGGAAACAAACATTAAAAAAATTTAAAAAAATAAAAAAAAACCCTACAAATAGAAATACCAGATGATTCAATAATTCTAATGGGTATTCACCTAAAGAAAATGAAAACACTAATTTGAAAAGATATATGCACCCCTATGTTTATCGCAGCATTATCTACAATAGCCAAGATATGGAAGCAACCTAAGAGTCCATCAATAGACAGAGGATAAAGAAGATGTGTTGTATACACACAAATATGCATGTACACACAATGGAATACTATACAGCCATCAAAATGATGAGATCGTGCCATTTGAAACAACAGAGACAACTACTGAGTATTATGCTAAGTGAAATAAGTCAGACCAAGAAGGACAAATGACATATGATTTCACTTATATGTGGAATCTAAAAATAACATGAATACACAAAAAGCAGACTCAAACCTATAAATACAGAGAACAAATTGATGGTTGCCATAAGGGATGCGGGTTGGGAAAAATGGGTGAAGGGTAGTGGGAGATGATGCAGGTATGGAATGAGTAAATCATGGGAATAAAAGGCACAACATAAGGAATATAGTCAATGATATTGTATTAGTGATGTACGGGGATAGATAGTAGCTACCCTTGTGATGAACATAACATAATGTACAAACTTGCTGAATCACTGTGTTGTACACCTGAAACTAATGTAGCATTGTGCATCACCTGTACTCAAATAAAAAGAAATACAAAAAGTGAACAATTTAAGTTCAATAACAAAATTTACTAATATTATGATTGTTATTCTTTTTGAGGGGAGGATAGTATGCATCACATCAAAGACCTTGTATTTTAGCCAAGGCTTAGGTGATTAAAGTACTTTTCAGTCAGTGTCAGTGAAAAGTTATTTTTTATTGTCATTGTCTTATAAAAGGATGAGGGATATTATTTTGATAATCACATGTAATTGGCCAAGATCAGTTTTTAAAATGTTCCAGTTAGCAGGTAGGAGTTTAAAAATGAGTGACACAACCATGGAGACCACAGTTTAGTCTCTAAAACTATGTTAGCAAATTCAGAAAGGGCAGCTCTTTTAATATACATAGTAATTTTTTTTATTCCAAGTGTTTTACTGAATTCTGTTTTATAGAGATTTTTAGTAATATAAGAAGCCAAAATGAAATGGACAGAATGTATCAAAACCCTAAAAAAAATCATATCCTATGGCTCAGTGATTCCTTCTCCAGGATGATGTCCCTTTGGGTGATTTTGGCCTCTGTGGGGTGAGGGGCAGGTCTCCAAATAATAGAGAGAATGAGGCTTTGAGAGCTGTGTGAGATGACTTTCTTCCTCCTCTTGGCCTGGCATAGGCAATAGGCAGGGTGGGAAGTGAGTGTTGCAGAATTCTCAGATTCTCAGAGGCCATTCAGGGCCTCATACACCTAATAAACCCTCTATGTTCCATGGTATATGCTTACAGATGACTGTCCTGCGTGTGTTCAACTATCTCATAGTGTTCCCAAGTGTGATTGTGCAGTCTTCCTCTTTGTGTAAATGTCTCATTACTTTTAGACAACCTTGCCTCACCTCTACACTACCCCAGTGTCATTTTCTCTTTTACCCTACAAATGATAGTTTCCATAGACTAGTTGTTTTCATTTCCTGCCTCAGTGGAACCAGCGCACCTGTGTTATACCTTCACAGCCCCTGCAACTTCTTTGGGTACCATTTGGCTTAGTGAAAACTAGATTGTAAACTCCATGAGAGCTGGGCTGTGTCTTTCTTTCTTAGTGTTCATGTCTTCAGGGATTGACATAAAGTAGATGTTCAATAAATGCTGCTGAATGAATGATTGAACAAAGTGCATTAAAGGCAAACCTGTATTCAGATTTAATTGTTTTCAGAGAATGTAAACTGGATCCTCAAAACGTGGCTTGGTGCTATAAGTGGCCTTGATGAGAATGAACATGCGCATTGGGAACTGGTATGTTTGCTTTTCATTAACACATCCCACAAGGGTTTCATCAGTACATCCCACAAAGGTTTGTTGTACATCTCTTCACTTCTTGAGTGACAGTTACTGTGACTAGAACTGGGAATACAGGGCTCTGTCCCTGAAATATTATCTAACAGATGAATAGAAGTTACAGGGTAATGACCTTTGGCACATAGTAGGCAGTCAATCATTGTTGAGTGAAAGATCTGCTGTCACCAGGACATGATGGAATCAACGGATGTGCCATTAGTGAAAATGCTCCAATTCTGATTTCTTAGTTGCTTTGGGTTAATGGTGTGGTGGGGTGGCTTTATAACAGAAAAAAGCTACTGAGAGAACAACTCAACCTCATTTTCAAAGTAAATACACCATATTTTGGTGTCAGGGCCCACCTTTTATTATTAAAGAATGGTTCTCTTTTCTTTGTTACTTCTTGAGATTTTGGTGCGAAGGGGGCGGGGTAGGGAGCAGCTTTGGGCTCTTCATTCTGAGTGATGGTGCAGGCATTTCTTGGAGGCAGACATTAGGGCACTTGGTTATTGGTTACAGTAATTGTGAGCTTTGTGCTCAACAGACCATATGAAGGGGTGTTGCTGTCAGGCTCCCTCAGTGTACTAATCAGGGAGGGTGGAAAAGAAGAGGAGGAGCAGGAAGGAAGGGCTCTTCCCTGGGCAGTGGAGGCCTGGTTGTGTTCCAGGGCTTGAAGGCTCAAATGGTGAGTTCAACCTAGGTTATTAGGCATTCTGAGAGGCCTTGCGTCCTTTTCTTACATTTGTTTTCTTTGCTGTTTGTCTTGCCACTTTATCCAGGATATATGAGCAATGAAATTATATTTATTTTACAAATGTGAAAGGATATTTTATTTTATGTGGTATTTGAAATACCCATCTGCCTCTCTCTGCCTGTTTGCTCTGATAAGTCCTAGTAACACAGGCATAGCTGGGTTAGGAGCCAGGGATCATGCAGTGTATTCTCAGGGGGAAAAAAAAATGTTAAATTTCAACAGATAGGATTATTGAAATAAGTAATCCTTTCTTTGTTGTTATTGCATTCTTCAGTCTGGCATGATATTGTGGCTTTTGAATACAAACAGAATTTGTAAAGCTAATGACGATAAGACTTTGTGAGGGAAGGAAATTTATGATTAAAAAACCCAACTTTACAATAAGGAACAACAATTTAGACAACTCTTTTTTGTGGCCTAATGTTTGCTGTTTATTTATTCAGTGAACATTTCTTTTAGTAAGTCACTTTTAGGAAGTCAGACACTTTTGGTCCTGTATGAGCTTACAGTCTTTTGGGAGAGAAAATTATCTAAACATTAAAATTCTGTAATTTGAACAATTATTACGTACTGATTATGTGGCAGGCATTAGAGACAAAGTGATTAGTAGGACAAAGTCCCTGCTCTCATGACTTGTGTAGTCTAGTGGGGAAATGTTGGCTGTGGTGTGTGTGTATATGTGTGTGTGATCTTGGAAGGCTGCCCAAAGGAGATGGTACCTTAAGGACAGATCGGGATAAACCTGGTGGAGAAGGAGCATGTGGCATGAAGGCAAGAAAGCCTGTATGGCCTGGCAAGTGCTTAGCTTTGGTAAAGTTCAAAAGGAAGGGAAGTGGGCAACCCCAGGGCCTGAGTGGGGGCAAAGGGAAGATCAGGCAGAGATAGGCCAAGGGGCTTAAACTTCATCAGAGTGAACTCCCCCTTCCTTGGAGAATTTATTTTACCTTTGTGAGCTAAAAAGATCCTCAGAGGTCATTTCCTCATCCCATAGATGATCATTTCTTTAGATTCTTAATGACTTCTCTCTCTACTCCAGTCTATTCAAATTTGCACTCCCATTTTATCCCTCTTTCTTCAATTAAGGATTGTTCTAATAAAGATGAAGTCTAGATACATGGATGAATAATCACTCCCTCCTTAGCAGTACCTGACACATACCTCGCAGGTGCCTTGTGGTAATTATCCTCCCCTACTGGAGTGTGAGTCCTCTGAGAGCAGAGACCAGAATGCTTCATCTCCATGTCCCTCATGGTGCATGATGCAGCCTCATGGTTAATGTGTGTTGAATGCAACAGAGGGGAACACTCAAGGGTTTGCCATGAGTCCTTTGGAAGTTTGCAGTTATGAAATCATTTTTAAATGGAAATTGACACATCCTTATTAGCACAGTAGCTGGTACATGGAAAATGTGTAATTAATGGTAATTTCCTACCTATTTCAATCAAAAGCTGCATCACTAGGAATATTTATTATTATTATTATGGATTCCAACATTGAAGCTTCATTATGCCACTTCCCTGTTAAAGTCTTACAGTTCTTGCATTGCTTAGTGAATTAAGAGAAGCGATACATGCTTTTATGGTTATAGTATTTTATTGTGTGAATTTCTTCTAAATTTTGTGATGTCAATAGTAGTATTGTTGGCTTAAAAATCAGGGCAAGAAAGTCTTTGTGCAGCATTTTTAAAGCGGTCTGGAACATTTGAGCTAAAATGTCTGCCAGGTTGAGCTCAGACTGTTTGGAAGAGAGTTGCATCTCTGAGAAGCTGGAGGTCTGTGTTCCTCATGTGAAGGGAGAGGCAGGGCAGCAGGGTGGAGACTGTAGGTTTTTAGAATGCAGTGACAAATGAGCAGCACTATGATCATTGTTAATGCCACCATACCCTTGCTCCCCTTTGCCTCTCTGCCTCTTCAGCCAGCCTTTGGGAATGTCGGCCTAAGTGGGCAACATGAGCTATAGAAAGCACCTTCACAAGCCTCCCAGAAGGCCTTGTGCCTGAGATCTCAAACCACTTGTGTGTATGTGGTCTATGGGTGTGTGATGTCTTGCTTAGGAAATAGAAATAAGTGACCAGGAAGTTTACCTTGTGATTTCAGGGATCACAAATAATTAGAAGCCAAAGGGTTGCAATTAAGGATGTTTCCTTGGTGCAGCAATGTTCTGGGGCTAAACAAATGATTCAGGATTGCTAATAGGATTAGAGAACCTTCTTAGGCATGCCCTAGTGGGATGGTATTTGGTGATAGGTAGCTAGGTGGTCTTACAATGGAATTCATCTACCTTGTTATTTTCTTTCAGCTTTTTCTTCTAAAAGGTAGATGACCTCATGACACAAGCCCTTCATAAATAAGCACTCTTACCTGTGGTGGATATTGCAAATGGGAACAAATAAACTTATCCTAACAGGTTAGCTTTCTCTTCTCATGCTAACAGGAAGCTGGGCCCTTTGAGGTTTATCTATCATTGTGCACAACCTCTGCTTTTTCAAAATGGAAGGCTTGGCTCCCAGGGGCTTAGGCCCAGAGCGCTCTGTTTTTAATTGGCAGAAATATCCCTTAACGCAATAGTGATGCATTGTGTCTCTTCCCAGAAAGACTTTCATTATGGGTTCCCAGAGCTCATGCCAGCCTGGACCAGTTCACCTTAGAATAGCCTTTGTAAAATGGAAGAGGATGGAGTGGGTAGAAAGGAGAAGGTCTCCAATAATAGATCTCATCTTTTTAAAATAACCATGACCTGTTACATTAAGTATTAATTGCAAATCTGTTTCAATTCTTAAATAACATTCAGCTCTTTAAAGATTTACGCTGGCTCATCTAAGCTCAGTCAAATAAAATGTAAAACAAAGGGAAGAATGATCAACTTCTGGGTATCATTCCGTGTATTAAATTAGCTTCAGGATTTTTCCCCACTGAGAAGTCGGACATTTATTTTTGGACTTACATACTTTTTATTCTGGTGAAAACTGCACAGAAGTAGAACAGGTCTATCTTGAGAAAAGGTCTGTCTACTTAAAAATTTTTCTTACAGGCAACAATACTTTTAACTTTTGTATCATGTAGGAATAAGGGGAAGCTAATACCTATAAATCTGGCTCATTGTTTGAGCATAAGCTATAAAGGAACTGTTGAGTATTTGAACATCTGCTTTACAATTAAAAAAAAAAAAATTCCCTTGGTTGTCTTCTGGACATGAATTTGGTGCCACCTTGTGGGCAATTGTCAGACTATTGTGCATGCCATTAAAAGAAAACTTGCCCCTAGGCAATTAATAATGCTTGAAAAATATGCTCTGGAAATTAGTTAGATTAAAAAAACCCAAAGTCTCAATGATTATACCACTAGGTTTGTGCAGTTTCATCTTAGAGGCAAAATTGCTACCTAATTTCAGGAAACATTTGGTTTTTCCTGAGGGATTTTGATACCCTGCTGAGGTACCAGTGCTTTATTACCTGTGGAGAACTTTGTCTGGTTATCTGTATTCTTTTATTAAGGCTTGTTCTTTAAGCATATTTTAACATCTTTTCTTTTCTTTTTTTTTTTTCATTTCAGCTAATATTAGGTATCTATCAATGTAAATTTTCTCAGTGGTAGTATTTAATGCTGTCTTTTAGAGAGAAAATAATAAAGTCAAAACAGATTACTGCAGATATAATATTGGACATTTATAGGTCTGAGAAGTCTTTGTTAATTTAATTAAATAAAATTTAGATTCCATGTTTGTACATATTTACCAAATGATAGGATTAATATAATTTTCACTAATAAGAAAACAAAATGTGCCATGTAATGCTATTCTGCATCAGGATGCTACTTTTACTAAAGTTCTTTGGCAGATTCAAAGATGCTGGGCATGTGATTTTTGACCCACTTTAACACACTTCTCACAAGAGCTGTGTGAAGTGTGTATACATGATCTCATTACTCCTCATTTTGCCCTGGAGAAGATGGGGCCAAAGGCTTGGGTGGCTTGCTCTAGCTCACAGGGCCTAGGAGTTGTGGGGCAGGATTAGAACCAAGCTCTCTGAACAGCTGGTCTGCTGCTCTTGTCATTAACTGATGCTGTCCTTATTGCTTACATAATAGGGTGACAGTTGCAAGAAATGAATGTGTTTAGGCTGATGGGAATTTTAGACATTCAGGCCATTGGGGAGGAGAGAGGGAGAGAGGGAGGGAAGAAGGAAGGTGGGGAGAAAGGTGGGATATCTTCCTGCTGTCAGTGTCCTTAGGAGACATCTTGCTCTTTCTAAAGGAAATTTGGACTCTGTTTTACCTTGATTGAAGCTTTTCAGAGGCTCCTTTTGTGACCCTTCATGACCAAGTCCAGACTCCTTTATGTGGCTCTAAGCTCTTTTATGACCCACCTTTCTGGCTTCTCCTGCCAACCTCACTTCAGTCCAGGAATACTGGAGTACTCTTAGCATCCCCCCAAATTCCTTTTCTTACTCCCCACCTTTGCTCAAGTTGCATCCCCCCTGCCCCTTTCCCATTGCCTTGACCACCTTTTCTCCTCTTTTTTCCCTGATGAATCCAAAGCATTATGTAGGGTTCAGCCAACAGGTCATTCCTCCAAAATCCTCCCCTGACCCTTCCCTCTCGTCCAATCTGGTTAAGATGCTCCACCTCCATATGACTATCATAGTGCTGTTTGACACCTATTTTCCTAGTTAAACTGTGACATCCTTAGAGGATGTCACAGAGTAAGTAATACTTACTTCTGTATTATTAGAATTGAGCACAAAAGCTGACCCATGTTTTCTCACCATAGCTGGGAAGGGCAGAATTGAGCTTATTTTGCAGAAATCAGAGCACCAGTGGTGGAACTGGGGATTCAAGGCTTCCAAACCCTCTAGGCTTTTGCTGGCCTCTGCTCCTTTTGGCATGAAGCCTCATTCTCAGGACTTTGCCTTCTCTCTCTCCAGATCTCAGCCCTCCTTCTCTTTTTCAGCCTTATTTTTTTACTTGCAGACATGGCTTCCCCACAGAGTTGGAGAAAGTGGCTGCCAGAAGCTCCAAACTTATTCCAAACTCATTTCCTTGAGGCTTGGCAGCCTCAGGGAAAAAGGTGCTTCTTTCCCCCAATATGTCTATATGAATTTTAGAGAAGCAGTTTGGCTCTGCTTGAGTCATATGCCTATTCCTGGGACAATGACTGTGGCCTGGTACTTTGTATATGTTGAATGAATAGTTCATGTGGCATTTCTCCTTGTGTCCCTCATTCCTTGCTTGTGCTGATTATAAGCCTTTCATTCAGTTTTCTTCATTTAATGTCTCAGAAGTGACATGATACAGGACAGGAGCTGACCCTGGGAGTATCCCTTGAGACTGGGCTGGAAAGGGTAGACAGTTCTGTCAAGACAGTCCTAGGTAGTGGGTTCACCTGCTCACCTCTCTTGCATCCTCCCTGCCTGTCAGCCCCCACTAGGATTTTGTCTCAAGCAGACAGGGTTCAGAAAGTCAGAGCTAGCTGCATAAACCACATTCTCCAGTCCTCTGACACTCCTGGAAAGAGGGCATGGATTAGGTGGGGCAGGCAGATTAGTTTTTCAGCTATTTTACAATATCGAAAACATGTAAGAATTGTATAAAACCTAAACATAGAGCTTAATGAATCAATGTAACACTCACATAATGATCATCCAGATCAAGAAACAGAACCTTAGAAGCCCCATGTTCTCCTTCCCAATCACAGCACCCCCCCTCACGACTCCCCAAAACAAACCATTACTCTTACTTCATGGTAATTTCCTTCTTTACTCTTTTACCACCTACATATACATCCTTAAACAATAGAGCTAATTTGCCTGTTTTTGAACTTTATACAAAACTATACTGCCTAGTCTTACTTATTCTTTTGTGTCTGGCTTCTTTCATTCAGCATTGGATTTGAGAGAGTCATCTTGTTTTGGAGTATAATCATAATTTCTTCATTTTTGGCACCACGTGGTATTCTATTATATAAATATACCATCAGTTCATCATTTATTTTTCCATTTTACTATTGAGGGACATTTGAGTTGTTTCTAGCTTTGGGCTGTTATGAATGATACTCCTGTGAGCTTTCTTGTTTTTGTCTCTTGGTGTACCTGGGATGCACTTCAGTTGGGTGCTCCCCTAGGGTGGAAGACTGGGGCATGGGGTTAGGTGTGTCTTCACCATTAGTTTATATGCTACTTTTCCAAAACAGGTGACTAATTTACCAGCAGTGTTTTCTTTCTTTACCTCTTCTAAACCCCAATTTTGGTGGCATCGCAGGAACCACAGACAGATAATAATCATAAGTTCCATTTAGTAAGTGCTTACTCTGTATGAGAATCTATGCTAAGTGCTTTTATAAATAGTATATTAAGATGTCCTCACAACAGCCCTTGGAGATAGGTGAAATTGCTTTCTCCATTTTGCAGATGAGGACCCTGAGGATTAGAGAGAGGTTAAGCAACTTATTTAGGGTCACATAAAAGTGTATGGTAGAGCCAGGACTTAAACGTGTGTCTGAGCTCCTTGATTCCTAAACCTGAGCTCTTATCTTTGTGCTGAAAGGCTGGCATTTACCTGGTAGTGAGAATGTGGGAACTGTGGTTTGGCACTCTGGACATGTGCTTTCCTGGTCTGCAGATGTAGATCAAGCCTGTTGGCAGTCATTCCTTTAAAGGAAGATCCTATTTTCCAGAAGGAAAAAACGTGGAAGAAAATGAGGTAGCTGGGAGTTTGAGGCATTTATTAAGTCTCCTTTGGTTTATGTACCATTAGGGCCAGGTTGAGCTGGGCCTGCCTGGTCCTGAGACTTTGCCTTAAGTACTGGTCCATTCAAATTAGTTTTTTTTTTTTAAGTGTCATAAGACTGTGCCTTGACCATACCTCCTAGGCCCATATTAATATTCTGAGGTTATAAAATATCAGTTGAGTTTTTTTTAACAGAAATTAGAGTAATAAATGATCGATGGGTCAGTATTTGCCTTTTCTATTAAGTTTTGTTATTAGTGATAAAATTGAAATCTTAGACATGTAGAGTAATGGTGTTGTTTAAACATTATTCAAAGCCTCAGCACTGTTTACATTGACCTTTTTTTTTCCTTTTAAGCCACACACCACAGAAACTTTTTTACTGGCCTGCTGGTATGTCTGCATTCATCACCACACCCCCATCAGTCATCCTTATTACAGCCAGTGGGATCTTTAAAAAGACCTAGTCTGCTTATGTTTCTTCTCACCAAGTCCTTGTGTGATTTGGCCCCATCTACCCTTCCTCAATCTCATGCTACTCTCCCCTTTTGTCATAGTTCCAACCACAATACTCAGCACTTTTTCATGTGCTAGGCACTGTTATAATAATCCTATTGTATAGGAATTATTATTCCTGTTTTAAATAGGAAGGACAGAGAGGTTAAGTTACTTGCTCAGGCTCACACAGCTAGTAAATGTCAGGCAGAGGGATTCAAACTCATGTCCACTGGCTCCAGAGTCCATACTCTTACTCACTGCACTATGTTGTCTTTCTTTCCTAGACTTCTCTAAGTACCTTTAATACTCCCTATTCCTCTCCTCTGATATTTTTCACTTGGTGTTCCTTTTATCTGAGATGCTCTTCCCTCACCCTGCCTCACCTAATTAACATTTCTCTCCCTTAAGAACCCAGCTTCAGTATACTTACTTGCTTGAACTGCCTATGAGCTAAGATAGATACTTCTATTATCGTTTTTAAAAACTACTTGATGCTTGGGGCGCCTGGGTTGCTCAGTCAGGTGAGCGTCTGACTTCAGCTCAGGTCATGATCTCGTGGTCTGTGGGTTCGAGCCCTGCGTCAGGCTCTGTGCTGACAGCTCAGAGCCTGGAGCCTGCTTTGGATTCTGTGTCTCCCTCTCTGTCCCTCCCCTGCTCATGCCTCTGTCTCTCTCTCTCTCTCGTCTCTCAAAAGTAAATAAACATAAAAAAAAAAAAAAGAACCTGATGCTATTATAATTACTTGTGAATTGTTTTGCTTTCTTTTGTAGACTATAAGCTGCATGAGAGCCAAGGCCCACCCATGCTATTTACCCCATGTCTCCCATGCTTGGCGCACAACTGCATACAAAAGTGTTTGTTCATTCAGTGAATGAAAGAATGAATGAATGGAAGGATGGCTCACAGCAGAGTAGCAAAGACAAAGTTGTTTTTCTGTCCCAAGGTATAGTTTTCAAGTAAGCCCTAACTTAAATGAACTCACCTTCTAATTATTATTTAGATGGCTTTTTTGGTCTGGTGCCCAACTGATCTGAATTTTTAATATGTATTTTTAGTTCTCAATCTACTTTCTTTCAGGCATTGCCTTCTAATTTACAAGACTCCATTAGCTTAAGGTGTCCTGCTCATGGTATTGTGTTTCATCTTATGGTTTATGGGTCATTAATAATGCTTAGGCAGAATGTTCGAATCTACATACAGTGCACACTGGAGCTTCTACCTATCAGAATATCCCCCTGCTTTTTTTTTTTTTTTTAAATGACAACTTTCTCAGTTGATTTAAAACAATCCTTTTAGTTATGTACTTTGAAAATCATGACCTCTTTGAGGAGAAATCATGGAAGAATTGCAGCTAACATCTGTGTGTCCACTGTGGGCCTTTGTATACTAACTTGAGAGAAGATGGGACCCTGAGATGAAATGAGCTTTCAGTTCATTCTTTAATTGTGAGCATGTTAACTAGTCTTTTTAGATTACCTAATTGAATAGAGAATCTACCAGCCTTTTAGAAGTCACGTTAAAATTTTTTTTAATGTTTATTTATTTTTGAGACAGAGCATGAATGGGGGAGGGTCAGAGAGAGGGAGACACAGAATCTGAAGCAGGCTACAGGCTCTGTGCTGATGGCTCTGCTCGACGCAGAGCTGAAACTCACGGACTGTGAGATTATGACCTGAGCCGAAGTCGTATGCTTAGTCAATTGAGCCACCCAGGCGCCCCTAGAAGTCACATTTTAAACTAATGTGCTAGTATAAATGCCTTCCATCTGTAAATATATAGATTTTTATGTTCCAATTCTATAAGCTTTGCCTTAAAAAAATTTTAAAGTTAAAAATTTAAAATTTTTTATGAGAGATTTTTATCATCAACCTTATAATCAGTGTGAATTAGCTTGGCAACTTTTCAGATGTTTTCAGCTATTTTAATAAATAAGTTTTTCAGGCATGGCCTTTCCCTAATCTTTTAGAAACAAAGCAGTATTTTTTTCCTTATGCAATATTTCTTAAGGATTCAAACTTAATATTACATGTTTATAGTTGTTACAGATACAAAGAAGTCAGGACATGGTTGTCACCCAAACCAAATCAGCCTATGAAAAATGGGAATTTATTGTCTTACCATAGCTGGGAAAGTCAGAATTGAGGCTAAATTGCAGAACTGGGGCCCTCAGTGCTGGAACTGGGGTCTCTAGGCTTCTAGAATTCTCCCTGTCTGTGCTATGATTGGTCTCAGCTCCTTTTGGCCTTTGGCATCATTCTGCAGCCCTAGCCTTGTCTCTCTTCATTCATAGCCCTCCTTCCCTTTGCCGGTTGGCCTCCTTTTGTTCTCCTGCAGACATGGCTTCCTTCGTATGGCTGGAAAAGATGGCCCCCAGATGCTTTAGAAGGCAATTGCTCACACTTTGGCGTTTGTGGCACTTTGGGAGGTAGTACTTCTCTCCTTGTATATCCCCATTTCTCTTTCTGGACTTTTACCTTGCTTGGCCCATATCCCCTCTCCCTGAACAGTCCCTGTGTCTGGTCAGGGGACTGTGAATGACTGATAGCCCCATCAGAGCTAGGAGGAGGCAGCATAAATTAGCCAGAACAAAGGGGCACCATTGCTTAAAGAAGGAGGACAAGAACATCTAAGGGAATAATGAAACCATGGTTTCCTTACTTGACTAGTGGTTGCTGTTGAAATTAAATAAACATTTGGGTGATTCCTCTGTGTCAGGCACTATGCTACCCACCCAGGGATTCAAAGACTAATAATGACTTAAATGGCATAGATTATAGTGGGAGGGAATGGGTTAAATATAAGGAAAAGCCTCCTGGTAGTGACTGGAGTTCTATTTTGGAATGTGTGTCATGTTATTCTTTAGAATTTTCTGTTTTGTTGTGTTTTAATGAATTGTCACTTCTCTGGGGGTGATTTGACTATTATAGATATTACAAATCAATTTCCTGAAGTGAACATAGATTTAAAAATTTATTCATTCAGAAAGTTCCTTTTCTTCTTCTGATGAAAAGAATGTATGTTCATTTGGAAAAGATACAGTATAAAGAAGAAAGTGAAAAATAATTCTAGTAGTCAGGGATAACATCTTGTTTAGCTACTTAGTATTTTGGAGCATATATGTCCTTACAGTCTTTTATATGCACATATGTAAAGATAAAGTAGTTTGTCTATTTTTTTTTAGACAAATTGGCAATACTGTTTATATACAGTTTTGAATCTGGCTTTTTATTTAGTGTTTTATTATGAACATTTTCCCTTACCATGAAATATATGTTAGAGATAGGATTTTTATTATTCTGTGCTTCATAGTCCACCAAATGGCTGAACCACAGTTTATTTAACTATTCTTCACATTGAAGTTGTTTGCTAAATTTTGTTAGCATGAGAAATGCAAAGAATGTGCTGGCACCTAAATTCTTGTCTGCCTTTCAGATGATTTCCTTGCATTTCATTCCTAGGAGTAGACTCAGGAGATCAAAGGAAAGACACGCATTTCAGTCTCTGAAACCAGATGGCCACTCTGCCCTTCAAGAGGTTGTTTCAGGTTACGTTCTTACCAGCTGTAGAGGAGAGAGAGCCTATGAGTGTAATGGCCTGTCTCTAACAATTATTAGCTCATGTGTCCAGTTAACTGATTTTATCCTATCTATGAGGGGATACTATGTGTGAACCAACTGTGACCACGTGTTGGATATTGGAAAAGGCTCTGGCAGCATGAACTGAAGGTGTTAATTTTTAAGTGAGAAATAAATGCAGGAATTCCTCCAAACGATTTATTTCTTGGTTCAAAAATGCTCTATTTTTACTGTTAAACCCAAGTAAATGGAAAGTGCAGTGTCCACATCTTTTTTTCTTTACTTTTCCTCCTTTTCCTTTTGCTGCTTCTTCTTTGTCTCTCAAAATAAAAGAGCCTCTTGTTTATCCTCTTGGGTCTGATTCCTAGAAGTGCAGCTTAGGGGATCAAAGGGTGTCACAATCAGTTGAGGCTGCTGTAACAATACCACAGACTAGGTGGCTTATAAACAACAAAAATTTATTTCTCAGTTCTGGAAGCTGGAGATCAGGGTGTGAGCATGGTCAGGGTGTATTGAGGACCCTCTTCCAGGTTGCAGACGGCTGTTTTCTTGTTTCATCCTCACATGGCAGAGAGAAAGGGCAAAAAAGCTCTCTGGGGTCTTTTTTATAAGGATACTAATCCCATTCATGAGTGCTCTCCCATCATGACCTAATCACTTAGTAAAGCCGCTCCCTCCTAATGCCATCACATTGAGGGTTAAATTTCAACATGTGAATTTTCAGGAGTCACAAACATTCAGTCTGTAACAAAAGGATACAATAGATTCCATCGTTGACCAACAAAAGCAGTGAAGTCTGATGAGAAGGACCCCAAAGTGAAAGTTATAGCCCTCAATAAACTGGAAGTATGGTTTAAGAAACAACATATTCTTTTACTCAACAGGTATTTATTGAGCATCTACTCTGTGGTAGTATGTTGCCATGTGAAACTAATTGGTCCAGGAAAGGATTTGATTCTGAGATACTGGGTATTGTGTCCCCACCCATTTATTTGGTGAAAATGGTTCCTGGTGTGAAATTATGGTTGAAGTGGAAGGAACAATGGCTTGGAATCAGACAGATCGGGGTAGAAATCCTGCATCTGCTGGGTGCTTGCACACATTACTTCACCTCTATAAATCTCCGTTTCTTCGTAGGGAAATCTAGCCAACTCACAGGAACGTTAGGGGTAAACACAGTGATTCCAGTTACTAGTACATTGATGGCATCAGTAGGTGTTCAATAACTGGTAGCTGTTGTTATTTTGGTTACAATTATTATTGTTATGATGATGACAGGGTTATAGAAGCTTGGATGCTTTGACAGTACTTCCTAATAACACCTTAAACACCTTTGCTCAAAGAGCAAAAGCAACTCCATGCATTAATGTGTATGTATGCATACATGGGTGCATGTGTGTGCAATCTATCTATCTACCTATCTCTCTCTCTCTCTCTCTCTCTCTCTCTCTACCCACCCCCCCTTCCTCCCTTGGAATCAGTCCCCTGTATCAGAAGGATTCTTATAGGTGGCTGTTGGATTCACATCCTCCCTGCTCTACTTCCTGAGCCCTGAAAGCTCTTCAGGGTGGAGGCATATGAGAGTGAGCTCCTCTGTGAATCTTCAGCATGAAATCAGGCCTTTCATAATCTGAGCTTTGACCAATAATGACTGGGAGTGGGGTGCCTGGCTCTGAAAATCGAGATGTGAAGACTCTTCCTCTCCATTCTCATGGCTTTTTGGGTCCAGAAGGCAAGCTTTGGTTATGGGGAGGAGTGAGGAGGTGATGTGCCTCAAAGCCACATGTCCACAAAACACTGGCTGGATTGGGGAAGGCAGTGGAATGGCTACTGAAGTATAATTGATTCCATATGCATTCAGCAGCTACTACCTCCCATGTTTAGGTTCTTGGTGCTTTTATGTTCTCTTGCACTTCTTCTCCTCACCCCCCAACAGATCAAATACTGGTTTAAAATATGTTTGAACATCCTAGTATGTACAAACCTCAGAGCCTTCTGGGTGGTAGAAACTTAGTTCTAGAAGCTCCTGAGCCCAAGAGCTATTAATTTGTTGGACTATCATTCCTGTGTTTAAGAAAAAAAATATTGATATTTGTTGAAATAGTAAGGAAGATTTTATTCAGTATTACTGCAATAGAGGCACTAGAATAGAAGAAAGAGATTGGTTCAACTCCTATTACAGCAAAGGCAGCTGTGAATTATAGCCAATGAGTAGAATGAGAGGCTCAGTGAATGGAAAATTACTAAGGAAACACATCAGGGATAGGGGGATCCTTGCTAAACTGACCTAACAGGATTCTTGGAAAAAGGCAGGTCAAGGATAAGGCATGAAAGGTGCAGGATGAGGAACATCATCAGATATCTAGGGTTGGGGATTTGCTCTTGAATGGACAAGATGCTTGATAAGACTGGGCTCTGCAGGTTTGGCAAGGGCAGAAGAGAGGCCAAGTTGAGGTCTGGTCAAAAAGAGGGCTCAGAGAAGTCTAACTAAAATTTGGTCCAGTGAGAATCTTTGTCTCCTGCCATGATTAGAATGAAGCACAAGTGACAAGTGAGAAATGAACACATGAATTCCTCCAAATGATTTCATTTCTTGTTTGATGTGTAACCTTAGGCAAGTGACTTGGCCTGTAGATCCTGAATCTCTTTCCAGAAAATGGACCAAATGGTACCTGTCTGATAAAGAAAGCAGTGAGCACCCAATGAGATAATGCACAGGAGGGGCTTATCCCAGTGCCTGTCCTAAAGTAAGGGCTCAGTAAACGGTATTAATTAGTATTGTAAGTTGGGGACTGTAATCAAGTTTTGATCCAATAAACTTAGTGAACCTTTCTCATCTGTAAGCAACATGGAAGATGTGGTTTAGTGAAAACTGATTTGGGCTGAATGAATGAATAGCTGGGTTTTATAATCTGACTCCACCAATGTTTTGCATCCTTTGAGCCTTTAGTTTCTTATTCATAAAATGGGACAATGTCCTATTCCTTGCCTGTCCCATAGGTTGGATGAAGTGAGAAAATATATGTGAAAGTACTTGGGAAACTTAGGACTGACTATATTTAGCACTTAACCAGAATTTGTCTAATGTTTAATAGTCTTGTAATTAGATCTCAGTCTGTGAGTGAGCCTGTGCCCCTGGGCTGTCACCTTCACTAGTGCTTCTCAGTTTTGTTTTGCTTTTCCCCCTTAGGAGAGACAAGAAGCCTGAGGAGAGCTGGAGTTGGGTGTTTCCCTTCCCTCAGTCACTTAGGTTCTGGTAAAATAGTTTCCTTTGGATTTTTTTTTAAATGTTTGTTTATTTTTGAGAGAGGCAGAGACAGAGTGTGAGCAGGGGAGGGGCAGAGAGAGAGGATGACACTGAATCTGAAACAGGCTGTCAGCCTGTCAGCACAGAGCCCAACGTGGGGCTCGAACACACAAAATGCAAGATCATGACCTGAGCTGAAGTTGGACGCCAACAGACTGAGCCATCCAAGTGCTCTTCCTTTGGATTTTTTTTTAAGTTTATTTATTTATTTTGAGAGAGAGAGAGAGCGAGCAAGAGAGCGCACAAGCAGGGAAGGGGCAGAGAGAAGGAGAGACAGAATCCCAAGCATGCACCGCACCATTAGCATGGAGCTTGATGCGGGGCTTGAACCCACAAACTGTGAGATCATGATCTGAGCCAAGATTAAGAGTCAGATGCTTAACTGATTGCACCACCCTAGGTGTCCCAAAATAGTTTCCTCTGAAGGTAGACCTTGTTAAAAAAGAACAGAATGCTCTGGGAATATTTCAAAGTAACTGCCTTCCCCATCCCTCTGTGGGAAGAACCAGGGGATATTTCTCTTGTCTTCACAGTGAGTCCCTGGTAGAGCTCCTGAAGGTAAAACACTTGAATGTGTATGGGCTCACCAAGACTGCCTCTCTGGAGTTTTTTTTTTATAACTTAAAAAAAATTAAGATATAAAATAGTAGTATTTTTCTTGTTTTGTTCCCATCAGTCTATAGATTGGACATGGGAAGAGGATTAGCAACTGTTTAAAGAACTTATTTAGAATGAATAATAGCTGATAATAGCTGGCAGCAAAAGTATACCCAATTTGTGGTTATAGCCAGATCCTTCTATCACAAGTGTGTAGTTCAGAAAGACAAAGGGAGTGGATAAAAAGACTAAGTCACTTGTCTTAGGCCCTTTTGGAGGAAGCCAGGTAGTAAAATGGTGGATATTTTAGTAAACAGAAAACCTAATAGTTTCCACTACAAAATATGGTGGATCTTCAAAGTTTACCAAAAGCTAGAAAGTCATAGAAGCTATTGGCTTGCTTTATTTTTTATTTTTTAATTAATTTTGAGAGAGAGAGAGGGAAGGGCAAAGAGAGAGGGAGAGAGAATCCCAAGAAGGCTCCATGCTGTCAGCACAGAACCCCATATGGGGCTCACACCCATGAATCATGAGATCATGACCTGAGCCAAAACCAAGAGTTTGATGCTTAACTGACTCAGTCATCAAGATGCCCTCATTGGCTTACTTTAAAATATCAGTTATTTAAACAGTCATTGCTTTGGCAGGTCTTTTAAACTATTTCTTAAAGTATCACTGTGCTGAATGATTTTAATTGTTGGACATTTGGTATAGCCAATTTGCTTCTGATTTATGCTCTAAAGTTAGGTTAAACGAGTAAAAGATAAATTCTTAACTTTCCTCTGAAACAATTTATACTTAATCTGATTATAACAAAATCTTTTAAATATCAGAAGTCTACTTCCCCTGTTGTAATTTGCAAAACTATTTGCTTTTAATTATTTTCAGGATCTATAAGTGTCCTCTTACTGGAGAATAAAAGAAGGTAACCAAGGGTGGGGAGTGTGGGGCACAGAGGGAGGAAATTGGAACATATCTAAACTTCAGTGTCCATGGACTTGTCCATTGCTGTCTGCTCTTCCACTTTCTTGAATTACTTTTAGAATACTGGTAGCTGGGGCTGCATCCTTGAAGAAGCAGCTCTCAGAGAAGATGTTCCTGTACTTTTCCAAACACCAAATCTAGGCTTCTTTCTCTCTCTTCTCACAAAATCTATTTATTCTTTTCCAAATTCAGTGTCAGGTGGTGATGAAGAGTTCAGCTTCTGAGATCAGACTTGCTGGGTTTCAGTCTGGGTCTTAGTCTTCAGCATGTGACCCTAGGTGATTACTTGACCTCTTTCTACTCCAGTTTCCTTGCCAGTGAAATGGGAACACTGATATTACCTCCCTCTTTCAGTGGTTGGAAGAATTAAATAGAGTAATTCAGGTGAAGGCCTTGCTAGAGGATTTGATGAATGTTAGTTGATGCTATTATGGTGTTACCCTTCCCTTTTCCTCTTCTTTTTTCCACTCCTTTCTCACTTCTGTGCCTTTACATAGACTATTCTGAAAATTCCCATTTGTACCTTCTCCTTCTTTAGTGTGGGTGTAGGATATACTACTAATTTCCAGCTCAGTTTCATTTAATACACACACACACACACACACACACACACACACACACACACACACAGATACTCACACATATTTCTTTAATGAGTACCTGTAGTGTGAAAAACACTCTGGTAGATACTAAGGATGAGATACCTGATTTCATGGAATGTGCATCTTGTGAGAAAAATATGGAAGATAATGAGTCAGTTATGAAAGTGGAAGACAGTTCAGGAAGCTGTGGGGTTGTATAGCCAAAGCACAAACCAAGCCTGTGATATTGTGGAAGGCTCTATGAGGACAGAGCATTCTAGCTAAGACTGGAACATTAGGAAGGCCTTCAAGGATTAAATAAAATTCCATCTTCTCCATGGAGGCCTTCATGATCATGTTTTTTTTCTTTGACACTCCTGATTTAGGTTACTGTAGCACTTTATTTCTGCCTCAGGTAGAGCATGTGCAAATGTCTACCTTATCATGTACATATGTGGGTCAGTCTCTCTCCCACTGAGTTATAAATACCTTGAAGAATAAGATTAGACCTTATTATCTTTGTTTGGTCAGTGCTTCCTGTATAACACTGTTCAGAGTTCTTTTCAGTTAGTGTTTTCTGAACTTAACCAGTTGTGCTTTGAGGAGGGTAGATCCTGCAAAGGAATTCTCCTTACTCATGCTTTACTCATTTGGGTCTGAGATTCCTCTTTGCATTGTGACTTGTTTTATCATATGCAAGCTGGAAGGATTGAATTAGGATCCTTATAGTTAGGGTTTCTGTGATTCCCTTGAGGAAATCAGGAGGGAGATATGTAGTGCATGGATATCACCAAGAATGGGTGCTTAGAGAAGTGGTGTGTAAATATGGGTACATTATCTTTCAGTGGCCTTCTAAGGAGATACTTTGACTGGGACTGAGTTGAAAGTGCTCAGCAGGTGCCAGGAGCCAGTTGGGCAGCAGCATCCCCTTTGTATGCTCCTTGGCCTCCCAAGTGTAATGGAAGATTTGTGGGAAAGAACTTGAGCTCTGAATTAATGTAAGTGGAATCCAGGCATATGTAGCCCTACCTAGTTTGACGGACTGAGGATCCTGAGAAAGCCAGATTGCTTTCTGAGAGAGATCTGACAGAGATCTTTCTGAGAGAGATTGTGGGATCCTTGAGAAAAGAAATCAAGAGTGAGAAGAATTCACAGAGATCAGAGGAATAGAGGAGTGGTGGGGCTCACCTAACTGTGAGCAATGCAGCCTTTAGCCTGCTGCTTTCTGGGAATGAGAGGTCTGGGAATAAAGAAAGGGAAAAGAATCATTTGGAGCCCACCAGCTCTGTTGAGGAAATAGTCAGGGGCAGCAGAAGTTGGGAACTGGGGAAGATCATCAGTGGTAGAGAGAGAAAACCCTGAAATCTAGATCTCAGCACTCACTCCTGTATATCTAGGATTAGTTAGTAACTCAAAGTGGTTCTGGATAACAGTTCCAGAGAGGGTGCTGTTGGACAAGAATTTCTCATCCTAAACTTTGTTTTGGTCTGATCAGTCTGTTGCAATATGGTTGCTTATGTAGGTTAAGAGTGTTCAAGCTACTTCAAGAAAAAAAGCTGGGGGTTCACTGGAAATGAAACTGAAGCACTATTGGGATCTAAGTCAGCTTCTCTCTTAGGGCATTTGTGTGGCTTTCCTACTCTGTTCTCTCTTCACTCTCTCTTCACCTCAGCCTTCTCCATGTCCATTTTGCTTCCTCAGAACTTGGGACTTTCCTGGGGCTTTGGTTTGCCAAGTTCCCCTGTCCTCCTGAGGAATTCCACTACTGACTGGCTCAGGTTCTCAGTTTCCAGTTCTAATTTTCAGGCAGAGACATCTGACAGCCCAGCCAGGCCATGAGTGAGACACCCATCTCTTGGTCTACTTAGCTTGTGGAATGGTAGGAGCCAGGAGGAAGACCTTATGACATGGAGCTTGGTTATGAACAGAGTGGCTTGGAGTAGGCTGTGATCAGTGCAAGTTGTGATAGACATCTCTAGTTCATAATCCACTCATTCATTCATTGCATTTCCTACTTGACAATGTAGCATTGGGGTTAAGAGCCCAGGTTCCAGAGTCAGACTCAAATCTTGGCTTGACCTTGAGTGACTTCTCTCTGAGGCTTACTTTCCTCATCTGTAAAAAAAGGAATGATACTTGTACTCACTTTATAAAGTTGTTTTGAAGAAGACATGAGAAAGTACATATGAACAGCTTAGTATAGGGTCAGTACAGAGTAAGCACTTTGTAAATGTTAATTATTATTTTTACATACAGTCTGTAAGTAACTAAGACAATATAGCATTTGCCTTTATAGAGGTTTCAGTCTAACGAGGAAATAATTTTCATGAACCAGTCACATAGAGCACTCTTGGTAACACATTTACAATGCTTAGAAGACATCTTAGAGTTAGAAAATTAATTCACTGAAGAAATGTTTATTGACCACCTACTAGGTGTGTGGCATTGTCAGCACTGAGTGTACAGTTAAAAAAAAATTTTTTTTATGTTTATTTTTGAGACAGCAACAGAGCACGAGTGGGGGAGGGGCAGAGGGAGAAGGAGACATAGAATCTGAAGCAGGCTCTAGGCTCTTAGCTGTCATCACAGAGCCAGATGTGGGGCTCGAACCCACAAACTGTGAGATCATGACCTGAGCCAAAGTCAGATGCTTAACCAACTGAGCCACCCAGGCACCCCTGGTTTTTAAAAAATAGCAAAATTCCTGCCCTACTGGAGCTTACATTGTAGTTAGAAGATAAGCACACTTGAATTATGTGTATATATACATATATATATATATATATATGTATATACACACATATATGTATACATATACATATATACATATATATATTGTGTGTATATATATATACACACACACACATACATACACACACATATATGTAGATATATATATATATAGGTAGATAGGTAGATAATGTAGATAGATAGGCAGATAGGTAGATAATGTCTGGTGATGCTATGTGCTATGAGGGTAAAAAAAAAGCAGGGTAAGGCAATAGAGAGTGGCAGTGTGTTTGTAGGGACCTCATTGAGGTGGAGTGGCCCAGGATGACCTCTCTAAGGAAGTGACATTTGATCAGAGGACTACATAAAGTGAAGGAGGAAACCATTCAAAAATCTGGCAGAAGATCATTGCTGGCAGAGGGAAGAATGAAGGCAACAGCTCCTAGGCAGGGATGCACCTTGGTATACTTGAGGAGCACTAAGGAGGCTGGGGTGACTGGAGCCTAGGGGGTGAAAGTGAGAGCAATGGGAATTGAGGTCTCAGAGTAAACCAGAGGCCAGGGGGTGATTTCTGACAGATTCAGTTACATCTGGTGTCTGTGACTCATCTGGGCTTTTCAGATCAATTTGATCTCCTGGCTTGTCAGTTTCCTCTATGATCGAGAGCAGCAGACAGATGCCCATTTTGAAGCAGTTTGACTTTGGAGATGCATGAAGGCTCATCAGAGTTTTGAACTGTGTTCAGGCTGTTGACTCTTGAGACTGTGCTTGGCTTTTCTCCCCACCAGGGTAGGGTGAGTCATGCATGGGAGGGGCTTATGATAAACTTAAGCCTGCTCCCTTTGTCATCACTACCATAGAGCTACTTCCTTAGTCATCCTTTAATCCTGTGTCTGTGTTCTGACCTCTTTCTCCAGAATTAAAATAGCCCAGCATGCTGCATCCAATATAGTTATTGTTTAGGGACGGGAATTGGGCTGAGTGACTCACTGCAAGTGAGAAAGAGGTGAACTGCTTAGCTGTGCCTGAGACCAGCTGCTGCTGAGATAGGAGACCTACACAATACACTGATGTAGGTGCCACAGCAGGGCTGTCCTCAATGTCCATGGAAACAAGAAGAAGTGGTATTTCCCTCAGCAGAATTTTGAGAATGTTTCACAGTGGATGTGACATTTGAGTTCTGATATTTCAGGATTCTCTGATTCAAAACATGTTTCCACAATTGTTCTAACTTCCTGCAAGTAAAGAAGGCTATGACTGCTGCGTTGGGGCTGACTGCCCTTAGGTATTGGTTTTTGCTGATGGGTGGCAGGGATGGGCCATTTACTGAATATTTATTGCTCATTTTCTATATATACAACATTGTTTGAGACATCTTTTGTGTCAGCTTTCTATTGCAGCATAATAAATCAGCTCAAAACTTGGTGACTTAATGCAACTCCTTTTATTTGCTTGTGATTCTGAAGGTCATTAGTTTTGTCTGGCTTTGGCTGGGTTCAGCTGGGTTGTTCTTCTGCTGATCTCTTCTAGGGTTATTCATGAGGCTGCAGTCATCTGTTGATTTGATAGAGGCTGTTTGGTGACATGGTAGGCAACCACAGAGTGGTTGGTGTTGGGTTTTTGCTGGGTCTTTGTTCTCATGGTGTGTTATCCTCAAATAGGGTAGCTTGAGCTTCTTCATATCAAGAGGGCTAAAGTGTAGCTCCAAGTATGGTTTCCTCTATCCTTTTGGGTGGTTCTTTCCCTGGCCTTAGGCAGTTTCTTCACACACGTGAAGATTAATAGCTGAGTACTTAATGGGGACCCTCTGAAGCTCTCTGCCCATGAACTCTAGTTGACTTTCTCCTTTCAGATGACCAGCTTCATCTCCTCAAATCAGGAAGACCATACATCTTTGCCTGGGATTCTCTCTGTGTTGCAGCCTGGACACTATTGCCAGGTAGTAGGCTGTGCAGTTTAGTGCTCACCATATTTGATTTTCATCTCTCAGGATCACTGTCCTTGAAACCATTGCTTCATACATATTGTCCAATTTGTTAGCTGTTTCAGGAAAGGAGGTTATTATGTCTCTGTAACTCCATCTTGGCTGGAAGTAGAAGTCTCAAGATGATAAAAGTAGAAGTGGCAAGGTGTCTTGAGGCCTACCTGGGCTTGGAACTCACAGATATCACCTCTGAATTCTAGTAGTCCAAACAAACCCAACACTAGCCCAGACTTAAAGGTTGGAGATACAAACTGGACTTCTTGATAGGAGTAGTGGCAAAGTCACGTTGCAAAGGGGCATGTGGAAAGGGATTGGAGGAGTGATTGAAGCCCTGTTTATAAACATTCTATCCTGTTGTGTGGGTAGGTAGGTAATTATAAGATGATAGCTATCGTTTGTCAAGCGGCTGCTGTGAACCAAGCCCTGTATGAAGCACTTTATACACAGTGCATCTAAACCAAATAACATTGTGAAGTGTTACGAATGTTGTATAACATTGTTCACATGTGGAACAGATTTAACGTTGTGAATCTCATTTTGTAGATGAGGAAACTGCCACTCCTCGAGGGGGTTAATTGACTTGCGTGAGGTTATACCTGGGATCAGGTGACTTTGATACTTGTATGATTTCATGCCTGTGCTCTAAGTCCATCTTTTTACTTTAAACTTTTCTATACCCTTATTTTAGGTATATTTCTTAAGTGTATATACAGCAGCTTTAAAAAGAATACAAACAGATGATTTCTGTCCTTTTAGGTGGTAAGTATTTCATTTACATTTATTGTAATTACTGATATGTTTGGATTAATTTCTACTGTTTTTTTTTGGGGGGGGGTTCCTACTTACCCTGCCTTTTCTAGGCTTTTTTCCTCTTTTTTGATTGTTTGTATTTTCTTTATTCTCCTTTCCTGTAGATTTGAAAGTTTAACTGTATTCTTTATTCTTTTAGCTGTTCCTCTTAAAATTTTAACATATCCACTTGAATTTGTCTAAAGATAACTGATTTTATCTTCTGTTTTCTAAAAAAAAAAAAAAACACTAACCATTTGCTTCTCATCTTATGTGTTTTTATTTTTATATCCCTCTGGGGGTATGGTAGTTTTATACTTTCCTCTTTCCTTTGAAATTAGGCATGACCATGTGACTGGCATTGGCCTGTAAAATGTGAGAAACAGGAAGCTTAAAGAGCCAGTGTGTAGTTCATTATGTGACTTGTGTGTGGCAATTGTTGAAGAAGGTTTTGAGGTTAGATCCTTTAGGGGCTACACTGGGTAGAGTCCCCAGCTAGCTCCTGCAAGATATTTAGCATGAGTGGAAGTAAATATTTATTGTTTTCAGCCATAGAGATTTTGGTATTGTTACTGTAGCATAAGGCAATCACCTGACTGATAAACTCCTGATTATCCAAGTTGTGTTATTATTATTGTCTTATATAGTAAATGCTTATTTAGAATTAAAACACTTACCATATTTACTTACCTTTCCTTCATTCTTACCATCTTCCTTCTATATTCATTTTTCTTTTTTTCTTGAAGTACATATTCTAGAAATATCTTTAAGGTTATTTATAGCGTGCTGGTTACCAATGTGTTGTTAAGTGACTCAAAATTCCTGAAAATTTGGCTCTTATGAGCCAGTATAAACACACTGTTATTTCAGGTGGCTTATGTTAGTAGTAAACTCTGTTATTGTCTGGAGATAATCTTTATTTCATCCTCATTTTTGAATGGCAGATTAACTGGGAGTAAAATTCTAAGGAATTTTACTTTTATTTTCTTTTAGCATTTTCAAACTATTGTTGAAATAATATTGTTGCTCCCTTGGGAAGTCCATTGTCATTGTACATTGTTCTTTTGTAGTTAATCTGTTCCTTCTCTCTGGATGCTTTTAAAATCTTCTCTTTGTGTTTAGCATTTTGTAGTTTTACTTTGCTGTGCTTAAGGCATGAGTTTAATTATACTTATCCATTTTGCCCCCCTTAATCTTTAATGAGTTTTAGAAATATTTTAGGCATTCTCTTTTTGAATATCATTTGACTTCTGGCATTCTGTGTGGTCTGGGTCTAGAGACTGTTCCTTGAGAGCACTTTTGTGTTTGTTTTTGCGAAGTATCACCTTGGGATCATTTTCATATGTAATTTTATTTCTCTACTTGGATGTTCTCAGATCTTTAGGCAATGTAAAATGAATCCCAAATTTACATGAAAGTAGACCCTTGGAGAAACTAGTTGTATCTTATCCTGAGCCCAGAGTTCAGGTTTTGTGTCCACCATTTCACTGATCTGGTTTTATGGAAAGGTCTCAGCTGTAACTTGCTTAGAGCCTATTCTGACCCACTTCCAAGGCTGTTAACCCAAGCTACCTCCCTTTACCCCTTTCTAGTCTCTTGATAGCCAAACCCTCAGCTCTTCTCACTTATCTGATTTTTAGTTTTCCTCTTTGTTTTTGGCCCTTGAGTATCTCTCTTACTTTCATGCATGCTCGTCTATGCATACAAAGTGATATTGTTGTATTTTCTCTTGATTGTATATTTTCTCTAGCTTTTCCAGGTGTTTGTAGTTATCTGCTCTGTCATATTGCTAGAAGCCGAGTAAAGGTTACACTCTGGGCCCTCACCATCCAATTTCCCTTGGATTATTCCAATACCTTTCTCATTTTTTTAATTGCCCATCATTTCATGCTACCTACCTTCCAGTTCTGAAATACTTTCTCCCTATTTTTCTCCTAAAGTTGAGTATGTGTACTCTTTTTAAAGTAAAAATTAAAAATAATTCTTGTAGGGGTGCCTGGGTGGTTCAGTCTGTTGAGTGTCTGACTTCAGCTCAGGTCATGATATCACGGTTTGTGAGTTTGAGCCCCACGACAGGCCCTGTGCTGACAGCGCAGAGCCTGGAGTCTGCTTCTGACTCTGTGTCTCCTTCTCTCTCTGCCCCTCCCCTGCTTGTGCTCTGTCTCTCTCTGTCTCTCAAAAATAAATAAATGTAAAAAAATAAAAAAAATTAAAAGTAATTCTTATAGACCTTTAAGAATATTTGTGACAAGTGTGGGGAAACAAAATCTTATTCTCTGAAAAAATCTTCCAAATATCTTACTCCTTCAGGTCTTTGCTGAAATGTCATTTTAATGAGGAAGGATGACTGACTATTGATCTACCCTGTATAAAATTAACACCTTACCATGCTTATATTTTATTAATCTGTGTAGCACTGTTTCTTGATATGCTATACTTTTGTTTATGGATTGTCTCTCCTTACGAGATTCTAAGTTCCACGAGGTCATGTACTCTCTCTCTTTGCTCATTGTTATATCCCCAATGCTTAGAATTGTGCCTGGCATATAGTAAATATTCAACAGATATTTTTGAGTGAATGAATAAATGAAAGAATGAAATATAAATTATTAGTGCAAAGAAAAGTTGTATCTTAATTTCCAGGTAATGTTATTTTTAAATTATCATTAAAATTAAACAAATTTCAAATTTTATAAAACACAAAGACCTCTCAGAATATATTCATAAGCCCAGTTTACAATATGCAGTACAAAGCACTCCATTTACATCACTCTCTGCTTTATGATGTCTGCATTCTTCATATGGCATTTGGGTGCTTTACTGATGAGCATTACCACCTTTGTACTGCCACCTGCCACTCTTGATCTTATATTTGGCTCTCAAGCTCCATATTCTTTTCCTTGATTTTTTTCATGCTTTGACACCTTTAACCAAGCCCTTTATCCTACCTGGAATACCTTCCCTTTTTTGCCTTTAGGAAATTCTTCTGTATTCTAAGTCCCACTCAAAGTTCACATCCTCTGTGGAGTTGTTGCCTGTGCACAAACCAGATTGATGCCTTCCTCTTCTGCACTGCCCTTAGCACATTGTACACCCTTCCTTATGCTCACATTCCTTTCTGTTGTGATTATTGATCTTCCCATTTGTCACTTTTTCTCTTTTTATTATTATTTTTTAAATGTTTATTTATTTTTGAGAGAGAGAGACAGAGTATGAACAGGGGAGGTACAGAGAGAGGGAGACACAGAATCCGAAGCAGGCTCCAGGCTTTGAGCTGTCAGCACAGAACCTGACGCAGGGCTCGAATTCACGAACCGTGAGATAATGACCTGAGCAAAGTCCGATGCTTAACCAACTGAGCCACCCAGACATTCCTGTCACTTTTTCTTGACTAAGAGTGTCTCAGGACCAAGGACTATGTCTCATGCCTTTTCTGTCCTTTTATCCTCAATGGCTTATCATACATAGTGCTTAGCACATACAATGAGGTGAGCGAATATTGCCTGGGAGTGGTTGTAGCAAAAATGAATGACCAACTTATACTTTCAGACTCTCTGGCCTCAAATGAAAGAAGAATTCTTTGTAACATAATGGTTGTCTGATAGGGGGTTGGTGGGAGATTGTGTCATATCCTTAAAAAATCTTTCAAAAAAAGGAAAAAGCCTTCTTTCTGAGGAAGTGAATAAATGTTATCTGGCCTAGAGTTTATTGAATATGTTGCTAAATAACCTTTAAAGATATTTGCCAGCCTAATGGTGTTTTTCACTATTAACACTAATTATAACATTAAGAGAAGTTGTTTATTGAATCCATAGACTATAATAAGCTATGTGTCTGTTTATAAATATATTTTTATATATTCCTATATGTAAACTTACTCATAACTACATTTGTATCATCCTCATTTTACAGTGGAAGAAATTGAAGGAAAATAATTTGCCAGGGATTAAACAGTATAGACAAGCAGTGGTAGAACCAGTTCTTGCTTGATACAGGACTCAGCTCTTAACTAGTTTCCCATACTGGATTTCAGCAACTCCTATAATGACAGAGTTTTCTTTTCCCCTTTAAAAGGTGATTGGAAAGGTTATTTAAAGGATTAATAAATGAGGGAGGAGGCTCTTTACAGACCGTAAACTGTAAGCTCATCCTAAGTTTATTTTTTCCTCCTTTATAAAACCATGAAGGCTGTAATTCTTTCCACTCTATTTCCCTTTGGGTTTTTTTTTTTTTATATTTTATTTTATTTTTTTTATTTATATTTGAAATTTATTGTCAAATTGGTTTCCATACAACACCCAGTGCTCATCCCAAAAGGTGCCCTCCTCAATACCCATCACCCACCCTCTCCTCCTTCCCACCCCCCATCAACCCTCAGTTTGCTCTCAGTTCTCAACAGTCTCTTATGCTTTGGCTCTCTCCCACTCTAACCTCTTTTTTTTTTTTTCCTTCCCCTCCCCCATGGGTTCCTGTTAAGTTTCTCAGGATCCACATAAGAGTGAAACCATATGGTATCTGTCTTTCTCTGTATGGCTTATTTCACTTAGCATCACATTCTCCAGTTCCATCCACGTTGCTACAAAAGGCCATATTTCATTTTTTCTCATTGCCACGTAGTATTCCATAGTGTATATAAACCACAATTTCTTTATCCATTCATCAGTTGATGGACATTTAGGCTCTTTCCATAATTTGGCTATTGTTGAGAGTGCTGCTATGAACATTGGGGTACAAGTGCCCCTATGCATCAGTACTCCTCTGTCCCTTGGATAAATTCCTAGCAGTGCTATAGGGTAGGTCTATTTTTAATTTTCTGAGGAACCTCCACACTGCTTTCCAGAGTGGCTGTACCAATTTGCATTCCCACCAACAGTGCAACAGGGTTCCCGTTTCTCCACATCCTCTCCAGCATCTATAGTCTCCTGATTTGTTCATTTTGGCCACTCTGACTGGCGTGAGGTGATACCTGAGTGTGGTTTTGATTTGTATTTCCCTGATGAGGAGTGACGCTGAACATCTTTTCATGTGCCTGTTGGCCATCCGGATGTCTTCTTTAGAGAAGTGTCTATTCATGTTTTCTGCCCATTTCTTCACTGGGTTATTTGCTTTTCGGGTGTGGAGTTTGGTGAGCTCTTTATAGATTTTGGAGACTAGCCCTTTGTCCGATATGTCATTTGCAAATATCTTTTCCCATTCCGTTGGTTGCCTTTTAGTTTTGTTGGTTGTTTCCTTTGCTGTGCAGAAGCTTTTTATCTTCACAAGGTCCCAGTAATTCACTTTTGCTTTTAATTCCCTTGCCTTTGGGGATGTGTCGAGTAAGAGATTGCTACGGCTGAGGTCAGAGAGGTCTTTTCCTGCTTTCTCCTCTAAGGTTTTGATGGTTTCCTGTCTCACATTCAGGTCCTTTATCCATTTTGAGTTTATTTTTGTGAATGGTGTGAGAAAGTGGTCTAGTTTCAACCTTCTGCCTGTTGCTGTCCAGTTCTCCCAGCACCATTTGTTAAAGAGACGGTCATTTTTCCATTGGATGTTCTTTCCTGCTTTGTCAAAGATTAGTTGGCCATACGTTTGTGGGTCTAGTTCTGGGGTTTCTATTCTATTCCATTGGTCTATGTGTCTGTTTTTGTGCCATCCCTTTGGGTTTTTAAACCAAAGAAAGGGGGCGCCTGGGTGGCGCAGTCGGTTAAGCGTCCGACTTCAGCCAGGTCACGATCTCGCGGTCCGTGAGTTCGAGCCCCGCGTCAGGCTCTGGGCTGATGGCTCGGAGCCTGGAGCCTGTTTCCGATTCTGTGTCTCCGTCTCTCTCTGCCCCTCCCCCGTTCATGCTCTGTCTCTCTCTGTCCCAAAATAAATAAAAAACGTTGAAAAAAAAAAAAACCAAAAAAAAAACCAAAGAAAGAAAACCTTCAAAGATACAGCAAAAGACTCCACCCATTTCACGGCCCCTCCCTCCATTGGTTTTGTACGGTCCACAGTTAAGGAGGCAAATGATGGTGAGAGGAGCAATCATGTTTTAAATGGTGTTACAGATGCATGGACTCAAGAGGGCCATTGGCCTCCCTGTAGCTTGCTGATGGCCCTGGTATGTTGAAATTTATGTAAACCAGGACTAATAGTTCATCTTATTGTGAAAAATGGCAGTAGGACCTAGAGTTACTAAGGTATTACATTAGGACTTGCTTCAATTTAAATTCTTCTTCCATTCAATAATGCTTTTGTTCTGGGCACCGGCAGTGTCTGCGCTGTTAGATACTTTCTTTATATCCCTGTTGGACTTGATAGGTTAGCTCTGTTCCAGACTCAAATTTGAAAGCCATTTTTTTTTTTATCCCTTCCTGACTTTAAAAGTCTCAAATGAATTATAAAACAAAATAAATATCCAGGGATGAAAAGGGCACTTTGCAGTCCTTGTTTAAGAATACTTTTTACTGTTCTTTTGGAGAAAACTGTACTCTCTTTCACTGGTTTAAAGATTTGAGAAGGAATCTTAAAGCATATGAAATGTATCTATACGTTTATGAATGCATATGTGGGTTTCTGAGTCTTTGCTAAGGAAAACTCTTAATAATATGTAAAAAAATTATCCAGATAAAATAAAAATAACCTCAAATTGATATTATTCAGGATTGGTATCCAGGGATCTTATTTCTCAGCCATATAACATATTCTTCCTGTGATGGTATCTGCAAAAGAACTGTTCCTTCTGTCTGGTTTTTGCTTTGGCTTCCTCAATGATAGCATGGATCTCCTGTGACTTATCATTATCTTTTCCAGGTTCCTGAGTGGCCCCCTTCATTCTTGACATTTATCTCATATACTTTTTGGGGAAAAATTCCTCTCAAACCTTTTCAAAGTCTTTAAGCTCTCAGGTGGAAGAATGCTATATCTTTCAAAATTCCCTAAAGGTATTCTTTAAGAAGTCCTTTCAGAGAGAAAAGTTACTTCATTCTTCTTGGAATTAATCATTTGTTCCAACTCTTGAAGTCTTGGAGCTGCTGGGTATGGACTGTGGTTACAGCAGCTGTACCATCGGTGGCGTGTGGTGGAAGAGATGCCTCTGGGCCAAAGATGTTTGACTCCAGTGTAGAAATCTGGCTTGTGGCAGCTGTTGCACATACCCTGACACTAATTATGTGGTAACTGGATCCTTTTGCAGTTCAGTGACCAAATAAAACTGGTGCGTGGGGCTAGAAGACAAAGACTGGGACACAGCAGTGTGCTGAGAGTTTGGGGTCTGGGCTTTATAACTAGCAGTGCTGCCATCTCTGCTGTGGCTTTTGGTGACAAGAGGTCCCCCTCTTTGGGCCTCAGGTTATCCTTTAAAAAGAAGCAAAGATGATTATCTTTCTGATCCCTTTCATCACCAATGTTCAGTGATTCTGTTGTTCAGTATTTGCTGTGTCTTTGAAATGCATATACCAGCTTGTAGAAAATCTAGGGTGGTTCTTTCAAAGTATTTTATTTGCTATTAAAAGGTTAGCATCCAAGGTGGCCAAGCCAGAAAGTTCTTCTGGATTAAAGGATTTATTTGTATATGATATAGGCAAACATAATTTCACATTTTTTCCCCTACTCTACTTTCATTTCTTTCCATTGCGTTTTGGGAGGGTTTGCAATCTGGGTTTGTATATTCATAACAGAGGCTTTTAAAGATGATGGCTTCCTGTGGGCTGAAGTGGGACTTGCTAAGTATCTGATATGCATTATCTGTTTAACCTTATCATGGTTTTGTGAGATGTTTGTATTTTTAGCAGCTTTTAAAAGAGCTGGAAACTGAGACCTAGAAAACAGAAGTAACCTGTTAATGTCATACAGCCCACTAGAGGCTGTGGAACCCTGTAGCTAGTGTGTGGTCAGATCCATCCCATAGCTACTGAGTGATGATGTTGGAGATCAACCCAAGGCCTCAGACATCAAAGAGAGAGTTTTCAATTGGAGGTATTATTCTCAATCAAATATTTAGGACTTTCACTGTCAACTCAATTTTTTTTTAATGTTTATTTTTTGAGAGAGAGAGAGAGTGAGACAGAGCATATGAGCAGGGGAGGGGCAGAGAGAGAGGGAGACACAGAATCTGAACCAGGCTCCAGGCCCTGAGCTGTCAGCACAGCTGTGATTCTAGTGCATTGATAAAATGGGGAAACAAGAGAATTTGAGTGATTAAGCTACTTAGGAACCAGTATATTCACATCTTTTCTATACTGTGCAAGTTCCCTATATTGGTCAAGTTATAATGTGAAAAAGAAGATTCATCTAAGACTCCTCATGGTATTCCCAGTCACTTAAAATTCCACCAAGAGCACAGACATGCATGCGGAAATGCTATTTAAAACTAAAAATGAATACAATAGTTGATTGTAAAGCTTGGTACTGTCATTTCAGATGACTCTTTAAAGCTTCCCTTAGATTCTTTTAAGTAATGGTAACAACAAATGCAGTACAGAATTAAAATTCAGATATTATGTCTCCCTTAAAAATAAGCAGTATATATAGCAATATATATTATTTATAATATAATGATATATTTTATATATATAATAAAATATGTTACACATGTAATATTTATTTATATTTAACCTGGCAAGATTTCCTTGTAGACTTGGAGAGGACACTTATGTCTGTCAAATAGCACATAGCTCAGTAATGGTTGAATGAGTGAATGAATGCCCAATTTGTCTGCTCTATCTAGTAGTATCTGATACTAAGGGGCACTACTCATAGTTTATTTAGGTTTAATGAATCACACAAACTAAGTTTTCAGTATACTTCTTAGGACTGGACTATACCACAGTACTCTTTTCATGATGTTTTCCTTCCCCACCTTTTTATTACCAAACGATCGTTACTTAAAGCAGTAGTAAGGGTGAAACTTTGCTGTTTTGAAGTCTGGAGACGTGCTTCTCAAACCTTTATGTGCCTTCAGATTACCTGGCAGTCTTAAAGGCATGTAAAGGCAGTCTTAAAGGCAGTCTACCTGGCATGTAAGAATGCAGATTCTGATATTGCAGGTCTGAGGTGGGACATGAAGTTCCACCTTTCTTACAGGATGCTGCTCTGCTGTTCCTAGGACCACGTTCTGAGTCGTGTGGAGGTCAGTTATCCCCCTTACCAGCAGTGGCACAAGGAGTGAGAGAAGCAGGAGGGTAAAGTACTTAGGAAAATTCTCTCCTCATGAAAACTTTGATAGCAAGGACTACAGTTTGGCTGAGGGACCCATGTGGCTCAGAGTAGGGAAGTTCAGTGCATGCCACACAGCTATTTGAATGACAATAATTTAGATAAAACCTCTTACTTGTTTTAAAATATTTAGATGGTTAGCAATTTTGTTAAATAAACATGTCGCGGGGTGAAGAGGAGGTGACAGGGGAGGGAATTGCAATAAATATTTTAAAATGTCATTTACACTAAAGATTTGCTAAGCAATTAAAATCAAAGAGCTGTCCTCTAACTGCATGTGGCTATTAATAATAGAAAACCTCCAATTTTTTTAATTGAAAACATTTTTTTTAAATGTTTATTTTTGAGAGAGAGAGACAGAACATGAGTGGGGGAGGGGCAGAGAGTGAAGGAGACACAGAATCTGAACCGTCAGCACAGAGCCTGACACAGAGCTTGAACCCACGAACCAAGAGATCATGACCTGAGCCAAAGTCCCATGCTCAGCCGACTGAGCCACCCAGGCTCCTAGAAAAGCTCCAGTTTTAACCATTGTTTCCATGAGTACATGATTTGGGTTGCTTCTCTAAACACATTTAAAAAGTATCAATATTTCTTAAACTTGGGTTTTTTTTTTGTTTTTATTTATTCATTCATACATACACACACACACACACACCTGTAACAGGTTGAGCAGTGTCAACATCAGGAGATGCTACTCTCTTTTAGTTGCTTATGTATTACGGGGGACTAGTAGGGGAAAAAACCCTGACTTTCAAAACAGGCATGTTCATGTTGCTATTCCTGAGAGCCCCTTATAGAGTTATTTATAGACCAGTTAATGGGAAATCAATTTTAGCCATCTTTAAGTTGGTCTTAAAACAACTGTTTCCTGTTTCCCTTATTTAAAAAATGCCAAAGTGCTTAGCATTTTGTTTCCCACTCTTGCATTTATTCGATGATCAAAAATGTATGTTCATTATGCTTATGTCTTTTCCCTGCTCAAATGGGAGGAGGAAGGAGAGAAATTTTAATTCCAGGCCTCTAGCCACCACCACTGTGTCAACCAGTAACAGTGAACATTTACTGGGTCCATTATGTGCCAGGCCCGGTGCTTTATGCTTTATGGGAAACTGTTCACTTATGTGATGAACATCTCATGTGGTCTTTGTGTGAACCTTGTACCTTAGTTACAATTATTGTTTCTTTTTTATGGATGAATAATTCAATGCTCAAAGTACTTAAGTGATTTGTCCAAGGCAGCATAGGTTATAATAGGTAGATCCAGGATTCAAAACCCAGTTCATCATCACTGTTCTTGGAATCCTAGACAAGTTTAGTGATTTTCCCCACATGATATAATTTGTTAGCAGCAAAGCCAGAATTAGAACTTAAGTCCTTAACTCTCAGCTCAGCACAATATTCCAGTACTATGCCATCTTACAGTATTGGTCTGTAATGAGAACCAGAACTCCTTGCTTACAAAAGCAGCTGCCAAGAGGGCTTTTCCATGTATATTGTTCTTAGTGTTATGAATCTTGGCAAAATGTTACATGTTATCAACCAAAGTGGGTTCTGCAGTTATCAGTGACAGTGTATCTGTGTGAGGATCCCAGGATCATGGTGCTTTGGTGCTTTTAAAAATCACCTATCAATATTCTTTATTAATTATGTGTGCTTGTTCTTCCCTAAAAGAGAAAGCCTAGGACCATATGTCTAAATATTAATTTTTTTAATCCTTTCTCAGCAGAGCAGCTCTTCTATAGCACACTGGGGCCACATGTTTTTAACCAACGTCTGCTGTTTGTCTTTTCACATACATGACGTGGTCCGTGGAAGGGTCGGAGCCACGAGGAGGGCTGTACATCTTGCACATGGGATTATGGAAAAGGGGATCAGACAACCTGCCCTTAAAATTTGATTAGAGACAAACTCAAAAATGATAAATAGGAAAATAAAGTCACAGGAGAAGCAGAGCAGGCCAAGTTGTCTGCAAAGAGATTCTGTTTTCTTTGAAAGTTATGTTAAGCCCTTGCTTGAGAAGGAGTATGGATTTATTAAAAAAAAGTTCAAGACTTTTGGGTATAGGCCAATTCATATTTTTATATAGCTCAGAGACGGTTTTCATAGCAATGAAACCCTAAACTGCTTTATAGCACAAAACTTTATCATTTTGTTTTGTTTTGTTTTTTCCCCGTAGTGTGGAAAAGAGCTTAAGGTCACGAATTTTTTCAAATTTGCCAGGAACTCATATTTTCCATGTTTGGGGATAAGACAGAGTAGATTCTAAACATCTGGCTAGTCCTTATTTAAATAATTGTGTGTTCCATGCACATCATACATATATAATTATATTTTCATTCTATTTACCTTTTTGTATTTTAGACATGCTGAAATATGGATTAAATTCTGACTCCAGTAGCTATTGGAAGCTATTCTCCTGAATGTTGGCTAAGGCAAAGTATCTTTTCCCCCCTTTTCCATATAAACTCAAGTACAGCTTAGTTTCTTATATTTTTATTGTTCACTTTTTCCCCCCAAGATTAGGTGACTTATAAGAGCTTATAAGAGTTGTGCAAAATGAAGTTCTCTATATTTTTTATAGCAGGGCAACTTTAGAATTGGCTGGAGGAAACCTCAGTTTTAGACACTGGCCCATATCTGCTAACAATGTGATTGCAGTCAAATCCCTTAAGCCAGTCCAATTTATCCTCTTGTGAAGTGGACATAGTGCTGGCAGCATCAGAGCAGTCTTGTCAGATGAGTGAGTTGGTGGACGTGAGGCATTTTGAGTTTTGGAGGAGAGAACAGGACAGAGTAATCTGAGGTCGAGGATACCCTCTCCCTCCCTACTGGCCCCACACTCTCCCACCCCTAGTCTAAGTACAGTAAAGCAAAGAGGAATGGAAACCTATTCTCTCTCACAGTGTTCCGCTGTGCCGACCATCTGGTGAGACAATTTCCCTTCTGCTCCTCTCATCTTTCTGCCCATATTTCATTATTTATTGAATACCTATTATGTGCTAGATTTGGGAGTATAATACAAATTTGGCCCAGAACCTGCCCCTGAAAAGCTCACTTTCTTTCTCTTAATCTTTCTCTTTCTTAGAGATTTTCCTTACTTTCTTGTAAGCACAGCAATGCTTTAAAAGATATATTTGGTTTTATTTAGCTGTTGTGTAGTGGGAGGGCTTATCAGAAAACATAGCCTGGTGTAATGCCAGAAACAGAAGTTGTTATGACCTCTTTTATTGTCTGAGACTTGGAATCAATTGAATAGGCTAATCTTATTACACTCACAGTCTGTTTACCTATGTTTAAAGGACAGACAAATGATTTTAAACTTTTTTTTTCCCTTTTGTGGACTGGAAATGGGGCTAGTCTTTACTATCCAGGGAAGATTTCTTTTTTCTTTTTTTTTTAATGTCTATTTTTTTATTTTTGAGAGGTGGGGGGAGAGAGAGAGAGAGAAAGAGAGAGAGAGGGAGGGAGGGAGAACATGAGCCAGGGAGGGGCAGAGAGAGCGAGGGAGACAGAGGATCCAAAGTGGGCTCTGTGCTGACAGCAGAGAACCTGACGTGGGGTTGTAACTCATGAACCGTGAGACAATGACCTGAGCTGAAATGGGACGCTCAACCGACTGAGCCACCCAGGCACCTCCAGGGCAGATTTCAAAGTATGCAATTAAGTTTGGGGGGGTGGGGAGGGAAGGTTAAAAAAAAACTGGGTTGAAGGTATCTGGATATCAGGATAAACATAATGCGTTCTATTTGCACTCTTAGCCGAGTGACTGTAAAGAGTAGCCTGGATGCCATTGTGATACCTGCTTTGCTTCTCTTAGTGGTGTCCTCACTGGCAGGCTATGGAGAAGGGAGTTTGCCTTTTGAGCTTTGATACTTTGAAAACAACTGGAGAATGATCCCAGAATTAGGGTAGGGAGTAAACAGCTTTTTGAATGCCCATCTAGTCACAGACTCATTTTTGTTCTTAAAGGGAATTAGCGGTTTTGTCACCTGTTCCACTTGTGCCATAAGTTCTCAGTTGACAGCAGTTTGACTAGGACCCAGGCATGAGGTCAGATCACCTGGTGATGTTTCGTCCTAATGAAGGTGGACATTGGAAGGGCTTCCCTCTCCAGATATGCAGTGGAATGGAAGCCACAGAAGAGTGGTTGAGGCTGTGGGAAGTTGAAAGCACAAAGATAACTGGCAGATTTCAAAGAGAAGGCCCTAGAATACAACCTTACAGGTTGCTGGTTTGTAGGTAGGTACCTGATAAAGGTATCAAGCTGAAATGAATGCTCTTGATTATTGATCCAGTAGGGTTTGGGCAATTGCCTTAAAAGAAATGTGCTTTCATGGTTGAGAAGGGGGAGGTGATTCAGTCTGAAGGAATTGAATAATCTGGAAGGGCAGAATTAAAAACTGTGCTTTGTTTTTCTTACCTTTTGGCCCTTAGAGAAGGTGCCTTTGGCTTTGCCAGAGATTTCGCTTATACTGTGTCTGATCTTCTAGAGCTAGTTTTTCTAGAGCTTGTCCTCTAATAGCTAATTTTAATTAGCTCACAGTCCAATTCTGAAGACTTAGAAAGGAGGTCTCAGTAAATTGTCCTTGGATGTCCCATGCTATTTAACTATTGGATGGGGCCCAGGGAGTAAGTGAAATGATTTAGGTTATCTCTCATCCGCTCTGTTCAAGACATGACTACTGTTTCCTAAGCTGTTAGAGAGCCACCCCCTTTTGTTCTGCTCTTAGCATTACTAGAATACATACCATGATGGAGTTCAGGATTCCAGAAACCAAGCTTCCATGCTCCCAGAAACAGATTCTGGCTTTGGCAGTGTGATTGTTCTTTTGGGCCTGCCCTTTAACCTGCGTGATATGATTTTTTCGTTTGTAAAATGAGGTTAACAGGCTAATCTTTAAGGTCTCTTTGAGCTATAAGAGTTCTGATTCCTTGTCATCAGTGTGTCAAGTAGATTGTGTCTTTCAGAATATGGGTTTTTGTTGCTGGTGTGAGGGCAGCGTATCCTAGCCTATCCTGACTGATGTGATTACTCTGTACTTGGTACTTTCTACAGCTTTATATGTATTAACTCTTAATTTTCACAATACATAGGATTAATACATAGGATTAGGAATTATTACTCTTCCCCCCTTTTAAAAATGTTTATTTATTTATATTAGAGAGAGAGAGAGGATGAGAGAGGTAGAGAGAGAGGGAGAGAGAGAATTTCAAGCAGGCTCTGTGCTATCAGCACAGAGCCCGACATGGGGCTTGATCCCACAAACCATGAGATCACGACCTGAACTGAGATCAAAAGTTGGATGCTTAACCGACTGAACCACCCAGGCACCCATTACTCTCCCCCTTTTACAAATGAGGAAACTGAGACACAGGATATTCTTTTCAGTGGATTATTAAAAGTGCTGTCTTTGTATTTTAAAATACAAATTGCCTATGTTAAATATCTAGCTAGAAATGACTATCTGGCAAATGAATTTTGAAACTTGATTGATTTGAATTTCTTAAAAGTAGAACAGTGAGGGAGGATAGAGAGAGACAGAGAGAGAAGTTGCTTCAGTTCCCCTTCCCATTCTCCAGTATATGATGCAGAAAGATGATCAAGACTGTAAGGTACATGCCTTTTGTTCAAGAATTCCTTTTTAGGAACAAGGAGAATTCTGCTTAATTTTAAATATTTTAAAAGAGAATGACGGGGTGCCTGGGTGGCTCAGTCAGTTAAGTGTCCCACTTTGGCTCAGGTCATGATATCACAGTTGGTGGGTTTGAGCCCCATGTCAGGCTCTGTACTGACAGTTGGGAGCCTGGAGCCTGCTTCAGATTCTCTGTCTCCTTCTCTCTCTGCCCCTCCCCTGCTCACACTTTCTCTCTCTCTCTCTCTCTGAAAAATAAAATAAACATTAAAAAAATTTTTTAGGGGCGCCTGGGTGGTGCAGTCGGTTAAGCGTCTGACTTCAGCCAGGTCACGATCTCGCAGTCCGTGAGTTCGAGCCCCGCGTCGGGCTCTGGGCTCATGGCTCAGAGTCTGGAGCCTGTTTCCGATTCTGTGTCTCCCTCTCTCTCTGCCCCTCCCCCGTTCATGCTCTGTCTCTCTCTGTCCCAAAAATAAATAAACGTTGAAAAAAAAAATTAAAAAAAAATTTTTTTTTAAAGAGAAAGAAAATTAAATGACATGGATTTGAGAAAGTTTTGAACACTAAATTTGGTTGATTATCAGATTGTGTGATCATGCTGAAGTCATTTAATTGAGAAAGAGGCTACCTGGAAAAAAAATTTTCCTATTAATAAATATGCACCTGAAAGCATCTATCATGATAACCTCTGAATGAGGAACAGCCTGGTTACGATGGCTAACTTTAAATTTGAAGATTTGCTGTAAACTGTCATTAATTGCCTGCCTGTCTGCTCTCACAACTCTTGCCTCCACCCTACATTATTTTATTTATTTATTTATTTATCTATTTATCTATTTATTTATTTATTTATTTATTTATTTATTTTTCCAGCATCCTGAAGCATTTGTGCCAATTCAGAGGCTACATGGTATAGTGGTTTGAGTAAGGGAGTTGGTGTCAGATAGCCTTGATGAACATCACCTAGGATGACCTGGAGCAAGTTACTTAACCACTTTGCATCTCCATTTTTTCATCCCTTTAATGGAGATCTAAAACAATGGCTACTTCACAGGGTGGTTGTGAGGGTTAAAAAAAGCTTAGAACTATGTGTGGCATGTGGTAATTGCTATCCAGATTTTTGCTATTACTATTCCTTAATAGGTCTGGTGTGTCTTTGCCTCTGGGCTTTTATACTTTCTCTTCTCTTTCCATATTTCTTCATGGGGCTGACTCTCAATTGTTCTTCAAGATCCAGCTCAGTGGTGGCTCTTTGTTTGGAGTATTTTCTCACATGTCTCTAGCCTGGGTTACATCCTCTCTGAATTTCTAGCCACCTGGCTATGACTTCTGTCATAACCTCATAACATATTGGAGCTACTATGGGTTTACTTGTCTGCATGGACTATGAGCATGGACCATTTGTTTTCCCCCTCCCCTCCCTTCCATTTTCCCTTCCTCCATTCCTTCCTTCCTTCCTTCTTCCTTTCTTGAGTATAAGGGAGATACCAGGTAAATGTTTGTTGAATGGATAAATAAATCAATTTTCCCTCCATTTCTGTCTCCTTTTTTCCTCCCTCCCTCCCATTCTTCTCTTCTACTTTCTTACCTTCTTTTCTTCCTTTCTGTCAAACTTCTTCCCTTCCTTTGCTCTCAAACTTGGCACTTGATGCATTACCTTAGTTATTCCTCACAGGAACTCTGTAAATTAAGCATTATGTTTATCCCCATTTTGCAGGTGTGGAAACAAAGGATCAGGATGATGGGCAACTTGCCCATCCAAAGGGGTAGACCCCTTACAGAGTTGTCTTCCAATGTGGCTGTCTCCACTCAAAGCATTTTGGCAATTTTTCCTTGGAATTCCTTTCTGGCTAGTCTATGAACCACATAAGAAAACCAGTCTTAGTTTTGGTCACTCTCAGAAAAGATGATTTCCAGTCTCATCATCCCAATTCATCATGTTTGTTTCCAAAAACTTAGATCATCTCATAAATCTGTTTTGTGCTGGTCTCAGTCTATCAATAACTAGAACTGTGGTTGTATTGGCCTTGTGGTTCTTACTGTGATTGCAAGATGCCCTTGAGCAATAATCAGCAAGAAACTTTGAAGGCATATTACTTAAAAGACCTGGAAATTGAACAGCACCACTGGGGGCATACAGTGAGCTCATGGGTAGAGAGTACATGGGCCTGAGGTTCTCCTTTTATTGGGGTCAAGGGAAGAGGGTACCTAGGGTTTTGTGGGCTCATTCTTTATTGGTGAATTTAAAACCTAAGAGGGGAGATTTAAAGTGTTGGAAGAGAAAAAACAAGTAGCTCAAATGTTCAGTTACTCAAGATCTCTAAAACAAAGGAGCCTCAGTTGGAGGAGGCAGTATGGCTTTTTATCTAGTTGTGTGGTTGGCAATGCCTTTATTTGAGATAGCCATCATTGAAGTGGATGCCTCTTTGAAGTGGATGCCTTGGTAATCAAAGCTTAAGTCAGGTACTTTCATTGCAAAAGAGAAATAAAACAATTGTCAGGACTTCTATAAGTATGTCCATTCTTGCTGCTTTTATTCAACATGTTATTAGTACTCCTAGCCCCAGTAATTAGGTAAGAAAAAAATTAAAAGGCATCCAAATTGGTAAGGAGGAAATAAAACCATTTCACTATTTGCAGATGACATGGCATTATATATAGAAAACTCTAAAGACTCCACCAAAAAACAAAACAAAACAAAACTACTAGAACTAATAAATGAATTCAGTAAAGTTGCAGGATATAAAACTAGCATACAGAAATCAGTTGCTTTTCTATACACTAATCTATACACTAATATCAGAAAGAGAAATTCAGAGAACAATTCCATTTATAATTGTATCAAAAAGAATAAAATACTTACAAATAAGTTTAAGCAAGGGGGTGAAAGTTCTGTACTCTGAAAATTTAAGACATCGATGAAAGATATTTCAGGTGGCACCAGCAAATGGAAAGATACACCATGCTCCTGGGTTGGAAGAATTAATATTGCTAAATTAATATTGTTAAAATGTCCATACTCAAAGTAATCTACAGATTCTGTGCAATCCCCATCACAATATTAATGTCATTTTTCACAGAGCTAGAACAAAGAATCCTAAAATTTGTGTGAAACCACAAAAGATCCCAAATAGTCAAAACAATCCTGATAAAGAACAAAGCTGGAGGTATGACACTCACTGATTTCAAGCTATACTGCAAAGCTATAGTAATCAAAACAATATGGTACTGACATGGAAACAGACACACAGATTAATGAAATAGAATAGAATCAAGAAATAAACCCATACATATATAGTCAACTAATCTATGACAAAGGAGGCAAGAATATAAAATGGGAAAAAGACAGACTGTTCAATAAATGGTATTGGGAAAACTGGACAGCTACATGCAAAAGAATGAAACTGGACCACTATCTTAGACCATGTAAAAAATAAATTCAAAATGGATTAAAGACTTGAATGTAAGGCCTGAAATCATAAAACTCTTAGAAGAAAACATAGGCGATAAGTTCTTTGACATCAGTCTTAGCAGTATTTTTCTGGATATGTCTCCTCAGGCAAGGGCAGTAAAAGCTAAGATAAATGGGATTACATCACAGTAAAAAGCTTTTGCACAGCAAAGGAGACCATCAACAAAATGAAAAGGTGACCTACGGAATGGGAGAAGATACTTGCAAATCATATATCTGATAGGGGGTTAATATCAGTATATATAAATAACTTCTGTAACTTAGTAGAAAAAACAATCTGATTAAAAAATAGGCAGAGGACATGAATAAACATTTTTCTAACGAAGACATACAGATAGTAAACAGGCACAGGAAAAGATGCTTAACATCACTAATCATCAGAGAAATGCAAATCAAAACCACATTGAAATATCACCTCACACCAATTAGACTGGCTATTATCAAAAAGACACAAAATAACAAGTGTTGTTGAGGATATCGAGAAAAGGGACCCCTTCTACTCTGTTGGTGGGATGTAAATTGGTGCAACCACTATGGAGAATAGTATGGAGGCTCCTCAAAAAATTAAAGAGAACTATGAACTACCATATGATCCAGTAATTCCGCTTATGGGTATTTATCTGAAGAAAACAAAAACACCGATTAGAAGAGATATATGCACTCCTATGTTTATGGCAGAATTATTTACAATAGCCAAGACATTGGAAGCAACCTAAGTGTCCATAATAGATGAATGGATAAGGTGTGTGTGTGTTTATATCTCACACTGAAATATTACTCAGCCATAAAAAAAGAATGAGATCTTGCCATTTGTGACAACATGGGTGGATCTAGAGGGTATTATGCTGAATGAAATAAGTCAGAGAAAGCCAAATATTTTATGATTTCACTTATATGTGGAATCTGAAAAACGAGACAAATGAACAAACAAAACAGAAACAGACTCTTAGATACAGGAAACAGATTCTTGTCTACCAGAGTGGATCAGTGTTGGTGGAAGCAGGTGAAGTAGGTGCAGAGGATTAAGAAGTACAAACTTCTAGTTATAAAATAAATGAGTCACAGGGATACAATGTACAGCATAGGGAATATAGTCAATAATATTGTAATAACTTTGTATGGTGACAGATGGTAACTAGACTTATGGGATCATTTTTGTAATGTACAAAAATATGAAATAACTATTACACACACCTGCAACTGATGGGATACTATATGTTAATTATACCTCATCAAAGAAAATATTTGCCATCATCAGGAATATTTAAATGACTTGACAGTTGCACTGTCTGTTCC
This sequence comes from Herpailurus yagouaroundi, assembly GCF_014898765.1. NCBI lineage: Eukaryota > Metazoa > Chordata > Mammalia > Carnivora > Felidae > Herpailurus > Herpailurus yagouaroundi. Next base: position 12,203,266 of record NW_024412444.1, read on the forward strand.
CAAGAGGTTTGGCAGCAGTCACATTACTGGGCTGAAGGCTGTCAGTACTCCCGTGGACTTTGTTTTGATGTGATTTTGGGATGGGGAGCTGGTGGAGGGAGGTTATATTACCTTATAATCTTACCTCATGTTTCTTTGTGGCAGATTTATTGAGATACAATTTACGTAGCATACAATTCCCACCTCTAACATGTAAAATTCATTGGTTTTTAGTATATTCACAAAGTTGTACAATCAACACCACTATCTACTTCCAGAAAATTTTCATCACCCCCAAAAGAAATCCCATACCCTGTAGTAGTCACCCTCCATTCCCCCTACTCCAGCCACCTTGTCAGTCACCAATTTATTTTCTGTCTGCAGATTTGCTTATTCTGGATATTTCATATCAATGGAATCCTACTACATGTGGTTTCTTGTGACTGGCTTCTTTCACATGGCATAATGTTTTTAAGGTTTATCTATGCTATAGTGATACAATGTGTATCAGTACTTCATTGATTTGTATGGCTAAATAATACTCCATTGTGTGGATATACTGCATTTTATTTATTCATTCATCAGGTGATTGACATATAAATTGTTTCTACTTTTTGGCTACTATGGATATTTGTATATGAATCAACTGATGAATGGATAATGCAATGTGGTATGGTTCTATAATGGAATAATATTCACCTGTAAAATGAATTAAGTATGGATATGTGCTACAACATGGATGAGCCTTGAAAGCATGCTACATGAAAAAGCAACGTATTGCATACTTCCATGGATATGAATATCCAGACTAGGTAAATACATAGAGACAGAAAGTAAACTAGAGGTTTCCAGGGCCTGGGGATAGGAAGGAGGAAGGGAAATGACTGGCTTAAAAGTATAGGGTTTCTTTTTTTTTTATTTTCTCATCTGTCACCATGCAATGTTATTACAATACTGACTATTTTCTCTGTGCTGTACTTTCATCTCTGTGACTTATTTTATAATTAGAAGTTTGTACTTCTTAATCCCCTCACCTATTTCACCTATCACCCCTATACTCCTTCCCTTGTCAACCACCAGTTTGTTCTTTGTATTTATGAGACTGTTTCTGTTTGTTCATTGTTTTATTTTTTAGATTCCGTGTATAAGTGAAATCATATGGTTTTGTTTTTCTCTGACTCATTTTACTTAGCATAATACCCTTTATGTCCATCCATGTTGTCACAAATTAGAAGGTCTCATTCTTCTGTATGGTTGAGTGTGTATGTATACACACACACATATTTTCTTTATCTGTTTATCTATCGATGGACACTTAGGTTACTTCAATATTTGGCTATTATAAGTAATGCTGCAGTAAACATAAGGTTGAATATATCTTTTGAATTAGTATTTTCGTTTTCTTTGGGTAAATATTCAGTAGTGGAATCACTGGATCAGATGGCAGTTCTATTTTTGTTTTTAACTTTTTGATAAATCTCCGTACTGTTTTCCACAGTGGTTGCACCAATTTACATTCCCACCAATAGTACTTAGGGTTCCCCTTTTTTTCCACGACCTTGCCAACACTTGTTATTTCTTTACTTTTTGATAATAACCACTCTGACTGATGTGAAGTGATATCTCATTGTGGTCTTAATTTGCATTTTCCTGATGATTAGTGATGTTGAGCATCTTTTCATATGCCTGTTGACCATCTGTATGTCTTCTTTAGAAAAATGTTTATTCAGGTCCTCTGCCCACTTTTTCATTTTGTGCTCATTTTGTTTTCCCTCCCCTAACTTTGTATCTGGTCTACAGGTAGAGTGTGTATTTGGTGATTGAATGAGGAACTGCTGTTTTGGAAGCATCCTGGTTTGTTCCTAGGACGAAAATGCCTTCAGGCTTATGGCTGCCTATTCTGACCAGCCTGGGGGTTGGCTCTATTGGGAAGGTGTCGCAGAATTTACCAACTGTTGTCAAGCAACTGTTTATTTTCTTATAACCAGTAACTATTTTGTTTCTCTGGTGTTTTCACTCTGATTTTGGTTAAAATAGTGACCTGGAATAATATGTGGGTACTTGTGGAATGTTTTGCTTTCTTCCCTGGTAATATACCAAAGACTTTGGGTTCCTAGGTCAGAGAGACTTAGGAAAACAAAAGGTGGAATTGACCTAACTTTTTCTTCTTCTTCTTTTTTTCTTTCTTTTGATCACATTTATCAAACAGCAGTGCTATAGATTTTGTGTAGATTATGGGTCTTTGCTGTGATTAGCAGTTGTTTTTCTTTTTTTCTTTTATTTTCTCCGTGAAGGTACTTTATGTTGATTCTTTCTGTTAAATATCCTTTGCTTGCACTGAACATTTCTTTGTGTTGATTTTTTGCTTCATTTTTGTTTTCCATTTCCCATGCTGTTCAGTTACTGGATGCCCGAAGAACCAAGGTTGGTCCACTGTTTGCAGCTTGTTTGTTTTGCTCTGCACAGCCTCACCTCCTTGTGTGTTTGTGTCTGTCCCTGTCTGCATTTGTTCCCTTTTGCTTGCAGATGCAGTAATCCTGTTTACTAAACCTGTTCACAGCTTTATTTGTAAAAAATAAAGTCCTTGTTTGTGTCTACTTGTAGTGGATGCTATTATTTTCATTTTTTAAATGGAAATGCATTTCTGATGGAAAATAATGGATAGTAGAATAAAGAACACCTTAGGAAACAGGGAATACTGACTCTGGAGCATTGCGGGCATAAAGAAGGTGTGTTTGTGAGACTTTCCCTTCTAACCCTTTCCACTTACTCAGTTCAATCTCTTTAGATGTATAATTTCCCTGTGACTGACACTAATATACTGTTTCTGTGTATGTGTACATTTCTCTTCTCCTAAGACATTCAGAAAGCATCATTGAATTAGTTTCCCCCTCTCCATGTGCTGTCCCATGCTTCTGAAGTCACCCTGGAGGACTTCACGGCTGGCCCTCTGGACCTCGTGATTAACATTCCATCTTCATAGTGTGGTAGCAGCAAAAAGCACTTGGCATTTCCATTGACTTTGTCCCCTTCTTTCTCCTCTCCTGCTCCATCTTTCTATCACAGCACCTGCAGTTGACAATCCAAGCCCTTCAGGATGAGCTTCGAACCCAGAGAGACCTCAATCACCTCCTACAGCAAGAGAGTGGCAACCGTGGAGCCGAGCACTTCACCATTGAGCTGACTGAAGAGAACTTCCGGCGGCTCCAAGCTGAGCATGACAGACAAGCTAAGGAGCTGTTCCTTTTAAGGAAGACCTTGGAGGAAATGGAGTTGAGAATTGAAACACAGAAACAGACCCTCAACGCCCGAGACGAGTCTATTAAAAAGCTTCTCGAGATGTTGCAAAGTAAAGGTTTGCCTTCTAAAAGTCTTGAGGATGACAATGAGCGGACACGGCGGATGGCAGAGGCTGAGTCTCAAGTCAGCCACTTGGAAGTGATTTTAGATCAGAAAGAAAAGGAAAACATACATCTTAGAGAGGTAAGGATATTCACTCTATTTCCTCAAAGCCATATTTTACAAGTGAAAACATGTTACCAAGTTATTTTCACAGGTTGGAAGATATCTGCAGCCTTAACAAAATTTCCTGGCATCTGTTTTATAGTCTTCCTATCTGCTTATCACCTTTAAACTAGAATTTTGCATTAGTTCTTCTCTCTGCTCACCATACATATGTTCCATTGTTACTCGACACGTATTCGGGATCCAAGTATGTGCAGCACATGCCAATTCTAAGGTGGCTTACAACTACTTTCCCACAGATGGCCATAGTTTCAGGGTTTAGATGGTTATCAAATATCATCTCTCTAAAGGAGGAAAAGAAATAGGTGATTAGCAAAACAATGAACTTACATATTTTCATAGCTGAATTGGGGTAACATTTGTAGAAAGTAAAGCATATAGATCTTTCCAGGAAGAATGGTAAAATGTGCAGACCAGTTTTGAACATTTAGGTTTAAGACCATCTTTGTCTGCATTTTCTTTTGTCTAAGACAAGCTGTTCCAGGTTTTCTGAGTATGCATTTTATACTTAGTGGATTAAAATCATTTGAAGTCCTTCAGAGGCAGCCTCTCTGGCCTGCCACCACTCTTGAATGTTGGGATGCACAGATATCTGAGGATATGTAGTTGGGTAGAGCTTATACAAAATGTGGGTGATAGCCAAAGCTTGAAATTTTTATAACGGTTTCTTGCCACTATGGTGGATATGGATCTCAAAAGTACCGTGTAGGCAAAATGCTATGGGAGACACAGATCTCACAGAAAATAGGAAGCAATAACATGGCATTAAGTATATTTAAAAATATGCTATAGCAATAAATAAAAATTCCAAAAGATATTTACATTCAGGCCAAACTAGATTTTTGGCGTCATATACCTTTTTGGATGGGCAGTTCTTGTTTTTTATTTTATTTTATTTTTTAATGTTTATTTATTTTTGGGAGAGAGAGAGAGAGAGAGAGAGAGAGAGAGAGAGAGAGAGAGAGAGAATGAATCTGAAGCAGGCTCCAGGCTCTGAGCTGTTAGCACAGAGCCCAATGCAGGGCTTGCGCTCATGAGCTGTGAAATCATGACCTGAGCTGAAGTTGGATGCTCAACCAACTGAGCCACCCAGGCACCCTGGATGGGCAGTTCTTGTGAGTTACTTGTTTCTCTGATGTAGAGTATATTTGTTTAAAACATTTGAGCAGACTTTTGTGTCTTCAGACTTAATGTCCCCCATACCTATTCTCCCTTGTTTTATTTTCATGAGACATTAGCAACATGCTTGGGAAACCACATGACTTGGTTTTGTATTGAGATGCTTAAAGAGATGTTTTGTTGGGCCTGGGTCTTCCCATCCATAATGGAATGGGAAGAATGAATGTCATGGGCAGGCTTCTAAGATGGCCCCCAATGATTTGTACCTCTTGGAATTCATGCATTTGTGTAAATCCACATCCTTGAGTATAGGCTGAACCTAGTGACTAAACAATAGAATATGGTGAAAGAAATAGGATGCCAATGTGACTTCTATGATTAGATTACATAAGACTTATTTCCATCTTGTTAGCCAACTTTTTTGTGCTCTCACCTTGCTGCTTTGATGAAGCAAGCTGCTATGGAGAGACGCCCATGTGGTGAGGGACTGAGAGTAGCCTCTAGTCAACATGCAGTGAGGAACTGAGACCCTCACTCAAACAGCCACAAAGAACTGAAAATTGACAACAACTATTTTGTGAGGTTGGAAGTGGATCTTTTCCCAGTGCAACTTTCAGATAAGATGACAGGCCCTGGGCTGACACCTTGACTGCAGCTTTGTGAAAGACTATGAAGCAAAGGACCCAGCTAAGCTATGCCTGGATCCCTGATCCCCAGAAACTGTGATATAATAAATGTGTGTTGTTTTAAGCTGCTGAATTTGGGGATAATTTGTTACACAGCAATAAATAGCTAATACAGTGGAGCAGAAACTAATCTCTTCCTGCCTTACTCCACAGAAGAGGAGCAATAACTGCTGGCATGTAATCCCTTGCACATAGAATGACTGGATTTTGAAATTTTGGTTTTGTTATCTTAGAACTATAGCTAGGAGATCACCACAGTTGAAAAAAAAAGCTGCTGCTTTATTTTGGGTACCAAGGGGTCATGTTGCATGTACAGCAGGGCAGTGATGCCAGAGAAACCTCTATCTGCAGCATTGACCTTGACTCCATGTTGGGGTCTTGTGGTCAGGGTAGAGTCATTCCCTTTCTGTTATTGAATTCTGCTCATTGGTAGCACTAAGTAGATGGTGCCTTGCTACTGTGTGGATGCCTCCATTTAAATGAATCTAAACACAGTTCAATTTGTGTTTTATGAGATTAGCTTGTCCTCCCAGTGGTCTGGCATGGAAATAGGTCACGTTCAAAGTCTTAAACATCAGTAAAAGAGCCCACAGAGAGTGGTACAGAAAATGTAGCCCAACACATCCAGCTAGTTTCCTTGAGTATCAGATAAAAGTCAGTGGATTGCCTTTTTCTTTGCTTACCAAGAAGGGAGCATGTAGAAAAGGTGTCTCTATATAAAAAAAAATCTCATTTTAAACTTAACAAACAAGACTTGGAGCTCTGAAAGGACCTTCCCCAAGAGAAGGATCATTCTGGCTTCTGAAAGCCATTTGCTACATTTTCAGGAATTTTGTGAGCCTGCTTTTAAACCATTGATAACTTGAAATTAGTCTTGGTGGGAGTATTTACACCACAGAAATCAGCAAATGCTACCCCCAGGGCCTACACCTCTGTCACCCCATCCGTAAAGCCCATTCACCACATCTCTGAATAAATGCCAGGAAATGTTTTCCCACAATACATCATGAAGAGGCAAGTTAAATAGTGCAAGAATTATGAGTTCCTCAACCAGTCATCATTCGTTGAAAGTTTTCATATCAGCATATGGATAGATGCTTATGTGTCAGTCGCTTTGAAGAATGCTTTACGTTGATTCCTATTTAACTCTCACAACCACCTCATTCATTCATTTATCCATCCATTCAATGAACATTTAATGAGGATCTGTTTGGGGATAAAGCAGTAGTAACTAATAAAGTTTGACTTCATTGTGCTTGTATTTGTTGGGGTGAAATGTAATTTAACAGTTAAACAGAGAAGCATCATGAAGAAAACAAGAGGATGAAGAACTAGTGACCTGGGTGGGGCCAACTTGATTATTGGGTGATCAGGGAAGGCCTCTTGCAGGGGGTGATATTGTGAACTGAGACTTGCATGACAGAAAGGAACAGGCCATGTGAAGCTCTCAGAAGATTCTTCCAGTCATGTGAAAAGACCCATGCCTGGGAGGTAGGTTCTATTATTTTGCCCATTTTACCTGGAGGAGCTGAGGGACGGGTGGCACTTAGAAGCTTGCCCAGTGTCCCTCAGCTAATAAGTGGTGAAGCTGTTATTTGAACCTGGCCGACTCCAGACTTTCAGCTCTAAAACCATTTCATTGATCCCTTTTCTAGAGGAATCTTTCCCCAAATGGGCTCTGCAGAACAGCCATTTTGTAGGATGTTGATAAAGTCCTATGAGAGAAAAAGGGCTGCAGGGCCAAATGAATTTGGGAAAATGCTGGATTCCATAGAGTTTACTATAGGACTCCTCAGACTCCTTAATATGCAAGTGTATGTCAGTCATTCCCAGGAAGGGGAAGTTCCTCAAGCCCATTTAATTTGCTTTTGTCTTGCTGCACTGGTGTTCTTTTTAAACACTTTGGAAAAATGCTATGCTAGAAAATAAAAAGCGTGCTTTTAATTTGTGACCTGCAAAATACGTAAAAATATACAATTAGTTGTTTCCCATGGCCAAATAACTGGGTAATTTCCTCCATTAGTTATTCTAGAAGGCAAAGTTTATTGTAAGCTGTTTCCATATTCTCTACTGAGTTTTAGAATGTTCTTCTGTCAGGGTATTTTTTTACTTTTTAGTGGAAAAATGTGGCTGACTACTTTTGGAATTAAAGCGGTAAGAATAGCCCAGCTTGAATAAAGAAGTAGCCTGATCTCTGTTAATTTAAATGAATTTAAAACAGGATTTAAAGTGTACTTGAGGTTTTAAGTTCAGTGTGTTCCTGATTTCTTTTTCATTTTGCGTGGTTCAACCCAGTTGGGGCTAGATGGCGTAATGCTGGGGAATAGAGTGCTAGTGGTTTTATGACTCATTCTCAGGCAGAGGTGTTGGATCTCATATAAACCTCATCTCCTGGAATACTGGTTTTGTTTAGGCTATTGTTTGAGGAGATTTTGAGTTGGCAGGAGTTGCACATGGGGAGGGTCAGGTTGCTTTAGTGTCTTGTTATCTTTCGGTGGTCTGGAAAAGGCTGAGGGCGAAACCACTTCTTTGCCTGGCAGGAAACAACAACAAAAAGATTATGATCTCAACTTATTTGGAATACCAAAACTATTGCCCAAGAACTACAACTGATGTGCTAATGTGAGCTGAAGTGTTGGCTGAAACACAGCATTACTCACTAGTGTCGTGTGATACTTTGGATACAGGTTGATTTGATAAGACATTATTTGATGTGGTAATAGTTTACCTTGTTCTTTAGCTTTTTCTGCAGAGAACATATTGTTCCTTGTAAAGATTTTGGTAATCAAGTACCCAAAATCCTATTGACTTAGTTAAAGAAAAAGTGGTTTTATATACCAAATCCCCCTATATTCACTCCCCTTAATATTTTCTCGCTGGTCCTTCGAAGGGTCAGGAGTCTCTGCATTCATTGCACTGTAGGTTTTTGAAGGGAAAGGACATATGTTGTGCTGACATGTCTGTTGATTTCCTATGCTTAATCATTTTGGGCTACTTGCCCATCTTTGGTAGCAAGAGCTGAAGAGCACTCAAGTCATTGGGTGCCACAATTACTACCAACCCAGGACCACTAAAGCCCTCAGGAGACTGGGCCTGGGCTTCCCACCATGCTGTCATTGGGGCAGGGAGGAGGAGGGCAGGGCAACATGAATTCTTGCTTTCTTCATTTATTTATCCAGGTTGTCTCCGAGCCAGTGGGAGATCCACCAAGGCAAAGTCTGTGACCTAGAAGTTCTTGAGCTCAGGACCTAAGAAGTCCTTTTACTGATGGCTCAGACCTCCACTATATGATCTTTGCTCAGACTTTTAAACTCCATCGTAGTCACCCTTATCTAAAAACCACATGGTCTTTTTGTAACATAAACTTGTCTCTAGTTCTGCTGGCTGAACCATGATTTTGCCAATGCAGGCATTTCTAATTCTGATTCTACAGATTTAACATGTTCTATTTCTACCAACAAAGCTTATCACAGAAAATATTCCTAAACACCATTGGCCATGTGAACATTTTACATACTTTCTCTTGCAAGAGTTATTTCATATATATATATTATAGAATCTAACAATTGCTCTCTTTTTTAATAAAGTGAGTTTCTTACCTGATTACTACATCTCATCCATATTCCCAGGCCTCAAATATTGCCTGCAGGTGCTCAGTAAATGTTTGACAGAATGAAAAAATAATTAAAAAACAACTAGAGAATTTCTCTGTGATTTATTTTGCCAGTATTGGAGGGGTGGTTCATAATGATTGTAGTGCCATGCTCTTTTATGTTTTCTCTGTCATTGCTCTGTGTTTAGCATGGAGCAGGAACTTGAGTGTAACCCTAACTGGAAGTTTTCTTTTCGTTTTTTTTGAAACTGTGTTGGATGTCATAGAATGCATGCCGAGCATCCATATGCTGTGGGAGCACCTTAGCCAAGTTTGTGGTCTTGTTCAAGGATTCAGGTGGGCAGTAAGAGAACCAGCTCACACTTACTGAGGCTTATTTTGTGATAGGTTCTGTAGTACATAAATACTGTTTTCATCATTCCCATCACACAGATAAAGAGACTGGGCACAAAGAAGTAAGTAATTATTTCCAGTCACACAAAGCAAATGCTAGAGCCAAGATCAGAACCTTGGATGTCTGGCTCCAGAGTCTATACCTGTCACCATCACATGCTACTATTTCTCAGGGTGGTGTACTAAGAGGACATTGGATGGCACTTACACGCAGTGCAGCTTAGAGGCAGGAGGCTGACGACTGGCTTCATCCAATACAGAGCTGGTCTTCAAAGGCAGGAAGAATTTCAACACACAGGGGTGGTGGAGAAATATGATTGGAAAAGAGATGGCTGATCCAGGCCTCAGAGGCAGGAACTGTGGTGGGTTTGGGGGTGCCATGAGTCTGGAACAGTTGAAACTCCACCTATCAGGAAGGAAAAGAAACAAGGCTGAATAGGTGGTTTGAGGTCAGGTTGCTGAGGGCCCTGAATGTGTGACACAGGGGATTGGCTTTTACTCGGTAGGCTCTGGGCAGCCTTTGAAGGAGTTTTTCCAGGAGAATGGCATGATCAGAAAAGATTGTTAGTGCTAATTGATACTGGATTGGGGAGGAGGAGGCATGGAGACTAGTTAGAAGAATACCATGGTTGTTCAGGTCACCAAGAGTCTAAATCTGGGCGGTAGCCCCAGAAGTTGAAGGGAAAGGTCATCTCTGCTTGCCGGCAGGACCTTGACAACTTGGGAACCCAGTGCTGAGAGCTGTGAGGAGCAGGCAGCCTCTGGTGGCCTGGGTGCAGGTAGATGGGGGGATAGTGAGTAAATGGGAGTGGTCAGCAAGAGGCACTAGGGTTGAAGAAAGACTTGAATGTGTTGAGTTTGATGAGATCCTGCTGGAGCTACCCAACCAAGGTTGAGAATGTGGCTGAGGAAATGATTGTGAAGTTCTGCCTAAGTGCACAAGGCATTTCTGACTATTGGTCACATGTTTGTTGTTGCTGTTATTTTCACACAAACTTGATCATTTGTAGCTACCAAGCCCCCAGTCTCTGTGATCGTTCCAAAGCCTGCCATGTCATTTAGTCCTACTGTTGTTTAAGAGGTGACCTTAGGAACTGCATACTTTTCTTTCATGCTTCTTTTCTAAGCATTTAATTTTGAATATATCTTTTGAGATTACATGGAAATTTCATTGACTGATACCAACTTGATACAGATTCTCTTTGTTCTCACTGAATTCCATTTTCTCCAAGCTCTCTGTACATGATGAATGCCAATGAAACAAGTTTACAGGAAAGCACTCGGTCTGGACTCTTATTAACAACATTTCCAAAAGCAGTATTTCATAACTTTTACCCACACATTTCTAATGACAAAGAGAATGTACCTGTTGCTGTTGCTGTTTAGCATCATTTGTCTTATCTTTAAATTCTAATACATCCTTTAGTTTGAACACTGCATGCTAATTTGAAATGGTTCAGATTTTACCCCATATTGATTTTAATGAGTACCATTGATTGCTTTTTACAGTAACAGAGACTGGTGGAGCCCTAGGGAGCCATTAGGCACAAGGCATTTTGGAACCTGCTGAGAAAAGAAAGTGGTAGGGTAGAGGGAGGTGAGGGGAGGTGACAGGGATGGGGGAGAATGTCAGGTAGTTATGCTAGGAGAGACTCTCATTACTGTTCTCATTGCCCTGTCCTCTTGCTCTACCTTGGGTGTGATGGCTTTTTGAAAAATATTATTTTGGCAGCTGACCTAATTTATTATTGTCATCATTTGGTGAAACCAGGCACCACAAATGAAAACTCAGTGGTGAGAAAGTACTCATACTTCAGTATGTCACAAGCTGTGGCAATGGGAAGATGAGACAACTCAACTCTACCAAGGTCCTACCTGTCTTGGATGGAACATCAGCTAGTACCTTGCATAGGAAGGAGGCTTCGTAGTTTATAGAGCACACTCCTGTTTTGTTTTGTTTTGTTTTATTTTATGTTAGTTTGTTTTGTTTTGTCTTATTTCATCTCATTTCATTTTTTTGAGAGAGAGGGGGCACGAGTGAGGGGCAGAGAGAGCAGGAGAGAGACAGAATACCACGAGGGGCAGAGAGAGAGAGAGAGAGAATCAGGGCTCATGTGAAGCAGGGCTCGAGCTCACCCCCATCAGGGCTCAAAGAACACACTCCATTTTAATGCTTTCCTATGAAACTCCTGGTAATCCTGTGAGGAAACTGAGGCTCAGAGAAATTAAGAAGTGATGACAAGTAATATTTTCTGGACACTCATGAGCATCAGCCTGTGCTCATCAATTTCCAAGGAGTGCCACTTAATGCTCCCAGCAATACTCTGGGGTGGGTAGTGGTTTCCTGCCTCTCAGATGAGGAGGCTGAGGCCCAAATGGGTGATGTCTGGTTTAGCTTTTTAGAGCAAGTAGTGATGGATTTGGGATTCGAATTTAGGCCTGCTGTTTCCAGGCACCTGTTCCTACCACTCTTTGATGATGCCAGGGATAATTCCTGGGTAGACCAGAGACTAGAATTCTAGTCTTCTGACTTCTTGCTCAGGGATATTTTCTCCATAAATGCCAAAAAGGAGAAAAATAATGCAAAAGGCTCTGATTTTTTTTTCTTGCTACATCTTATCAGGACTCGTTGAATCCAGGACTGTAAATCTGTGAGGTCACTGGGCAGTGGAAAGGTTAAATAGTGCCATGCAGAGTGCAGCGTCCGAACTGGATCTCCTTAGTCCACTTGTGGCTCATAAAAGTTAAAGTACTATCTTAAAATATGAAGAACAGTACTGCACATCTAGGCCCTCCATGAATTCCTAGGGAATAGATGAATTTTTGTGAATAGATAATAAGGAGAACAGTAGGTGCTTAGAGCTGTCCTTCTCCATTTTATCTGTTCAATGTTAGCCTTCCTTTTCAGTGTTTTAACTCTGTCATTATTTCATTGCCTAAAAGAAATGCTTGGCCTCCCCAAATTGACTTTACTTTATATCTAGTTTTTGTAGGGTATTTTGGGTTTCTCTTTATGTCAGTTGTGAGACATTAAAACTGTATTTATAACTTCCTAATAAGTGCTCTTCTAAGTGGCTAAAATTTGATAGAGCAAAATCTACTTTCCCACCCACTCTGGCTTAGATGTGAAAGAGGAAACTATTTGTATTTCCAATTTGGCACATAGGTTGAAGAATGTCTTAAATGTTTTGGGTAAAGTGTTAAATAAGGCAATGTGAGTGCTTGCTGGGTAATCCCTACGATTGGCTTAGAGTTACAGCAATTGTAACTTACATAAAGAATGAATCAAATCCTCCTTAATAAAGGAAATATATAATAATATATGAGTGGTTTTTAGAAAAAGGAAATAAAGATGAGTGAGCCTTTAGAATAAATATAAAGACTTACTACTCAATCAGATCAAGAGTGGGCATACTATAGCTTGTGGGGAAACATGGCTCACCATCTGTTTTTTTATTGTCTGGGAACTAAGAATAGTTTTTACATTTTTAAATGGTTATATTTCAAATAGTTATATAAATATATAATATCCTAAATACGTGTGTGTGTGTGTGTGTGTGTGTGTGTGTGTGTGTGTGTGTGTAATATCTAAATAGTTGCTAAAAAGAAAACTTTTGATTTTACCTCCTGGCCCTCAAAGCCCAAAATATTTAATACTTGTCCCTTTAAGAAAAAGTGTGGTGCGTGGGGCACCTGGGTGGCTCAGTCGGTTAAGCGTCCTACTTCAGCTCAGGTCATGATCTCACAGTTCGTGAGTTCAAGTCCCATGTTGGGCTCTATGCTGACAGCACGGAGCCTGAGCCCACTTTGAGTTCTGTGTTTCTCCCTCTCTCTCTGACCCTCCTCTGCCCCTGCTCACACTCTGTCTGTCTCTCTCTCTCTCCCTCTCAAAAATAAATAAACATTAAAAAAATTTTTAAGAAAAAGTGTGGTGCCTCCTGAATTAGATGATAAGTAAATAGTTTTTGAATCAAGATGTTTGGTAAAAAGCATATGTACAATTTGTTATATTTCAAATATCAAATCTCACTATTTTTGTATAGCTTTTGAGTTTTTTTTTAATGAGAGACAATATTTTTTCCTGTCAGTTCTGCCTGTATTTATACCTTTCCAATTATTAGGCTGGTGTTTTTCATCTCACCTTGGGTATTGCCAGTTATCACAAAAGTCTGCAGCTCTTCCCGGAGTAGTGGGTGTTGGGGAGGTAACCTGTGGGTTAAAAAGGGACTGTGTGGGAAGAATTCACTAACCTATAAAGTGCCAGAGAAATGGAGATTGCCATTCAAACTCCAAAAGAACCAGGAATTCCTGACCTAATTAAAACAGAGCTTCCAACTCCTCCTCCCTCCCCCCACCCCCCAATGCCTGTGCTTACTGACAGTTTTTAGGCCTACACAATACTTTAGTAAATCTGTGGCTTCTTTGAAGGAACTGGCCTGAAAAGGAAACTGTCTGTGTATAAATAAGTCATGTTAAAAGATACTTATATGTAGTAATTGTTGGTATGCCATAGATTTGCTAGGTTTTCCTGTGGAAAGTATTCTTAATCAGGTAAAGCCAGGGCCTGGTCAGGATAACAACCAAGAAATCCCCTTACCACCTGTCCTTCCTTCAGCCTCTAAGGCAGTCAGATCTGTTTTGGTAACGTGTGGGCTGAGTTGTCAGCTGTATGAACATAGTTAATTTTGGGAAAAGACCCCACCTATTTTTGAAATTTTGCTTCCTTGGTGTGGCCCAGGGTTTCTCCATCTCAGCACTATTGACATTTGGGGCAGGATAAATCTTTGTTGTGGGACTGTCCTGTGCATTGTACGATGTTTAGTAGCAGTATCGTGGGCCTCTATTCACTAGGTGCAAAAAGTACCTTTCCCCTTTCCCCAGTTGTGACAACCAAAAATGTCTCCAGACATTGAAAAAATATCTCCCAGGGGGCAAAATCACACAGACTGTGAACTGTTGGTGTAGCATGATTGACACATCCTTCTGGTGGTTGGCCTGTGGCTGTGGCAAATACAGTAATTGTCAGCCCCACCTGCTTGAAACTCTGTTTTACTGAGGAAGGGCAGCTCAGTCATGATAATTCTTGACCCAAAGACTGCCTGCAGGGGATTGAACTAGGAAACAGATGTGCTGAGGGGAGACGTGGGCTGGAGTCTGAAAAGAAACAGAAGTGTGTGTGTGTGTGTGTGTGTGTGTGTGAGAGAGAGAGAGAGAGAGAGAGAGAGAGAGAGAGAGACAGAGAGACAGAGGAAGAGAGAGAGAAAGAGGAAGAGAGAGAGAGATTGAGAAAGAAACTACTTCTGACTCCCCCTCCCTCACTCCTTCCCTCTCAGGAAAGGTGGGGTTGGGAATTAGGCAAGTCCTAGAAAATAAATTTAAGGGAGGGTTTGGGGTGGTGTTTTGATCTAAGATACCATGTGGGAAGGTCGGGACTTTGTGAAAATAAAAGATGTTTGATTCTCTGGAGTATTTATGGAGTTAATAATTATGGATCTGAGAAGACACATAACTTCCCTTTTTGACTACTGGACTCTCACTGTTAATCAGCAGTTCTATTTTACGGTAAAGGTTGTTGTCCCTGCTTTCCCCCAGATGGCCTCTGAGTCTCCCTTTCTGTTTTTTCAATAAACATTTCTCTACATGAGCTGTTATCCACCCCTTCCCCAGCTCCATCAAACTTCAGAATAATTTTGGAGTGTGGTAGTTTTATCGTGTGGAAATGTAGCACAGATGTTCAGAATTACCTTTCTTTCTCCCCTTTAAAACATCATGACCACACATGCTTTGCTCTAAGTACTATTAAGTATTTTTATTATTACTATTAAAAAAATCTTGCCTCAGGCAGAGTCCTACTAAAGCTCAAGTAAAGGCAAATATTAAAATAGCAGCAAGTATTTATGTATATTGCACTAAAAAGTCTGAACTCATATTTAGCTTTTTATGCAGTTGAAACCTTTATTTTTTGACCCACTTGACCAAGTCCTCTAGTTTAGCCCTTTTTTCCTGATTCTAAAACTTTAAGTCTAGACTATAGGATTTTGTTTGCTCTCCTTCCCCCTTCCCCAATTTTCTCTAGACTTGAGTTTTTTCTCTTTATCCCACATGTATGTTTGAACTCAACATATCCCGCATATATGTTTGAACTCATATATGTTTAAACTTCACTTAATGAGGTTTCATGGGAGGATTTGGACTGCCAGCATGAATTAGTGCATATTTTTAAAAGTTATTAATGGAGGAAAGGTCTCTTCTTGCAGAGAATTCCACGGATGAGTGGCAGAGTTTCTCTTCTTCAAGTGCTGCATATTGGGGCCAGTGATCATACACAAAGAAAATGCTTTATCAACACTCAATATCTCCCCCACTCAGAAACCTATTTGTGGAGATCAGCTGCTTCTCTAACCTTAGCTTCTTTTGGGTTTATTAGTGCCACTTTCTTTTTATATTTCTTGGCCAGACTTAAACATATTTTTCTAAATAGTTGCTAAAAAGAAAACCTCTTTAGATTTAATCACTTGAACCTGGAATGAAGAGCTCCCTCACCACCTGTGAGCACTTTTTAGCATGCTGGAAATTAATCCTGGTTTAGACAAATGATCTTTAAAGCATTGCTTTTTTTCCATCCACATCCAAATAGGAATGCATTGCAAGGTGATTTTCTTTGAAAGGGCAATGGAGATCTTCGTCCTTCTGTCAGAGTTCATACAGCAAAGAAGAGGCAAAACCTGACTGTGCCTTAGACAGCAGAAATAACACTTAATGTAGGTACTCCACCATAGCTTCATGATACCCAGTGGTCTTCCTGCCAAGAGTCTCTGTTGCAGTACTTTTATGATGCATGTCAAGATTTAGATGGTTTTAAGGACTCAAGCTTTAGTTGCTTTAAAAGACAAAATGTTGCACATGACTGGATCTTTGCCAATTCCACACTGGAAGCTTGAGACTCCTTAAAAACCTGCCAGGTGCTAACCTCAATGGATATTCTTAGGCTGCCTCTTGAGCAATTGTTACAGGGAGAGGGATAACCGGAGTTTAGTGGAGATTTGAGGATGCTTATGCTGAGCAGGGACTTCTGACACGTGATGATGACACATGATTCTCCAGAAGGCTTGAAATCTCTTGGAAGAACTCATTATGTTTTCCCCTCTTTGTAGGCTGTGGTTATCTTTGCATGCTGGCTTCTTGCTTGGTTGCCTCACAGACACAAATGTGAGGGGACTTCAGGAGAATGGTCTAAAATGACCACACTTCCTGAAATCACAGTACTCTCTTGAGAAGTCTGTGTGGCACGGTCTGTCTGAGGGCTGTCACACACAGAGAGAAAGGTTGATGGAGTGTCATCTTGGGAGGCCCTGGCAGGGTGCTTCTAATAGCATAAATCATCAGTGTTGTTGCTGCCACTGGTAAAAAATAGAAGGCTGTCTGGTGCAGGCATGAAGCTCAGTCCTGTACTCAGTTACTCCTCAGAGCAACCCTGTGAGGTGTAGGTGCTGACATTGTCCCATTACTTCATCAGGGAAGCTAAGTAGCTTGCCTAAGGCCTCAGGAGGGATGTGACCTCAGAAATGAGAACCATTGTACCTACTGTTCTGTAGAAAAGTCAAAATAATTTCTAGTCATTTCTTCCCACCCGGCTCCTCTCTGTCTCTGTGATTTGTTTTCTTTGACACTTTCCTTTTCTATTTAGGTTTCTGATGTGGCTCACGTTATGATTTCATTTAAAATCTTATTCTTTCTCTTATTAAGTTGGTTTCCTTCTCTTTTATTTTAACCTCAATCATTTCCTTCCCTTTGCATTTTCATATGCATTGTTTTATGGGGTTAATTGTCTCTCTTGTTGTGTTCCAAGTAGAAGTTCTGGGCTTTTGCAAGAGACCTAAGAATGCTAGTGAAATTTATAGAAGACTTCTGGCCCAATATAATTTTAGCCAGCAATTTTCCGTGCTTCCTGTAAAACCCTTCCATCCACCTGTGCAAGTTTATTCTTCTTTGGTCTTAAATGAAATGACCTATACAAAGCACTTTGCATGAGACTTGGCTCAACAAATGTCATTTATGTTTCTTTGAAGAAAGGTGAGGAGGGGATGAACAAGAGTTATGGTCACATCAGTTGGTCTCCTTGTAAAGCAAGTCCATGCTCCCTTTACAAACCATTGACTTCTCTTTTCAGAATCAAACCTCACTTGGTGGCATTTTATAGGTCACTTGTTGGGGCACAGGTGTTTGTACTGAGCTGTGCAAACTTGAAAGTGACCTTCTCTGCACCATCCTGGGCTCACTTTTTATTGCTTCAGAATGTTATAGACTGGATTATATTGTGTTGTAAATACCTAGTTCACAGGGTTTGAATAAACTTAAATGTAATGCATGTAATAGATGAATTATATGTAATACATGAATACATGTAAGGGCTGGCACATTGTAGGTGCTCGTTAAATATTACTTTACTATCTTTATATCTATATGTTTATCCACCTATCTATGTCTCAAGACTGTGCATTTCTTGAGTGCAGGAATCATATCTTATTAATCTTTAATATCACCAGCACCTGTCACACAGTAGGTGCTGACTGCTGGTTTATCATTATTGATACATATCTGCCTCTTGTGAGGAGAGATCATCTTTCACATCTTTAATAGATGACCAAAGTGTTTGATGTATATAGAAGATGACTGGGGAAAGAAAACATGAGATAATTAGAAGTTGTTACAACCTTTGAGATGACATAAAAGTTCTTTTTTTTTTTATTATATGAAATTTATTGTCAAATTAGTTTCCATACAACACCCAGTGCTCATCCCAAAAGATGCCCTCTTCAATGCCCATCACCTACCCTCCCCTCCCTCCCACCCCCCATCAACCCTCAGTTTGTTCTCAGTTTTTAAGAGTCTCTTATGCTTTGGCTCTCTCTCCCACTCTAACCTCTTTTTTTCCTTCCCCTCCCCCATGGCTTTCTGTTAAGTTTCTCAGGATCCACATAAGAGTGAAAACATATGGTATCTGTCTTTCTCTGTATGGCTTATTTCACTTAGCATCACACTCTCCAGTTCCATCCACGTTGCTACAAAGGGCCATATTTCATTCTTTCTCATTGCCACGTAGTACTCCATTGTGTATATAAACCACAATTTCTTTATCCATTCATCAGTTGATGGACATTTAGGCTTTTTCCACAATTTGGCTATTGTTGAAAGTGCTGCTATAAACATTGGGGTACAAGTGCCCCTATGCATCAGTACTCCTGTATCCTTTGGGTAAATTCCTAGCAGTGCTACTGCTGGGTCATAGGGTAGGTCTATTTTTAATTTTTTGAGGAACCTCCACACTGTTTTCCAGAGTGGCTGCACCAGTTTGCATTCCTACCGGCAGTGCAAGAGGGTTCCGTTTCTCCGTATCCTCTCCAGCATCTATAGTCTCCTGATTTGTTCATTTTGGCCACTCTGACTGGCGTGAGGTGATATCTGAGTGTGGTTTTGATTTGTATTTCCCTGATGAAGAGCGATGTTGAGCATCTTTTCATGTGCCTGTTGGCCATCTGAATGCCTTCTTTAGAGAAGTGTCTATTCATGTTTTCTGCCCATTTCTTCACTGGATTATTTGTTTTTTGGGTGTGGAGTTTGGTGAGCTTTTTATAGATTTTGGATACTAGCCCTCTGTCCGATACGTCATTTGCAAATATCTTTTCCCATTCCGTTGGTTGCCTTTTAGTTTTGTTGATTGTTTCCTTTGCTGTGCAGAAGCTTTTTATCTTCATGAGGTCCCAATAGTTCATTTTTGCTTTTAATTCCCTTGCCTTTGGGGATGTGTCAAGTAAGAAATGGCTGCGGCTGAGGTCAGAGAGGTCTTTTCCTGCTTTCTTCTCTAGTGTTTTGATGGTTTCCTGTCTCACATTCAAGTCCTTTATCCATTTTGAGTTAATTTTTGTGAATGGTGTGAGAAAGTGTTCTAATTTCATTCTTCTGCATGTTGCTGTCCAGTTCTCCCAGCACCATTTGCGAAAGAGACTGTCTTATTTCCATTGGATATTCTTTCCTGCTTTGTCAAAGATTAGTTGGCCATACTTTTGTGGGTCTAGTTCTGGGGTTTCTATTCTATTCCATTGGTCTATGTGTCTGTTTTTATGCCAATACCATGCTGTCTTGATGATTACAGCTTTGTAGCAGAGGCTAAAGTCTGGGATTGTGATGCCTCCTGCTTTGGTCTTCTTCTTCAACATTACTTTGGCTATTTGGGGCCTTTTGTGGTTCCATATGAATTTTAGGATTGCTTGTTCTAGCTTCGAGAAGAATGCTGGTGCAATTTTGATTGGGATTGCATTGAATGTGTAGATAGCTTTGGGTAGTATTGACATTTTAACAATATTTATTATTCCAACCCATGAGCACGGAATGTTTTTCCATTTCTTTATATCTTCTTCAATTTCCTTCATAAACTTTCTATAGTTTTCAGCATACAGATCTTGTACATCTTTGGTGAGATTTATTCCTAGGTATTTTATGCTTCTTGGTGCAATTGTGAATGGGATCAGTTTCTTTATTTGTCTTTCTGTTGCTTCAATATTAGTGTATAAGAATGCAACTGATTTCTGTACATTGATTTTGTATCCTGCAACTTTGCTGAATTCGTGTATCAGTTCTAGCAGACTTTTGGTGGAGTCTATTGGATTTTCCATGTATAATATCATGTCAAGATGACATAAAAATTCTTATCATTCATCAAAATATTTTTAATGAATTGTGAACAAATAGAGCTTATAATGGCTACCCTTTACTGAGTACTTGCTTTGTGCTTGGCACTCACCTAAGTGCCAGTCACTCATTATACATTTAATCTCAGTTAAGATTTATCCTCTGTTTATAGATGAGGACACTGAGACACAGAGCAGGTGTGACTTTTGCAGGGTAACATAGCTACCATGTTAGAGTTAGAATGTGAATAGAGTTTCCACTATCCCATTCTTGCCTATAGAAATAATTACTCCTCATAGCATATTTTATCTCATTATAATAGTAGTGGTAATATTCCTGCAGCTAACCTTTTTATTAAAAGAAGATGAAAATTCAGTGGACCTAATTAAACACATACTGAGTACCCAGTTTGTAGAAAATTCTATCCCCAGTGTGGACATGTCTCCTGAGCATTAGGGCCATATATGTAAGTTTCTAGTGAGCAACTTGTGGGTTGCAGAGATATCTTAGCCTGTCCAGAATGGAACTTCTTGTTCTTCCTCCTGTGTCTCTGTCTCGATGACTGTCACCACTGTTTAGCTCCCAACCCAAGCCAGATACTGGGAGTCATCATCAGTTTCTCTTTCTCCATCACTCCTGTATTAGTTTCCTATTGCTGCTGTAACATATTACCATGAGCTTATTGGTTTACAGCATATCCTCATATAATTCTGGGGGTCAGAAGTCTGAAATCAGTTTCACTGTGCTAAAATCAGTGTGTTGGCAGGCCTGTGTCCCTTCTGGAGGCTCTAGGGGAGAATTCATTTCCTTGCCTTTCAAAACCTTTAGAGGCCAGCTGCAATCCTTGGCTCGTGGCCCCTTCCTATATCCTTAAATCTCTCTTTCTATGACCTCTGCTTCTGTTGTTACATTTCCTTCCCTCTGGCTGACCCTTTCACCTCCCTCTTAGGTGAACCCCTGTGCTTCCATTGAGCCCATCCAGATAATCTGGGATAATCTTCTCATCTCAAGATCTTTAACGTAATGTATTTGCAGAGTCCTTGCCATGTAAGGTAACATATACACAGGTTTTGGGGATTAGGATGTGGCCATCTTTGGGGGGCCATTTTTCAGCCTACCACATCCCCTACATCCACTGTATCACTAAATCTTGTTCTCTCCTGCAAATTTTTAGATCTTGTGGCTTTTCATTTCCATTGCTCTTACCTTTGGCTCGGTCCTCTTAACTGCTCTCCCAGCTTTATGCCTCTTGTGGTTCCTTCTTTATGCTGCTATCATAATCATCTTTGAAAAATGCATGTCTGTCCTTTCCATACCTTCCATTGCCAGGCAGACCAAGTACACACTCCGGAGCCTGGCTCGCAAGGCTCTTTCCTGCTTGTCCAGTCTCGTTTCTTGCTCTTTCTCTCTGCTCTGCTCCAGTCACCTCAAATTCTGGCTTTGCTCAGTAACTGGCTTCCGGGCTCTGTGCTTATGTTTATGCAGCTCCCCTATTGTCTGGGGGTACTCTTCCTTCTCCATCTTTACCTGACCAACCTATATTTGTCCTGCATTATTCAGCCCAGGCATTACCTTCTCAGAAGCCCTCACTTTCACTCTCTCTCACCTTAGACTGCCTATGCTTATTTCTTACAGGAATTATTAAATATCCATTTACTTGACTGCGAATATCCAGGCAAAGACCATTCATAGGGTCTAGCACTGTCCTTGGTATATGATAACAACCCATAAGATGTGACACACATAGATCCCACCTCCCTGAAAAAGCTATATGATTTTAACCAAACCTTAATTTACACCACCCCTAGTTGTATGCAAATGTACAGTCTGTCTGTCTGTCTTTCTTTCTTTTCTTTTCTTTTCTTTTCTTTTCTTTTCTTTTCTTTTCTTTTTTTTTTTTTTTGGTAGTGTTGACCATAAATTAATAAATAAATAAATAAATTAATTAAAAATATGAAATTTATCGTCAAATTGGTTTCCATACAACACCCAGTGCTCGTCTTTCTAATGTATATGCTATATTCAAACAAAATGACATTTGAAGACAATAAAGTATGGTTACTTCAGGAAAAATACTAAATTGAACTAGTGTTTCTATGCCATAAATATTAAAGATATAGATGAATGACTGGTTTCTTTACTGAATTTTGGGAATGGAGTGGATGCTGGGAACAAAGCACTACAATATCCCAGCACTATTGGTGGTGGGGAGCAATAACTAATGCTGGATAGTAAGAGATGGTTTTGTGTGATCCATCAGGGTAAATGTTTGAACTGCCAGAACAGGAAATTATAAAATTTGCATCTAAAAATAATCTTATCTTTTGCTTTTTCAATTGTGAACTCCAGTGCTAAGAAACAAGGACCTTACAGAAACTCTAGGCAGTTTGTGAAATGCTTCTTTGTAATCAGCTGATTTGATTTTCTTCAGTACGATGGTGGAATATTTGTGAGGAAATTAAACTTCATCGTATTGTAGTCATCACTTGCGTGGCATCAACTTTTCTACCAGACTTTAAGGAGAAGTTAAGAAATACTAGAGCTACCTTTGACCCCAGTGCAGGTTTGCAAAACTACAACAGCTTTGGAAGAAGATTAAATGAACTTGGGACCTCTGAAGCAGAGTTCCTCAACTGTGTGTCACACTGTTGACATTCTGGGATGGATAATTCTTTGGTGGTGGTGTAGGGTGCATCCTGTATATCGTAGAATGTTTAGCAACATCACTGACCTCCACCTACAAAATTCAGGAGAATCATATTCCCCCAGTTGTAACTATCAAAAATGTCCTCAGACATTGCCAGATGTCCCCTGGTGGGGAGTTGGGGAGGGTACAAAATTGTCTCCAGTTGAGAACCCTTGATACTCAAAGTGTGGTCCAATACTTTTAGTTATAATTGTCTAACCACAATTAGAAATGCAGCATCTCAGCCTCCACCCCAGGCATCTGGAATCAGAATCTGCTTAATAACAAGATCTGCAGAAGACCTGTGAGCATATGAAGGTTTGGTAAGTGCTGACCTGAAGCTCTGCTCAGAGCAGTGTGGTATAGCAGAAAGGCAAAAGCTGTGGAGCCAGACATGGCTTACTGTTACTAACTGTGTGACGTTAGGCAAGTTGTTCAGCCTCTCTCAGACTCAGCTTGCTCCTTTGTAAAATGGGACTAAGAAAATCTATGTTGTGAGAGTAAAGTGAGAGAACCCAGGAAAAGGGCATCTGGCCATTATTAGAATCTCACTGGGCTGGCTTCCTTCCCTCTCTTTATAAAGCTGTTTTTCTTGGCCTTGCTGCATTCACTGTTACTTGTAGTGATGATATAAGAGGATGAGGAAAAGCGATATGTCTGAGTCAGTGCTCTGCAAGTAGAGCAGGTCATAAAAAACCTGCCTGTTTACAGACTTTTATTTTTGAATTATTTACTTTCTTTAAGCTGTGGCTCTTGTGGTCTGGCCTTCCCATTGCTTGGGAAACTGGGATCTCGTTTCTGGAAAACCCATTATCCTGGGCCTTGTGAACTCTTAATGGTCTCATTTAGAGGCCAGAATCTGAAGGTGGGAAAGGTGAAGTTGATGGCAGCTAAACATAAAACTATTTAAGGAAGAAGAAGCTCACATAGTAAACTTTATTCCTGTACTATAGCAAGTGTTTTTTGAAATGGGACAATTATTTTTATGACCATTAGTAAAATTTTTGATCATGTAGGGTAAGAATAAATACTTTTGCCTTGGGAATAAATTGATTGCTCTGGAACTCCAAATTTTCCTCTTTTCCTCTTTCTCTCACTATGACATTGCCTTGGTATAAAAGCATGTATTTAAAAATTTCTTATCCTGATATATCAAGAATAGCTGTTCTCATGGCTTTGGGCCAGTAATCTAACCTGGCAGACCGTTCTCTCTCTTTTCTTTCTTTCTTTCTTTCTTTCTTTCTTTCTTTCTTTCTTTCTTTCTTTCTTCCTTTCTTTCTCTTTTTTTTTTGCAAAGTTTATTAAAAAATAATATATACTATGGATATATACATGCATGCATGCAATCACACACCCACACAAGCGGTATGTAAATCCGACTTGTCAGGACAGTTTTTAGGCAAATCACAAGTAGTTTATCTGAAGTGCTGTGATTCAATGAAGATGAAGGGACATTGCCCAGAACCAACGTATAGTTGTGTAGATAGAGCACTGCACAACTCTGGGGGTGCCATGTATATCATGGACATCATATACTTACATATATATTACTGCAGTGTGTCAGAATGTGGCAACACAGCCCCTTGTTCCAACAAAATCATATTGTAACAATTTTCTGGCAGTCAGAAAAGTCAGAAGTAAAGTGTTTTGAGGAAGAGAGTTCCTTTTATAATTTGCACAAAGGTGCCATATAAGCTAGTGGCAGCCCTGCCATCACACATTTCTTTGGAAGCTTCTACTCTGGTGGGCAAAGTAATACAAATCATTATCCCAGAAGTCATAATGTGGTCGAGAGCCATAAAAAAAGTATAGTTTGTTTAATTTGCACATTTCATGCATATGAAAATAGAATCCTCCATAAAAGAGGTCCTTGAATATACCTTTCATCTTGAAGCTATCACTAATGCCTGTGTGTGTTATGTTGCTATCCTTTCCATGTGAAGGATAAATAATTTAAGAAATGAAGCAGGTGAGTGACATGGTAGTTGTGCTAGAGAAATGGGGACAGGGATACCCCTTTTGTACATGAGGCTATACTACACTATAGTATATGTTTTCCTTCAGGACTTTGTTTTTTGGACTTGAGGACTATACACATAACTTAGCATTGGCCATATGGGCATTATTGGCTTATCTGCTGTCATGCCTTGGGTTGACACATTTTACACATGTTCTTGTTGTTATTCCACTTTCATCTCCATTTCTTTCTAGAGATAGTCTGCTGTTTTACATGAAATTACATTTGAATAGTCACTGAGAGGAAACGTGTCTGTTTAACTTGGCCTCTTTATTATTTAGTTATTCAAGTATTATATTAGTTTTAGGTGTACAATATAATGATTCAACAATTCTATACATTACTCAGTGCTCATCAAGATAAGTGTGCTCTTGGGGCGCCTGGGTGGCTCAGTCGGTTAAGCGTCCGACTTCGGCTCAGGTCATGATCTCACGGTCCGTGAGTTCGAGCCCCGTGTTGGGCTCTGTGCTGACAGCTCAGAGCCTGGAGCATTCTTTCTGATTCTGTGTCTCCCTCTCTCTCTGCCCCTCCCCCGTTCATGCTCTGTCTCTGTCTCAAAAATAAATAAACGTTAAAAAAAAATTAAAAAAAAAAAGGTAAGTGTGCTCTTAATCCCTTTCACCTATTTCACCCATTCCCCCTACCTGCCTTCCCTCTGGAGACTGCCAGTTTGTTCTCTGTATTTAAGAGTCTGTTTTTTTTAATCTCTCCTTCTTTAAATTTGTTTTTGTTTCGTAAATTCCACAAGTAAGTAAATTCCACAAGTAAGTAAATTCCACAAGTAAATTCCACAAATAATATGGTATTTGTCTTTTTCTGACTAACTTATTTTAGCATTGTACCCTCTAGGTTGTCCCAAATGGCAAGATCTTATTCTTTTTTATGGCTGAGTAATATTCCATTATATGTTCTATATATATGTTACATTTTATATATATATATATATATATATATATATATGTATACACACATATACGTATTCATATATATAACATATATAACATATATGGTGGAATATTACCCAGCCATAAAAATATCTATTCCATTATATATAAATGTGTATATATATGTATGTGTGTGTGTAACTGTATATCATTAATATTATATATATATATATATGTGTGTGTGTGTAACTGTATTTCACCTCTTCTTTATCCATTCATCTATGGATGAACACTTAAGTGCTTCCATAACTTGGCTATTTTCAACCTGATCTTTTTAGATGCAGTAGTATTGTTGATGCAGATAACAGAGAGCTCTTCTAGATGGGCAGGGCAGAAAAGAGAGAATGCAGTTACTGACAGGGAACCAGGTAGAAGAAAACCTACTTTTTTGTACAAGTGGTAAACTCCTGGGTTATTTTTCTTTTTGGGTCCAGATGTGCCAAAATTGGTCATTTTGACTGGATTGCAAAGAAGGATCGCACTGGATATTTTGGTGTTGATGTCATTCTTATGGTTATTAATGCTAGAGCTCTCAACTGTGAGCCTAAGTTGTGAGCTTTGGGGGAAATGATTTGTTCTTAGTAGTTAGGGTAATGAAATTTGCAAATAATGTGTTAAAATTAAATTATGTGGTTATATTATTAAATAAAATCATATAAATATGAGATACAATATTAGATAGCTTATATAATAGAAAGTTTGGACCCCTAGTTCTCTGAAGGAGGTTGTGTTGTTATCTTTATAAGTGTAGCAACTAGGGCTTAGAGAGGTTAATTTCACAGTGCTGGGAAGTGGAGGGAATGGAATTTGAATCCAAGTCTGGCTGACAAGATTCCCACTCATATTTATATTTCCCTGAGCTAAAAAGACAAGGGGTTGTATGTAACCACATCTCTGGACACCGCCATGGGGATGTGTGAATGTCACTGTTTCTGTGTAGGATGACTGACTATTCCAGGCGCCTAGGAGTGAGGAGGTTCCAGGATGTGGGATTCCAGTTTATAAACCGGAAAAGTGCTGGACAAATCAGGCGGAGTTGGTCACCCTACTCCTGTATGCCATGGTAGGGACAAGGTAAGGATCAGGTGGGAACCATTGGATTACTTCATCATCTTTGCTGTCGTTATGTGTATTTCGGATGGTTTGGATGAGAGTGTGGTTTTTCCATTACACTTTTTCAGGATGTAAAGAAAATGTGTAAAGAAATTGCAGGACTGTTTTTTTAGGCAGCTCATTGGCCAGGATCTTCAGAGTCTTTCTAAAAACAGGTGAAGTAGAAGTTATAAATAAATACATAAGTACATAGCCTGCCATGATGGTGGGAAACACACTTATTCCCCTTCAGATCTGGCCACAGTGGTCTCATTTCAGCCAGATATCTCAGTCCTGTTTTGCCCTAAGTTGATGGATTTTAGTAATTTGGTGCTGGGGGGCTGGGGGTGGAGGGTACATACCCTTACCCTATCTTACCCTGATTGGAGGCTGTGTTGCCTCAATTATAGGAGTTTAGAAACTAGAATTTAGTATTTAACAACTATTCACATTATTGTAACTGGAGAAAATAACAATAAATATGCATATTTAAAAATGGAAATTTGTGGGGCACTTGGGTGGCTCAGTGGGTTAAATGTCTGACTCTTGGTTTTGGCTCAGGTCATGATCTTGTGGTTTTGTGAGTTTGGGCACCACATTCGTCCCTGCACTGGCAGCACAGAACCTGCTTGGAATTCTCTCTCTCTCCCTCTCTCTCTCTGCCCCACCCCCAACTCACTCTGTCTCTGTGTCTCTCAAAATACATATATAAACTTAAAAAAAAAAAAAAAAGAAAAAATTAGAAATTTGCTACTTGGAAGTATCTGCTCCCTTATGGAAATCTTTCTGGTTTCATCATCTTTGTGTTGAAGAGCTGCCTGTGGGCCTGGCAGTTGTACAGAGGGAAATTTATCTGGTGCCTTTTTTTGTAAAAAATGAGAATGATTTGTCTTTTTTTTTTTTTTTTTTTTTTTTTTTTGGTGCTCTTTTGCCTTCATTGGAAACTTGGAATTTTTTTAGCTCATTGATAGTTTACCTATCTGGTCACACTTTTTTTTTTTGGTTTATTTTTTTTTCCCCCTTTTTAAACAGTTTGGGTGTGGGGAGGAAATATCTGTGCCTCTTTAGGACATCTGTTGTTTGTTGTTATAGCTGACTTTGGAATGCTGTCCTTGGAACTGCTTTCCGATGTGGAGTATATGTATGCAGTGCTTCATTAACTGATGGTGTGGGAGAAGGGAGCTTTCCTTATAAGACAGCTCCCCAAGTGACCATAGCCTCGCCCTTTATGTGTCAACACTTTCAAAAATGATTAACCACTCTGAGGGAAGTCTTTATAGATTACAGCTATTGGAATACTTCCTGACTTTCTTACACAGAGTGTTCCCAGCAGATTGGAACCTTTTATTCATAGCTCAGGGTCAAGATTAGCAGTGTCTGTTATTACTCTTTCTTGTGAGGGGGTAGGTGCCTTGGGGTGGTCTTGGGAATATAGGGTTATTTGCCTCTCTCCTAAGTGGTCTCAGATTATCTCCTTTGCATGTATATTTTTGGTGTTTTTTTTCTGGTTCTTCCTATGCTGCTAGAGGACATCTATCCCTGTTAACAATGTTGGTGTCTCAAGCACGTGTTTCACATTTCATCTTTTTATTGTTAGTTTGCTGGAGACTGGGAATTAGAATGCCAAGCTTGTTAGAAGTGTGCAGAGTAGGTAGGGTTTAAACAGACTGATCTATGATTAAGTTGAGTGTGTCTTAATGTGTTGAACTTGAATGATCTAAGATAGGACTTCTAGATAATTGTGATGTAAGTGTGTTGTAAGTGTGTTTGACACTGGTGAAATAAAGCTTGTGGAGAATTTGAGTTGAGAACCAGGAAGGATCTTCTGCCTCAGAATGTTAACTTGACTTCACTTCTTTTTTAGTCAAGATAGTGCTGGGAACTCTGAATTCTTTTCTGATATCCTTTCTTTCATCTGGACATGTAACAGAGTTTTATTCATGCTGTTTGGATCTTGCATGTTTATAATGTGAGCCAAAGTACTAGTATTTATGAAATCCCCCTTGTTTTCTTGCTAATGACAGATCCTGAATTTTTTTTATCTTTAGTAACTTCACCTCCTATTTACATCTTTATCCTCAGCCAAGCTGGGTGTAACTAAAAAATAGAAATGGGGGTCACCTGGGTGGCTCAGTTCATTGGGCGTCTGACTTCGGCTCAGGTCATGATCTCACAGCATGAGTTCAAGCCCCGTGTCAGGCTCTGTGCTGACAGCTCAGAGCCTGGATCCTGCTTTGGATTCTGTTGTCTCCTTCTCTCTCTGCTCCTTCCTCCCCAGCTCTCTCTGTCTCTGTGTCTCTCTCTCAAAAATAAATAAACATTAAAAAAATTAAAAAAAAATAGGAATGGTATCATTCCATTCTCATCTCCTGTGAGAAGCCTCATAGCAGATTAAAATTCATATTTCTTAATACCTTGAAAAAGTCAGCTGTGGATAGTGTGTGAGGGTCTGGGAGAAGGTGGTGAAAATTAGAACTTTTAAAGCAATATGTTTTTCTTAGTCTGTTTTATTAGACTGTGAGGGTACATTTTATCAAATTGCCAGCCTGTCTGTTTTGGTCTTATTTGCTTGAAATTAGAATTGCTTTGGATAAGTAGGAAAGTTAAATCATTTATACCAGTTAGGGTTAATATAATAAATTTAAAGCTGTTTTAGTTTTTACATTACAAACTAACAATTCTATATTATTCTGGCCTACTGAAAATTTCTCAAGTTTTTACTTTCTGTGATTATGTAGGGGGCTAGAATAAATATATATGTTAGAAATCTCTTGTATTTCTGAGTCAGTGAGAAAATCAAAAGCTGATTGGATTGACAGTCTAAAAATAAAAATCACTTTGAATTTGGTACTGTCTTGTAATTTACACAAAGCCTAAGAGTGAAAAGTTAAAGGCTCTTCTACCTGAAAGACCATAAGATGAATGGGAATGGGCTAGTGTTGTATTTTTCTTTTTGCTACTGTGATTTTTGTTTGTTTGTTTTGTTCTGCAAATGCCTTTTCTAGTTAGTCTCTGTGTGGGTAGTAATAAGATTAATTCTGTTTTAGGGGGATTAGCTTGTGGCTGTGAAGACATGTAGGGTTAAAACTTCTGTAGCATAAATGTAAGACCAAAGAAGACGTGACAGTCTGTGGAATGTTAACTTCTTACAGGGAATTAGTTAAAACTGTACTTTTATGCAGGAGGTCCCTCTTACACGAAGATGTTCATATTGGGATCCAATTAGGACCAAAATTTGTATAAATAATGAGTAAAGTTAGTAAGTTTAGTTTGGACTTTGATCTTACAAATGGAATTAGTTAAATGAAATTTTGTATCTCACATTTGACAAAATGTATGTGCCATGTATTAAGAAATATTTAGAACAAAGAATGAAATCCAAATATCAATTTTGATTTAGTATGAAATTTTTCTGATCAGATTGACAGCTAGCATGATGCAATGTTTGTCAGTCAGTGTTTGACCTTCATGCTACCATTAAAAAAAAAAGTCATTTTCCCAAAAGTAAATTAGAGAGCTTCTTCACATTTCCCAGCAGCCTCTTTAATCTGTTGTTATTCAGGTAATTTTCTTTTGAAGTTCCTATCCTGCCATCATCCTCCTTAATCATCCCACCTCAACAGATTGTCACTGTTGGTAGTTCTGTCTGAGATTCATTGGTTGCCCACCACCTTGCTTTCACTGAGTGCAAGATATGTGCCAGATACTGTGCTGGGTGGTGGGATGATGTGGCCACAGCCTTTTTAGTCTTACAGTAGGGACTTGAAGAGTAGTAATACCAAACATGGTCTACAAAACCTGCAAAGAATGATCAATTTCCATTAAGTGTTAGGAACCCCTATAGGAAGTGGCATTTTAAAGGGGACAGATGTCAGGAGATGAAATGGGATGGGGTAGCAAGTCAAGCAAAAGCTCAAGGGTAGGAACGCACAGGGAAAGTTCAGAGGGCAGTGAGTTGTGTAATTTGGCCAGGACGTAGCAAAGGCACAGAGGATCAGAGACATTTTGGGATGAGAGGTAGGTGAGGCTTCCCTAGTCTTTACTGACTGCCTACCAGGCACTGTAGATACAACTGTTCATAATATAGACATTGTTGATTCTTATGGAAAACAACAGGTTGCACATAGTTAAATCATTTCATTTACTAAAAAAGGCAGGGAGTGTTTAACAGAGTTTCTTAACTTAGAGGAGGCAAAGAAGGCCTCTCTGGATCAGTGGTGTATAAGCTGAGACTTGAAGGATCAAAAGAAATTCAAGGAGGGGTGGGGAAGGAAGGGTGGGAATGAATTGGAGGCAAATAGCATAGTTTAGTCAAGTCTGGAGGCAACAGGGAGCTGAGTCCATAGCATTGGAAACAAGGAAAGTCTAGAGCTGTGCTGTCCAATGTGGTAGCCATAGTTAGATGTTACTTTGAGCACTTGAAATGTGGCTATTGCAATCAAGGGACTGAGTTAACCTCCCCATGCTGGTCTAGAATACCTATAACAGAGGGAGAGAAGTTTTCATGGGACTGAAGAGGACCATTGGAGAGTGAGTTTGTGAAATATGGTAAACTATGGTGAACAGTCAAGACTTTATTCTAGAATGGTAGAGAACCACTAAAAGATCTTATGAAGGGGTGAGCCATAATCAGATTGGCATTCTGCAGTTGGCCTGTGAATAGGATGCTACTGCTGGATTTGAGCAAGGAAGGGGTAGTCATAAAGTTGTACCTAAGGAGGATTGATCTGGAGTAGGGTATGGAATAGACTGGATAGGGGATGGAGGGAGGTGGAGAGGCCAGAGGGGGTAGAGGTAGAGCATAGTGGTTTATAATGTAGGCTCTGGAGTCTGATTGCCAGAGCCAAATTCTGGGTTGGCCATCTTCAATTTGCTTGGAGGAAGGATGTTTCAACTTTGTGAGCAGTGCTTGGTCCTGGAACTGGCCTGACTTACGCAGCTACAGGACAAGTGGAAGGGGGGTTATTTGAGCTTGCAGTCACGTCTCTGGGGGCCATTGTGAGTTGCCATTCTGGGAGTGGGGCACAGGGACTATGTCCTCATGTTTTTTGTTTCACTTGGTGCAGAAATTAAGGTCCCTTGATGACATCTCATTCAATCTTCTTTGACCTTATTTGGTAAGCTTTTCACTAAACTTTTATGGAAAGTCTGTTATTCTCATCTGCTTCCCATAAGAAAGTGTTTGGCAGTGGCAGCGAGTCCCAAGACTTACTGGAGAGGAGTGGTTTCCTGAAGGTCCCCCACAACATTCTCATACAGCTTGCTTTCCCCAGTTGCAGACCAAGCAGACTGATGGAGCAGATTTGCTTTCTCTTTGGAGCATTCTGAGAGGTGTGGCTAGGAAGGTGGAATGAGAATTGGAGCAGGCAGCATATGTGGAAATTAACACTGTAGATGCAAAAAACCCTAGCTAGCACTATTAGAAAAGGAGGCATTACTGAAAGGACAGCTTGTGGAATCCAAGTGCTGGATACAGTAGTCCTGAGGAAGAGCTGGAGAGGGGAACCCTAGGATTGCCAGGATGTTTCAGTTCTTCTGACTACGGGCATTACCTGTGCTGCATCTTGCTCCATGTGGTCACCTCAGCCAGCCCTGAGCTCTTGAATTTACCTTTCATAGATCCAGCTGGAACCTGGGAGAGAGCCCAGCTTCGGTCAGTTTTCACCCTTGCTCTAGGCCGGCCTGATTTGCTAGGAATGACCTTGTGGAACAAATATAGCTCCAGGGCCTCCCTTGCCATGATGCTTAGGGCAGAAGTTCCGCTTGGTTGTTGTCAGAATGGTGTTCACTATGGTATCATATATAATAAATATACAATATAAATACATATATAAATATTAATTTCCTAAGCCGTATCTGAGATATTATATCAAAAATTAGTCTAAAACCCACTTTTTCTCCTTATACTTTTACATCCTCAGCCACTCTGGTATAATGCTTATTTACAAGAAAACTCTTGGGGTGCCTGAGTGGCTCAGTCAGTCGGTTGAGCATCTGACTCTTGATTTCGATTCAGGTCATGATCTCATGGCTTTGGGAGATGGAGCCTTGTGTCGGGCTTTGCACTGACAGTGCAGAGCCTGCTTGGGATTCTCTCTCTCCCTTTCTCTCTGTGCCTCCTCACTCTGTTTCTTCTCAGAATAAATAAATAAACTTAAAAAAAAAGAAAACTCTTTTGATTTTGCCTTGTTTTTTTATAATATCAGCTATTTATACATATGAGTGGAAGGGTAAAACCTAATTTTATATGATACTTCAATGATCTACATCTTTTTGGGGAGGAGGAATTAGAGCGAATGTCTTACAGGAATTAAAATTCACTGTGTATGAAAGATCACATTTGAGATGATCATGATTTATAGAGTAAAATATAGGTTTAAGGTCCTCAACAGCTACTTGGTAAATGAAAGAGACAGAATTTTTGTGTTTTAACAACTTTGGTAAATATTGTACGTAAAATGAAAATAAATCAAAGTTCAAGTTGTACAAGGTAGAGTTTCTGGTGATTTCTGTGATATATTCCACTTTTCTATCTTGAATATCACGTTGAATCAAGAGGCAATAAAAATATAGGTCTCTAGTTTAGTTTATGGTTGGTAAACTACAGCCCATGGGCCAAATCTAGCTTGTCACTTGGTTTTTTAGATAAAGTTTTATCAGAGGACTGGCATGCTGATTTGTTTACATATTGTCTCTGGCCACTTTTACGCTACAATAGCAGAGTTGAATAATTGCAACAAGAGACCATTTATGGCCTGCAAAGCAGAAAATGTGTGTTATCTGGCTCTTTACAGAAGAAGTTTGCTGATCCCTGGTTTAGGTCATCTGAGGCAGTGACTTTTAAAGTGGCACTGAGGGGTCCTAGAACCCTGTGAGACAGGCCGAATCAGCCAAGGGTGATACCTAGCAGGGCAAGCCATCTGGGCCCCTAGTCCTATTTCATCTAGAGTAGTTTGACTCTGTTGGGCTTCTGTGTAAGAAGTGATATGAATAAAGAAAGGATTGTCTTGCTTCAAAAATGCCATCAAAGCTACTGATCTCAAAGCACAGGAAGGCGTTCAGAACAGAGAGAGGGTCTCTCTCAGATTGTCTAATTATCTTATTGTGAACAAAGTGATTGCCTTGGCTTGACATAATGTCTCCAATGTAGAAAAAAAAATCCTTGACAGGAATTTGGCTGCTGAGGTGGACCTCTGTAATTACTGACTTGTTGGAAATTGCTTTTCAGTCTCTGGCAGGCTGATTTCCCTTTTTACAGGCAGAGATGCTGAACTTCTTTCTGTGCTGCAGTCAGATTTTAAAAGACTGCTCTGTGACTAGAGTTGATGAAGGGGTGAAGTTCATACTCACAAGGCAATGGCTGAAAGTAAAATGTGCCAAATCCTGGACTTTGGTTCTAATTCTTAAAGCATCAACACATTAATCTGGCCTTGAACCTGATGCCATGGAAAATGGCCTTTAACATAGCTAATTTCCTCAAGTGTTTCTATTTTTGTAACTTAGGGGAAAATCTAAATGTGAATTGCAAGAGTTACTCAGGGTGAGAAATGGAGCCTTGGGATTGGGCAACAAGGATAAGGCCATTTGGTTTAGTTTAGGTTAAGCCATATAAACTGCAGATGGTTATCAAGCTTGCCATGCCTGATGAAGATTTTAACTATGATGCATTACGGTATATGATATGCCAAAAGAATTGCAAAGTCTTGCCAATTTATATGGGCAGAGACTTGGGGCATATGTTTGCAAATGAATTTGCAGGGTGTTAGATCAGGAGGGTGGAATTTATTGTTGGAACAAACACAATTTATACATATGGATGCAGTGACCAGAGGTCATCTAGAAGGGAAAATCTAGAAAGGGTGATGGGGATTGGGTAGCACTTGCTTCATCCCAGAAGTTTACATACATTATCTCATTTAATCCTCACAGTGTCCCTGTGAGATGGCTGTTATTATCCATATTTTACAGATAGGGTAACCATTAATTAAGTACTTCTCAAGGTCATGCAGCTAATAAGTACTTAAGCATATTTGCCCAATGTTTTTCTAGGGGGATGTGATTGGAGTTGGAAAGTGAGTGAGTGTCTGAGAAGAGCTCCCCTGCACCCAGCCCCATTTCATGTGAGGGAAAGGAGAAGTAGATATGGTCTCTTTAGATCCAGAAATCTCTGAATATAATTCAGGAGGAATCTAAAGCAGTGGGGGAACTTAGCTTGTTTCCCAGAGCAGGCTGGGGAGACTAGGTGATGCATATTCAACTGGCTTTGTGAGTGGAGAAGTGGCAATGGCTGAAGACAGCCATATAAGACCCAAGCTCCAATGTGGTATGGAAAAAGAAGCAGTGAGGCTCTTAGCTGTCACAGGAAGCTGTGGTAGATGCTGAGAGGGTTGGAAGACTGGGGAGTCATGGGGCAGGGCCAAGAAAGACTCAGAGTGCGTGGATCTTGTTGAAGTCCATGGTGGGTGCTGCAGTCAGCAGTAGTTGACCTCAGAGGTCAACACCCAAATCCAGGTGGCACCAGTTACTCAGACACTACCTGTAGATGGCAAATATGCCCCAGGGGATGCTTTACCATTTAGGAATTTAGGGGTAGATGAGAAGGTGGGGAAAGAAGAGAATCTCAAAAGACTGATGTTTAAGTAGTGGTGACTGAGTTACTTCTAATTGCCCAGGTTATGTTGTTGTACCTTTGTTCTTTACCACGGGGTTAGAATTAGGAATTTGGAGGCTACAATGAAATTAAGGTATAGAGATATAACATTTTTTGGTACATCACATATAAAGTTATATTTTGCACATTTCTCTTAATTGCTGATAATTTTTAACCAGAATCAGCTAAATTAATTATGCTATTTTTTTTCACATTAGTGACTAAGCTATAGTTTGAATATGAATGGTTTGAAACCATGTTCACTTATATTATTTCACTTAATTTGGGAGGCATGTACAATTGTTTAATATTATGAGGCAGGGTACCATTATTATTTTTTACAAATGTTTTATTTATTTTAATGAGGCTGGTACAGACAATGTCCATTTAAAACACATATCCCCGGTCAAAAAGTACAAATAAAATAAAAAAGAGTAGTGTTCTGTTGAGTACACTTCTGCATGAATAACTTTATTAATTGTTAATGAAAATTAGAATATTTCTGAGATCTTCTTTAAAAAATGTTTTAAAAAAATGTTTTATTTATTTTTGAGCGGAGTAGAGGAGAAGCAGAGAAAGAGGGAGACACAGAATCCGAAGCAGGCTCCAGGCTCTGAGCTGTCAGCACAGAGCCCAGTGCGGAGCTCAAACTCATGAACTGTGAGATCATGACCCGAGTCGAAGTCAGACACTTAGCCAACTGAGCCACCCAGGCACCCCTCTGAGATCTTCTAATAAGACTTTTCTTGTATCTTAAAACACTTTCTTTTCAGTGAAACCATCTTTGAGTTAGTCATTACCCTCGCCATCTCTGTCATCTTGATGCCAGCATGGTATTTCTCTTCTTTTGGTCCAGACCCTCAAATTAAAAGTAGCTTCAAGTTAAGGAAAGGTCATTTTTCCACAGTTCACTTCTCTGAAAAACTTTCATCTCCCACTGAAAATCATAGTCCAGGAGTGAAGCAATCACAAGTTAGAACTTCAGGGCCAACTGGAAAGTCTTTGTGAACACTCGCATTGGTCAATCTTATTTATCATAAGACTGAAAAAGCACAGCCTGGGAAAAGTGGGCCCTCTATGCATGCATGTAATTTTTAAAAAGGAGAGGGCTATATGAAGGGGGCTGAGGTTTGATCACCAAAAATCAGCACAATGAAAACAGGTGGTAATGAATAATGGGCACTAGAATTCAAATTAGCAGATGTTTTAAAGAGATGGGGTGCCAGTTTTCAATTTCATTTTGAACACCACGTTACAAAAGAACTAATTTTAAAAATAGAAAAGGATTGAGGGTAAAGAAAAAAAAGAAGAATATATAAATCATTGAATCATTGATCATTGTTCCTGATAAACTTCAATCACATCTTCCTTCATTCCAATTTCTTTTGGAGTGTAATTATCAGCACTTCTCTGATCTTCAAAGAGAAACCTGAGTGAATTCATTGGAACACTCTGTCTTTGGCAGTGTGATGTTTTGAGTTTATTGAGGTGTGTTGTCATTTTCACTTTGAACTGAATCTCACTGCTATCCTGTCCAATGACTTTCAGTTTAATGTGTTCTCCTACCTTCTTATCCCACAAGTCCTCAGTTGAAGGTTTTGGCTCCTGGTCAGACATGATGATGGTGGCTTCATCCAGGGTCTCCGTACAGTAGCGCCCTCAGGTAGGCAGAACCTCGCTCCAGGGTTTACAAATCCATCCCTCTTCCCCACCGCACAATACCGCGGCTCTGCAAGGTACCATTATTATCCCACATTTTACAGTTAAGGAAACCGAGGCTCAGAGTAATTAGCTTACTTGGCCAAGGTCACACAACTGGTCAATGAATGATGCTGAAATTATTGATTCAACATCCACTTTGAATTATCAGAACCTGGCATGGGACCTGACACATAATAAGAGCACAATAAATATTTGAATGAATGAATGATGGCTCAATTGTGTGGCAGTGTCAGTAGGCTAGTTAGTAGGTTAGGAATCCTCTTGTGAGCAAGGTAAGGAAAAAAAATAATCAGAGCTGGATCCTCCTCTAGGTGAATTAGCTGTCCCTGATGTGCTATGCATTCTAATTTATAGCTAAACCTTTGGAAATACTCGTGGGTCCTGTCAGAAAATACATGGAAAGCAAAAGAGTTTTAGAAGTGAAAAAAAAATGTTTTGTGGTTTAGAGACTCCTGAGGAAAGTTAACTCTTGGGCTGAGTATAGTATGGGGGGAGTATGTCAAGGGCCAAGAAAGTATTTCATATCAGTTCATGCCTCTTAGAGTTGCTTTACAACATCTCATCATGTTGCTGTAATCCATGAGCAGAATAAAAGTGGACAGCCTTCCAGGGCAGATGTAAAGAAATTATAGCTAGTTCTCTAGTGCAAAGTAGTGCCAATTTCAAGTTTGGGTACCAGGCCTCTCCCAACCTGTCCAGCCCGACAGTACTTTTGTTTATTTCCACTTTGCATGTGGCTTTCTGTTAATCTGATTAAAGTACCAGTTCTGTGTATAGGTGTTATATTTCTGGTTAGCACTTTGAGGTTGGGGTCCTAATTGAGAGCTTTTTTTTCACCTTCTGGAAGTACAAGTCCTTTTGAAAACTTATGGTTTTGGAGTTTTGGGACTCTTTAGAATTTGATTTTCATGTATGGGAGGAGGTTCTTTACATTAAAGTCTGAGTGTGTGTGCAAACAAGTGAGCATTTCCTGAACCTTCCAAATGCTGTGCATGTTTGACCTGGACTATACTGAGAGTGGTCTGCACACCTATGCTTAATCTCTCACGCCTCCCACTTATAACTGAGGGATCTGAGTCTCATATTTGGTGTAAATTATTAGGACAACCACATTGGGGGAAAAGTTTGTCAACGTAAATGAGTCTGTAATCAAATACCTGGATACCTCTGGAATCTATCCTTTAGAGATAATTTTTAGTGCAGAAAAAGTTTTATGCCCAAAGGTTGGCATAAATTGAGAGCAATTTCCCCTTTTTTAAAATAAAAAGTTTTTTTTTAAATAAGAGAAAACTTTTAAATAAGATAAAACTTAATAGTTTCCAAATATAAAACTAGCAATGATGTTATATAACCACCAAAATGATTTAAAAAGTACCGAACAAGGTACTTTATTACTTACGATTAATCTTCATTCAAGTTATTATTATCCCATTATTTCAGTCTTGAGGGAAGGGAATAGGCTGTGGAGTTAGAGCTTGTGAACACATAATTCCTTCTTAGAATAACCAGCTTGTAAGGTACAGCCGTGACAAACACTGAAACTGGTGAACAGAGTACTCAGAAAGAAGCCATGAGGCTGACACTTCATAGGTTCCTTGGGATGCCCATAAACACAGCACCCATAATTATTTTTTGTTGTTGAAATAAAAAAAAATTTTTTAGAAATCTTTATTTATTTTTGAGAGAGAGAGAGAGAGAGAGAGAGAGAGAGAGAGAATGAGAATGAGCAGGGGAGGGGCAGAGAGAGAGGGAGACACAGAATCCAAAGCAGGCTCCAGGCTCTGAGCTGTCAGCACAGAGCCCGACACAGGGCTTGAACCCATGAACTGCAAGATCATGACCTGAGCAGAAGTTGGATGCTTAACCGACTGAGCCACCCAGGCGCCCCTGTTGTTGAAATTTTAAATTTTTTTACAAATGAAAATATATTTTAGTTATTTCAGGATAATTTGTAGCAAAAAGCCTTGGAAGATGCTTTTGTAATCTGTTGCTATTATCCTATATAATATTTGCTATATTTGGGGGATGGGAGGTTTGTAAGGCCTGCCTTTCTTTGAGCTTATTTTTTTTAGCCTATAATTCTTTCGATCCCCACTATCACTACTAGGTATTATGAATGTCCTTCAGGCTTACATTCAAATGAGACATATATGGGAGACATCAGACATAACTTTTACACACTCTTAAATTGTTTCTGCAAAAATATATCTTTAAAAATAATAAAATTTATAGAAATGAACTATTACCCATGTTGATATATAACATTAAGATCAATCCAAAGCCTGATTTAAAAAATAATAACCATCAGAACGTGAAAGGAGAACATTCTTTTAGGTTTTTAAGTCAATGTATAATATTGTATAAGTGCAATAGGGTATCATTCCAGACTGGTAGGTGCTTAAAATGAAACTTTCAGACCTTCCACAATAGGGTTTTAATGCTAGAGTAGAAGGGCAGAGGAAAGTATCCTGTAGCCCACCTCCTTTAGGTTACTTCTGCTCACCCCTCAGGTTACAAAGACAGACTTGTAGGCTTGCCAGACTGTAGGCAATACTGGGAACCAGGACAAGTCACTCAAATAGCTGGAAACCTCATGCGTAAACTGTGGAGGCAGGAGTTGGATTAGATCAGCATTTCCTAAACATTGTTTTGAGAAATTCCAGTGTTCTGTGAGGAGTTCAGAGGCATCCACAAGTAAAGAGTTTCCCTGATCAAATATATGTGAGAAATGCCATATCCCTCTTTGGAGATTCCCAGTGTATGTGAGTGAGCATATTCTAGGCTGTGAGATATTCTGTAGTAAAGACATACTGTCCAGTGTTTCACCCAGCATTACTTAAATGTATTTGATGACAGAATCCTGTTAACAAGGAACATATTTTGGGAAACACTGAACTAAGTTTTTTTCCAAGCTCCAAGATTCTGGGATTTTAAACATGCCATCCAAAGGTTGCTTAGCAACATGACAGCCACCTGATTTTCCCACTAGATGGCACCCTTGAATGAGATTTACTTTTTATTTTTGACTTGTTTCTCTTTAGACCTTTTTGGACATCGTTTTCCCTATGTACCAGG
The DNA here is from genome assembly GCF_014898765.1 of Herpailurus yagouaroundi. Lineage (NCBI taxonomy): Eukaryota > Metazoa > Chordata > Mammalia > Carnivora > Felidae > Herpailurus > Herpailurus yagouaroundi. The sequence goes on from NW_024412444.1 coordinate 12,243,456, forward strand.
AGAGTGCAGATCAGATATGAAATTGATGTTAAAGCCATTATGGTAACATTTTACAAGTTATTTAAAATAAAACAGTGTGTCAACCGTAGGGATAAATAACAACCGAGACTGAAATATGATTTTTTTCTCACTGGAGCAAATAACTTTGTAAAAAAATATGATTTGAACAATACTGATACGTCTTATTTTTCACATTTTAAATCAGACTTTAGCCAGACAAAGTTTAGTTGAACATTTGCATTGTTTTACTGATCAACTTGAAATGTTGATCTGTGAGGCTGCCAGGGAATCTAGTGGCAGTTGGGAACTTTCTTTAGTTTCTATGATGGGTTAAAAAAAAAAAAGTGTCTTCAGCTGTAACACATGTGTATATTTTGTTAGAGATCACTGAAATATTATTGTGTTTAGGTGGCATTTCATCGTCAGAAGGTCTGACTCTCTAGGCAGGCTGTGGTAAGTGGTCTCTTAAAGTCTCCTTCATGTTCTAATAAATTTTTGATTGGTTCTTTATTAAGAATAATTTGCTATTAGGCATTAAGATTTTGCTGGTCTGTGGGTTAGTCAGTCTGTCTTTCACTGGGTCTCACTGTTGTAAGCTTAAGCACATTAGCATCCCCCCCCCCCCCCTTCCCTGGAGTTCATGGAATTTCACACGTTGGTTTAAGTGTGCCCAGGAGTTTTGGAAAATGAAGGCAACTTTACTTAGTCATGCTTCAAGTTTGTTCAACTGAAGGATGTTTACCTATTAGAAATGTGTGCCTTTTTAATGATGGAAAGGGAGCTTTTAAAAGTATAATGAGGAGGCTTCCTGAACAGCTTCCTGAATTACCTGAAATATGTGTGTATATTTGGGGTGGAGGTGACAAGCCAAATTCTGTGACTGGAGTCTCATCTCTCTCTTCCAACGCAACCTTTTGAAGGTGGACTCTTTGTAAGTCCTCTTAGGTCTTATTCCAGTGAAAGATTCTTTCTGAACCCCAAATAGCACCCTGAGGACATTAAAATTCTTTTACTTCCTAAAGGTAAGTTGTCTGAATTGTGATTTTCTTAGCATTACTATCAGATTTGCTACCATCTCATGCTTCATGTTTTGTGTTTTCTCTTAGCTTTTTCCTCTACAACATTCAGCATGGCACAGGCCCTAGTTTTGAAGTTATCTTTGGGCCTTGGATTTTTAGCATAGTTTGTGTGTTGCACTCTTATTTTGTTAGAGCATTTGTTTGAGAAATTTGATGCAGATTTTGTGAGTGTGGTTTATAATGGAAATGTCGGTTAAAACACATAATGATAACCTAGTCAGTATGTATTGAGTGCTTATTGCTCCAGGCACTGTGCCAAGCATGTTACATGTATTAGCTCATTTAATCTTCATAGCAACCTGAAGGGGATAGATATTCTTTCTATGGCATTTTCAGATGAAAATGGGGGATAGATGCTCTTTCTATGGCATTTTTTCACATCTTATGTTTTACCACCACATGAAAGATATGAAATATTCTTGTCCAAATATTTTGTGGAATGTGCATAGGGATCTTTGTAAGGTTGAGACAGGCTGGGCCAAGTGGCTACAAGGTAGCAAGAAATCTCCTGATAATGAGAATTCAACTGCCAAGTTTGTTCTCAGCTCTAGACACCAAGATTTCTTGGCCTGATGGCTTCATATTCAAATATGTTTGGCCATGTTTCTCAAAACACTGAGTTACTATACTTTGCATTAACAGTGCTTGGCTTTGTCTTTTATGCAGAAAGCCCCTCCAGGCCTCTGTAATGTGCTAAAAAAGATCTTGTCTAAAACTCATGAAAATAAATAACATAAGACTGTTCTGAATAAATTTGAGTTAAGTGAACAGAACCCTTTTCTGTGTATGTGTATTGCGTATATACAGTTGTGTGCTCCCGTGAACACATGTTCTGTCGTTGAGCCTAGGACCAATATCCTCCATAGTGAAGGACATCTCATAATTTCCATTATAAATTATTTTAGGGTTTATAACTAATACTGTAAAAAATTCAGCCATGCCTGGAACTTATTTTATTGTGTTTGCAGGTTAGTTATTTCAAGGGAGCATGTAGATGAGAATATATCTTTGTCTTAGCAGTTGGAGGTGGTACAAATATTTTTGTAATTGTTGTGATGGATGGGAGGGATGTCATAAGTAGATCAGGGACCTCAAAGATTCAAGTGGCAAAGAGCAACACGTCAGTTGGATTCTGGATGCCTGAAGGGCAAATACGAAGTTTGATCTTTAACTTGCATGCTAATTATAAATGAGAGGCTACCCAGTATAGCATTGAATTCTGTGAATCTCTTTTTAAAGAAATTAATTGGCAGGAACGAGTGCATTCTTAGAGGCATGTAAGTTTATTTTTATCATTAAGACTAAGACTCAACTCAGAAGTCAACTCTTCTGGAAAGCCTGCAATAGTTTCTAAAATGTACCAAGCACTTTCAGGCAGCATGCTAAGCTCTTTTTTTTTTTTTTAATTTTTTTTTTCAACGTTTATTTATTTTTGGGACAGAGAGAGACAGAGCATGAACGGGGGAGGGGCAGAGAGAGAGGGAGACACAGAATTGGAAACAGGCTCCAGGCTCTGAGCCATCAGCCCAGAGCCCGACGCGGGGCTCGAACTCACGGACCGCGAGATCGTGACCTGGCTGAAGTCGGACGCTTAACCGACTGCGCCACCCAGGCGCCCCTAGCATGCTAAGCTCTTTACAGGAGTTTTCTCATTTACTCCACTGAACATCTTTATTTTACAGATGAAGAAGCCAAAGATCAGAGACAAAGTATACCAGTAGGAGCTGGTATAAGGGCTGATAGACATGGGGTGCAAGAGCCTACAGTCTGCACGCATTGTGCCTAGTGTTTTCTGATTCCCTCTTTGCACTGACATTCCTTTAATCCAGTTAGTTGTTCTCAGCCCTGGGGCTTATTAGAACAAGCCAACGAACTTAAAAATGCAGACATGCAAGTCCATTCAGATCAATTAAATCAAAATCACTGGAAATGAGGCCCAGATGATTTTGCAGAGAACCACCCCCCCCTTTATTTGTGATCAGCTTTAATAGTTGTGAGGTCAATTATTTCTCATGTAAAAGTTTAATTGATCCATAACCCATTTATTTAAAATTTGTACCCATTTGTATGGGCTGAGCAAAAGTTTGTCTTTGCAAAGGATTTGCTAAGTGAATTAATAGATGATAGTGGAGCATAAAGGAAATGTTTATCCTATTAAAGAGCACAAACCGCTTTCATGTGTAATCAAAAACTGTATTCATTATAAACAAATTGATAGGTGAATTTCAAGTCATTTTAATATCTGTTAAGTAAATTTCCTAAGTACTCTTCATCTACTACATTTTATTAACCTGATTGATTACTTGCTTTAAAAAATGTTTTTAAGAAAATAGTCTGTCATTCTAACTTTTGATATAGTCAACTTGAGATTTTCTCACCTTTAGTTGAAATTAGTTTTTGCTGTGTGATGTGCCATAATGTCACTTTGTAGCTGGGTGTTTTGCCTCAACCATGAGGTTTCAAATTTCTTAAGGATCTCATCTCTAATTTTTTTAAAAGTACTTATGCCTATGTTTTAGTGCTCTGCACTTTGTACGTGCTCTGTGAGTGCATACTTTTGACCAAAGTAGTGCCTGCTTGGGGAAAATAAAACTTCAGTTGAGGAAAATGTAGAGCTCACATTCATCCTGTAGATATCAGATAGCTGGTCATACTTATATGGGTTGTTTATGATCCACGTGCATGAGATTGGTCTATGTCCGAGCCATACCAGGTGTCACTGAATTTTATTCCTGGGAAGATGCAAGAGCTCCTGCTGTGCAAATGATATATCCTTAAATGTGTGATGGTTCCTGGATGGCTCTGGGTCACAAAATACGGAAGATGGAGAGAGACTGTACCCAGTCTACTCCTGTCAATTTTATGCATTTCTAGAAAGGCAAAACAGTGCAGTAGTTTAGAGCTAAGGGTCTGATGTCAGTGGACTCAGGTTCAATAAAAAGTTCTACCACTCAATAATAGTGTGGTCCCAGACAAGCCACTTATCTTCTCTGAGTATTTCCTTATCTTTAAAATGGGGTATTATGAAGATTGAGTGAGTTAACTTATAAACATGATTGGTGTAGTGGATGGTAAATTGTAAACCTGCATACATATTACCTCTTAGTGTTAATATAAAATGAAAATAATAAATTATTTAGAGCAGTGGTTATTAACAGGGGATGATTCTGCCTCCCAGGAGACATTTGGCAATGACTGGAGACAGTTTTGGTTATCCCAGTGTGTGTGTGTGTGTGTGTGTGCGCGTGTGCATGTATGTGCTTTACTGGCATCTAGTGGGTAGAGGCCAGGGATGGTGCTAAACATTATGCAATACACAGGGCAGTCCCCCCACAACACAGAATTATTTGACCTCCAGCGTCAATAGTATCAAGGTTTTGAAACCCTAATATAGAGCCTAATAAGCACAAGTAAGTGATTTATATTAGCCAAAAAAAGTTGAAGTATTAAATTACCCTGGTATATTAAAGGAAGGCAGTTCATGAAGATAAATAATCTCATTTAAGAATCTAGGGAATAGACTTACTGACCAGGGAAGAAAGGTCACTCAGGAAAGGTAAGGGAAGTTTGCTTTCAGGAAATAGGACATAAGACAGTGGTGAAATAAGCTTGAGAAAGCCATGAGGATGCTATTTAGGGATTAAGCTGCTAAAAGGCTTGTTCTTTCTGCCACTTCTGGAGCTGTCTTATAAAGAAGCATGCAGGTAATGGTGGAACTGTTTTACTTTTAAAATAAAACTATTTATTTTAGGTAACGTGTTCATTAACACACATGAGCACACACACATGAATATATGGCTGGCAGATTATGTAGAATATTAAATTAAGATAATTTGGAAATAACCTCTAATTCATAGCCAGCAGTACATTGGTTGTGTGCTCACATATACTGGGTCCCTTCTGTATATCTCAAAATGATCAAATTCAAACAAGAATGAGTAGTGGCATTCTTCTTGTGAGTTGAACTCACATTCTACTATGTACTTTGCTATGAATACAATTGGTTTTGAAGACTAGTTTTAGTGTTAGAATGATCTCTAGTGCCCTAGAACATATATAGAACTTATAATGAACTTAAATAAATATACATTTATTTAACTTATTATATAAAGATTTAAAAATATTATGTTTATAAAAATAGAATCCTACCTCTTTGACCTGGCATCCCCAGGTTCTTCACAGTGGTCTCCAAACTATCTGTTGGGCTTTGTCTCCCACCATATTTTTCACCCTACACTCTGCTCTCCTTAAACCCAGTGATGATAATATGAAATCACCTTTAGAATTGTTTTTGCTTCTAAAGAGAACTTATTTTGCTCTCAGATATATCACTTAGCACAGAATAGGCACTCAATAAATTTGATTAATACATAATAATGGCTCTCTTTGTGGACCAAACACAGATATATTAGGTATTGTGCCTCCTGATCTTTGTGCCTTTATTCCTCCCTTATCCCAAAAGATTTTCTTATGGAAATATTATCTTCTCCTTTAAAATTTACTAAAAAATCTTCTTCACAAGATCTTCTCTTATTTCTTTTTCAACCCCAGTTCTATCAGAATTAACCTCTCCCTCTTGAGAGACCCAAAGGACTGTGTTCTTCTCCATTTGCCTTGTGTTGGATCTGGTCAAAGCAAAGCCCTTGTCCCCTGTATTGTATACAACTCCAGGTAAGAAGCCATGACTGTACATTCTTCTATCTGCTACAGGGTTTTTGTATAAAGTACCCAAGTCCTGATTGAGTAGCTCAGTGGGTCTTCCCATGGACATCACCCTGAGGTTCTCTTTGCTATCATGCTATTTACAGCATGTTTACTTTGAAATAAGTCTAAGGAGATGAAGTCGCCATAGACTTTTAGCTCCCTGAGGGCAGGGCCTGTGTCTAATTCTATTTGGTGACTCTTTATCTAGAGTAGCATGGAGAGCATGCTCAACACATGTCTGGGAAATGATTGATGCCTTGAATTACTGTTAGGTGGTTAGTGCCACTTTGTCAAGTATTTTTATGTGAAAGGCAATTGATGGTCCTCAAAGTGTCTGTTTAATGAACTTAATCAGGGAGATAAATGGAGTTACTCTATCAGTCATATAGCTACTATGGGACTGATTTATAGACTAGATCTTAACTTGTAAAAAAAAAAAAGGGTATAGTGGAGGGCAAAGAGCTTCCTCTAGAAATGGAAATTAGCCTTTAGAAGACCTTTCAGCTCAATTTAGAGGTATGCTGCTCTTAGATTTCTAAAATCTCTGCCACTAAGCATACATTAATTGCTTTTCACTTGGTGCCAGAGGCACTGGGAGAGTAAGACCAGTTTATAATATAGCCCCTGTCCTCTGGTGCCTTATGCCGTAGTAGTGCATGGCTAAGCAAACTTTTTCTTAAAGGGCCATTTGATAAAGATTATAGGCTTTGCAGGCCATTCAGTCTTTTGCAGTTACTCAATTCTGCCATTGTAGTGTTGTTGTAGCACCTGTAGACAGTACATAAATAAGTGAACATGACTGTGTTCAAATAAAACTTTATTAGCAAAACTGGTTTAGCCTGGTTTAGCCTGTGTGTCACAGTTTGCTGACTCCTGCTCTAGAGTTTGGGTAAATGTGTATGTATGTGGGTATGTGTATGCATATAAAACTAATTGTTACAGTGTGTGCTTTACTGTTAACATTGTAGGAACTGAGGTGAGCGAGAAGGCTGGGCCAGAGTAGTGGACAGGGGAGGCTTGATGAAGGATTGTCTGTCTCTGTGATCACATGTTTAGAACTGTTCTTCATTTCACTTTCCTATCAAGAAAGTTGTTTGTGAAGTTACTCATTTTTTTCATGTGTTTTATAAATATCTGCTAAGTGGTCATTATATAGAAATGTTCATTCTGACTTTTTTAAGTTTAAGAGTTGGATGTGTTTTCCATATTTCAATGACTTGTTTTACACATTTTAGCATCTCTGAAATTGGGATGTATCTCCCAGTTGATGGTGTTATTATATGATTTTCCTTTCTCTGAGGATATAAATTAAGATATACCTTACAACTGTTGGGGGTTAGATTCAGAAGAAATATGGTAGCTGTTTTAGCACTGCCTTCAGTGTTTTCCAAAGCAGGGCCACTTGTTTTAGATATTTTGGTTTTTACTTTTACATCTACTCAGCAACCTGTTAGACACAAAGATTCTAAGAACATTTTAAGTAAAGATTGGAAGTGCTTTTTTTTTTTTTAATTTTTTTTTCAACGTTTTTTTTTTTTTTTTTTTTTAATTTTTGGGACAGAGAGAGACAGAGCATGAACGGGGGAGGGGCAGAGAGAGAGGGAGACACAGAATCGGAAGCAGGCTCCAGGCTCTGAGCTGTCAGCCCAGAGCCCGACGCGGGGCTCGAACTCACGGACCGCGAGATCGTGACCAGGCTGAAGTCGGACGCTTAACCGACTGCGCCACCCAGGCGCCCCGGAAATGCTTTTTTTTTTTTAAACTAATACTTTAATTCCTAAAAGAGATTGGTTACTTTACATGTCTCATTTAATGTTCTGTTAAATAAACTTCTTATGTCAAAGCACAGCTTTTCCTGTGCTCTTTGATAATTTTGACTTTGATAATTTTTCCTTCATAAAGGTAAAATATGAACAACAATTTCAGAAATACCATTCTGTGGTCTAGTGAGTAACCTGGTCATAGCCCACTGTGTCTATTACCTATAACATTCCCTTTATTAGAAGCACAGAATTTGAGAACAGGTGTTGCAATATATATGTGTTTTCCCCAATTTATCTCATTTTTACTTCATTGCTCTTGGATTCTTTAAAACTACGAAGTTCTTTATGCAGGACTGGCCTAATTAGGAGAGCTTGGGAAGGTTTGTAAAAGGTTTAATGTTCCCCCTCTTTCCTGTCTGTGTAAATCAATTAAAATGGACTATGAAGAAACTCACACTCAAATCATGTGTAACTCTGGATTTTACTGCTATGTGCTTGTTTTCTACATTCGAAGAGGAGGTTCCGCTTAACTGTATTTATGATTTACGGTAGCCAGAGATACATTTCAACCAGTTTCGTGATATACGGGAACACGACATAACATAGAAACATTATTTATGCCCCCTATCAGAACAGGAAAGCTGTTTCTTATACTGTGCTTATAGTTTAGGCAGTGTTCATAGTAAGCACATCTGTCTTTGTAATTAGTGTAAAAAAATCAGTAAAAATTAAAATTCAGATTAGTATTTCACTGCTGACATCTCTAAGTATTTCTAAGTTAATCCTCCTCAGTAATAATAGTAAATACTCTTCAGTGTTTGTAGTCTTTGGCTCCTTTAGGCATGGCTTTTGTTTATTTGTCTTCTTTAAAGTTTTTGTTTGATTGCTAAGTCTTGAAGTAATCTCTACATAGTTTTTTCTTCTTGTGTATTTTAGAAAAGGTCTTCAGTGCAAAAAGGTGGTTAAATATTAATTGGCAATTGGTCATTAGAGAGAGATAAACTGTGATTCTTATACCACATGGAGAATTTTACAGTGTGGTATTTGTGGTATTGTGTCTGTGTGTGTATTCCAAGGCATTTCAAACTGTAGTTTCTTATTATAGGGTGTGCAACCTGAGAGGTAGGAAAGGGTAAGCCAGAAGCTACAATTCATTCAAAGATTTCTTCTTGAAATAACTCTGGAAAAATAAATTTTATTATTTTTTTTCTGACATCTTGAATTGCATTTTTTATCCCGCTTTACCTTTAAGGTACTTAAGTGAAAAATATAATGACTTTTTAGAGCAGGCCCAAACTGTAGAGCAATTTAGTTGAGTCCTCTTATTTTTAGACAGAAACCAGAGTTAGGCTGCCCCTACCATTTGAGGGGCCAGGGCAAGTACTAATGGAGAGCCACAGACCAAATATCTAAATATGCAAAAGGTCTACTCAAGCTATGCCTGCCTCCTGTCCTGAAGACTGTGGCCTAGTGCCTACAGGTAACAGGGGCCTCAGTCTCTCCAGGGCCTTCCCATGGATCTGCAAGAGCAGGACAGGGTGAGAGTGGACTTAGGTCCAAGACCCCTGAACCCACTGAGCCCCAAATGAGGATAACCTATTCAAACTCTCCAGGGAGGTGTGTTTCTGCCTCCAGGCCTTACTTGTCTGCCTCCAGGCCTTACTTGTCTGCCTCCAGGCCTTACTTGTCTGAATCAGGCCTTCTAGGGATGCCTCTCTTGAGCAAGGGGAAGGAAGGGAACAGAGTTATCTGGGAGACATCTTGTCTTTGGTTTCCAAGGGCAGAGGCTGTGGTTCATCCTCTCATGGTCCATCAACTCAGTATCCTCTGGCCTGGGGGCCAAGTTCAGCTAAGGAGTCTCTCCTATAGGCTTCGGCAGTTACCAAATAAAAAACAAACAAAACTTCCTTATAAGATTGAAAAGAAGAGAAACCGCATTTTGGAGTTTGTTCTGTGTGGAGCCCTCTACAGTTTGTGGCCCAAGAAAGGGGCCCCTCTGGCCTAGGTCTAAGAAAGGTCTAAGAAAGGTCAAAGGGCCTGGACATTACACAGCTAACTAGTGGTGCAGGCATTATGATCTTCAGAAACTACAGATTTGTTCTATCTACTTTATGACTTACAAACATGCTTGGTTCTGATAAAGTACAAAAAGGGAAAAAATGGAAAGACAGAAATAATTTCAATAATGTATTATTCACATTATCATTATCCCATCTCAATTTTTCTTTCTCTGTTGGATAAGGAACCCTTAAAAACTCACATATACATCATGACTTCGAAAGAAAGGCTATCAAAACACTCTCCTGTGAGAAATTTTCCGTTTCAGAGAATTCAGGTGTGTGAATCACTTCCTTCTGTCCTGTCATAGAAGAAAAAAAAGCAATATGACTTTATATTTCAGCTGAGGAGGCCGGGGTTGGCATTTTCCAGGGAAGATTGCTTATCATGGAGCAGAGCTATATACTGAAATGGATTTCTGCATAGACTTTACAGGAACAGTTTGCAGATGTGGACAGCATTCCCAAGAAAAGATTTTTACAGTGACTGACATCCCCAAAACCTTCCCAGAAAAAGAAAACGTGTCCTTTCTCAATTTCACGTATGCTTTCTCCTTGATCAAAAGGCTGATTTATCCATGGTGGCACCTGAAAAATAAATTTTTTAACAAGGTTGCTTCACAGTAAAGATGAAAGTACAAGCAAGTATTAGACAGGCCAACTGGAAGGGCTTGAGTGTGGAGGATTTTATATTTCTTCTTGCAATAAACACATGTGGAGTCCAGGAAGGGTGATGCCGTCATCTGGTGGGGTGATGGAGATCCCCACTGACGCTGGAAAAATACCAGGTTAATGAAGTATGAAATGTAGCATTAGGCACAGGCAGGTATTTTGTGAGTTTGGGAGTCTGTTGAGGGGAGTAAAATCTTAAGTCCTGTTGGTCTCAAGGATCTGGGAGAGGTGAGTGGGCAGAAGGGGTTAGGCTGGGGAGTGATAAGTTGGGTTTGTTTTTGCCTCAGATAACTGCACCTGGAGTGAGAGGGCAGTGAGATGGTTCCTCTGTAGGTTTCATATGGTGACTTGTGTTCATGTTTTTACTGACATGTGTGTTGGTTATTCATTTAACACCTGTAACATGTCTATTTTTGCATTGATTGGAGGAATTATGCTTGTTTACATATCTGGCTTTACTGTTGGGCTGTGAGCTTTTCAGGACAGTGCTTAGTCATCTGTTTTTTTCCTTATTCCCAAAAGAACTAATGAAACTTTGGAAGTAGTTATTATTTAGAAGAGGTTGGTTGCATGGAATCAGAAAGGCAAAGTCTCCCTCAGTGGAAAGAGCAATATGCTTCTTACCACCAAGGGTAATGCCTCAAATAATAAATAGACTCCAGCACTTGAGAAGCTGTTGGCAAAAGCTTGGCTTTCAGCAGTGTGAGGTCTGAAAAAACTCCCAAAGCATATCATTTTCATAATGCATATTCTTACAAAATGCAAGATGCAAATTCTAAGAAAAATTGAGGATGCCTTCCTCTACAGAGAAGTCACTGTCCTTTAGAGCAGAAAAGCATTAGAGTGCAAAGAGCATTTGCTGTTCCCCTGGAAACGGCTGCTCAGCAGATGGCCTTCACATTTATGGCCTTGATAGTTTCAGGATTGGAAACTATCATCCTGAAATGGGAAGGAAGAAAATTTGATTTTCTGGGCATGTTCTCTTCAAGTGGAGATGGTTTCTCAAGTGTTACTTGGGAGAAAAAAATACGGCAATATTATCTGAAGCTCCAAATTTTTATGTGGCCCTCCATTGCTTAGATGTGTGCTAATCAAGGGTATTTTTTAGTAAGGAGACATGAAATGTCTCAGGAAAGATTTCTGTAAGGATAAATTCCCACCTTACGTTTCCTTATATATTGTTCTCTATGCCTAGATCCCTTTTCCTTCAACTACCTTCAGTCAACTAATGTTGGCACATTTGTCAGATCCCAGCTTTGTGGTCACATCCACTGGGGAGCCTACTTTGAATTCTTAGATCCTATGTGGTTCTCCTCTTTAAATAATTTCATATCATCCTGTAGCAGGGCCTGCAAATTGGTATGCCTATAGGAGCCAAGGATCAAATGGACTGTTGATAATAGAATCTTCTGTGATGATGGGAGCATCTGTATCTGCCTGGTTTATTATGGTAGCTACTAGCCACATGTAGCTTTTGAGTACAGTGGCTAGTGCAACTGAAGACCTGGACTTTTAGTTTTTATTTAGTTTTTAGTTAATTAAAATGAAAATTTAAATAATTACATGTGGCTAGTGGCACTATAATAGACTAGCACAGGCAGGTCTATAGAAAAATGAGCAGCATAAATATGATCAGTGAGTTGAATTTGGGCTCAGTGTCAAAGATACAGAAAGGAATACTGAGGACTGTGGAAAACCAGAAACCATGTACCTTATCAAAAAAGGACCATTGTTGCTCAGTTCTGACTAATTTTTAAGAAGCATAAGAGAAAATCCTATTCATAAGAGAAAATTTTATTGTGAAATTTCCTTATTTAAAAAAATGTTGGCAACTATCTAAAATTCTTGGTCAGATTTTATTTGTGTGTGGCCATTTTGTGACTTCTGTGATTGCTCCATGGCAAGTATTACTATTACTTGAGAGGAAGTGCTGTCAATACTTGCTGGGACAACATTAACTAGGGCTGACCCAAGCAAACTGGGCACTAGGAGGTTATTGTAGGCTTAAGGTGAGCAAGAGCTTGGTAGCCTGGACCGTGTGGCAGCCATGAAGATGACTCCTTGAGAACCTCATTAGAATATACTTTATTTTTTCCTTGGCCCTTTATGTTTATTTGATACTAGACTAAACCTTATATATAAATAATTTCAAACAGATTCAGTTGTTTCATACATTGGCCTCTGTAAACAAGCTTGTTTCCGCCTCACCTATTTCCTTCATCCTATTGCCACAGAATCCATGGGTCTCACCTCTGAAGACATGCCACATGCAATCAGGCCACACAGTGGCAACAAAGGTATATGCCATGGAACTCGACAACCTGGTTTGTCTGGGTTGAAGCTGTGATTTCTTAAGCCTATGTTTTAAGTTTTCATTGCCTTTCCTACTGATATTGGAGAATGTTGAGCAGTTTGCTGGTTTCTGGCAGTGATTTCCCATAGGCAGCCCATACAGCCTCACCTAGAGATCCTTCCCCGACTCCTGCCTAGTACCTGATTATGGGGAAGGAGTAAGAATATTTGCCAACAAACATGTAATTTCTGTTGCTACCTGTTCTACCATTTTGTGTGAACCTCAGAAAGAAAGTTTTCATACTTGATATGTGGTATTACTATATTTATGTTTACATTTTGCATTCTGACAATGATGTTCTGGTTCCTTTATAGGATAAAGTTTTATTCATTTACTGCTTGGTTAAATATGATGCAAAGGCCAAATTCTTACAGGCTACCTTTGGGGGTCTCACACGGTCATGTCCCTCACCTACTTTAATAGGCTCACCGTTCACTATAATCCCAAGGGCATTTTCCAATTTTGACACATTTTATAGACTTTTCCCAATATTCCTTGAGCTATTTCTGCTTCTAGAACTTGGTGTTTACTATTCTCTAACCTGGGATGCCCTTCCATTTTTACAGGTCCATCTCAGAACGAATTTCCCCATTGTAATGGTCTGTTTTCCCTCTGTGTTCAGTACAGTGTTTGTTTTTCTGCTATGACATGTATCAGCTCATGCCATGGACATCCCTGAGTCAAGGAGGGATATATTTCATTCCAGTTGTGCCTTGCCCAGAGTATACTTTCAATAAATATTTAATTCCTTGAATTATGAATGTAAGTTTTTTTGAGGAGGTGACATAATTATGAATTTGTATTTGTATTTTATAATGTGGAGCAATTTAAACTGAAGTTTCCTCCTTTTTCCTGTTAGTCCTTAATTGTGGTATAGTTTTTAAAAGAAGTACCAAGATTTATTTTTTTAAAAATGTCCACAGTTTGGCTGGGCCATCTTACTCTTTTCTGAATTGGTTAGATTTTGCTGTGTGGTCAATTTCTAGTATATGTCATATGGCCTTTGGTTATGTCAAAATTTGATAGTGCTTCTGTGAAGTAATTGTTGAATTTATTTTTGAATGTCTTTACTTCACATCCTCTGGGCTTCTCTTAAGCTTCCCTTTTAGGGAAGGCTTTCAGAAGTGTGTGGTTTGGTGTCCATAAATTCCTGGAAGTTCTGGATGGTTGGAAAATGATTCACACAGTAAATATCTAGGGCTGGATTTGCAAATCATATGCTAAAATCTTACAGGCACCATTGGCTATCAATCATTACCCTGCTGGAAGTAAATAAAAGAGATTAGTGCACACACAAATCTTCTCAGCTATGGCTTTGACATAACAGGCGGTCTTTAGGGCAGTGGTTGTCAAAGTGTGGTCCTCAGACAAGCAGCGTCAGCATCACTTGGGAATTTGTTAGAAACCAAAGTTTCAGGACCCACTCCAGACCTACTGAATCAGAAACTCTGAGGTAGGGCTCAGCAGTGTATGGTTTAACAAGTTCTCCAGGTGATTCTGATTTACACTAAAACTTGATAGCCACTGCTTAAGAAGATATGGGGGGGGGAATCTTTGAAATTGCCCTGCCTCCTGTATGTACTTGATACATAAGACCTGGAATAAACCTTGGTTTTCTCTTTAGCTCCTTTTCTGAGCTTCCTCTAAGAGGGTCATCATCATGGGAATTTGTTCTTTTATTTATTTTTATTGAATCTGGCAATTGCAAATCTCAATGCTATATCTGAAAGGAAGATTTTATTCTTTATTAGGAAGGCAGCTGGTAGAGATGTAAGCATTTGAACAAATTATTTCAACGTTTTTATTTATTTTTGGGACAGAGAGAGACAGAGCATGAACGGGGGAGGGGCAGAGAGAGAGGGAGACACAGAATCGGAAACAGGCTCCAGGCTCCGAGCCATCAGCCCAGAGCCTGACGCGGGGCTCGAACTCATGGACCGCGAGATCGTGACCTGGCTGAAGTCGGACGCTTAACCGACTGCGCCACCCAGGCGCCCCTGAACAAATTATTATAAGCGGTTGCTTGTGACATTAATTAGTTCTCTCACACCTCCTTCCCTAATTGAAAGAGATTTGCTTGTAGGATGATTTAGTTTTGTTCTATGTTGGACAGCATTGCACTAAAATTGCAGCTGGCCAAGAATCTTGGACATGGCACCATGCATAGGGCTTCAGTGAATTAGAAGAAGAATACGTTGTGTTGAGAAGCAAGCAGAGGCTTAGGGAGGGGAGCCACTCATTCAGGGTTTTGTAGCTAACAAGTGGCTGAGCTGAGGCACACTCACACTCCTTCTGAAGTCTCTGCCCTGAACCACCACATGTACTGCCTCACCAGTGTCACTGGGCCATGAGACAGCAAAACATAATTACTGCTCTGTGGACCTCTTTGCTGTCAGAGAATCCATGCTTTTGAACTCCTTAAAATCATCCCTCCTCCCTCCTCTCCAGAGTATAAACTTTCAGTCCAAGAAAAGGCTGCTTTCCAGAAAAACCTTTGAAAAACTACTAAGGATAGCAAAGGGAGCTGGAGATATTATTTAGACTTAGATGCTCAGAACTTTAGAGTAAAAAACTAGATACGTTAAAACAAGGAAACACATATATATTTACTTATATGTATACCACCAAATCTTTGATGATGGCTGTAGGGTTGCCAGCTTTTAACTTTTCCAGTTTAGGAAATTGAGCAAAAAAAAAAAAAAAAAAAAAAAAAAATCACAGCTATCATCAGCTACCTTTATCATTTTCAACCTCAGATTTTTTTCTCTTTTCTCAGAACTCCATCCCTGGGTGATCTCATCCAGTTTGTGGCTTTATATACCATCTGTTTATTGATGATTTTAAAATTTATATCTTTGACCTCAACCTCACCTTTGAATTCTAGAATCATCTGTTCAATCACTTCTCTACCTTTCTGCTTATATGCCTAATAGGCATTATAAATGCAATGAATCCAACCTAGATTCTTAATTCCGTCCATTCCCTCGATCTTCTTTCAGTATTTACCATCTAAGGTGCAGGACAGAAATTTTGCCTTTATCTTTTGGCCTCACTTTCTCTCACATCCAGTTCATGAGCAAATCTTGTTGGTTCTACTTTCAGCATATATCTGGGATGCATCCCCTTCTTACCACCTCATTTGCCACTCTCCTCACCTAAACCACTGTGATTGTCTTTTGCCTGAATCTAATTTAATAGCCTCCTGATTGGTGTCCGTGCTTCTTGCCTCCTACAGCCTGTTCTCCACACAGCTGCAGAATGATCCTTTTAAAAGTGAGGACATGTCCCTCCTCTGCTCAGAACTCTCCCATGGCTCCCATATCATTCAGAATAAAAGCCAGAGTCCTTCACTGGTAATAAATCATGTGGATATCATATTGTCATCTGATAGGATGTGATGACAAGGACACCCCACCTCTGTGGTATTCTTCCCCAAACTCATAACCCTAAGTTAAACATGAGGAAAATATCAGAGAAATCCATAATGAGGGACAATCTACGAAATACCTGATCAGTATTCTTTAAAAGTGCAAGGGCATGAGGAGCAAGGAAGGACTGAGAAACTGTCACAGAGTGGAAGAGACTAAAAACTCATGTCTACATGCAATGTGGGATCCTGGAAGGGATCTTGGAATGGAAAAAAGATATCAGTAGGAAAACTGGTGATTATGAGGAAAGTCTAGAATTTAATGAATACTACTGTATGGATGCTACAAGTTTTGACAAGTATACCACAGTTGTGTAAGATGTTTAACATTTGGGGAAACTGCTGAGAGATTAGTTTCTGAACTATTTTTATAACTATTCTGCAAATCTAAAATTATTCCAAAATTAAAATTTTATCTAAAAGATAAAAAGCTGAAGTCCTCACAGTGGCCTACTAGACCCTATGTGAACTGTTAAAAAAAATTTTTTTTTTAATGTTTATTTATTGAGAGACACAGAGAGACAGTGTGAACAGGGGAGGGGCAGAGAAAGAGGGGGACACAGAATCTGTAGCAGGCTCCATGCTCTGAGCTATCAGCACAGAACCCGACGCAGGGCTCGAACCCACGAGCCACGAGATCATGAATTGAGCCAAAGTCAGATGCTCAACCAACTAAGCCACCCAGGTGCCCTGTGAACTGGTTCTGATAAATGCTCTAACTCTATCTTTTTTTTTTTTTAAGTTTATTTATTTTGAGAAGGACAGAGAGAGAGAGAGAGAGAGAGAGAGAGAGAGAGAGAGAGGGAGAAAGAGAATCCCAAGTAAGCACCATGCTGTCAGTGCAGAGTCCAGTGAGAGGCTGGATATCACAAACTGTGAGATCATGGCCTGAGCTAAAATCAAGAGTTGGACACTCAGGCACCCCTCTAACCATATCTTCTATAACTTACCTACCTGCTTCAGCCACACTGAATTCTCTCTTGGTTATGTCAGATTTGTTTTTGCTTCCTGGTCTTTGTCCTTGCTTTGTCTTATACATAGAGTGCTCTTTCTTCAGTCCATGGCTAGCTCCATCACCTCCTTCAGATATTTGCTCAAATGGCACAGTATGTGAAAGGGCTTCCCTGACCCTTTTTCTCCCCCTGCCCTACTTTCTATTATCTTTTTCTTTGTAGATGTGTGCGTGTGTGTGTGTGTGTGTGTGTGCTTATGTGTATGTATGTATGTACATATGTGTGTGTTTATTATCTTTCTCCCTTCTCTAGAATATAAGCTTCATGAAGCAGGATAATTTTTTTTTAAGTCTCTTATCTCCAGAATAATGTCTGACATATAGAGAGGACTTATAATAGACATTTTTTGAATGAATGACTAAATTTCATAAAAATTTTAGATTGAATAATCAGTTTCAAAAGGAGCAATGGTTCTTTAGATGGAATGGATTTAGCTTTATGAAAAATTCATAGACTTGAACTTTTCTGGTTTGTTTTGCTGTAGACGAGTGAAAATTTGATAGCAGATTGGTACTGGTCTATGAGCTGGGATTTTAGAGCCAGAGGGCTAGGTCATTGTCTCTTCAGAGTGGTATTTTAGTTATTCTAAACTCATGCTATCCAATATAGTAGCCACTGGCCACATGTAGCTGTTTACATTTAAATTAATTAAAGTTAGGTAAAATTAAAAATCCAGTTCCTCCATTGGACTGGAAGTATTTCAAGTGGTCAATAGCCACATGTGGCTAGTAACTACCACATTGGACAGCCCAACTATAGAACATTTCTTTCATCACAAAATGTTGTGTTGGCAGCACAGTTTTTTAAATGTTAACTGTTCTTTAACAGACAAGTCTTTGTTTTAATGCCTTCAGATAATCAAAATCAAACGATAATAGCAGCAGCAGCAGCAGCAGCAGCAGCAGCAGCTATAATTTGTTGGCATTTGCTCTGTGGCAGGCACCGTGCTGTCTGCATTTCTAAGTGTTCTTTCAATCCCCAGATCCTTGGAAGAGGTGCTATTTTTATGTTCTAGATGAGAGAATTGAAGGTCAAGGACAGTAAGTAAGTTTCCCAAGGCCACAGAGCTGGTAAACCGGGTTTCAGACTGAAGACTATTACCAAAGTAAGGCCTGTAAACACTGCAGTTCAGAGAAGCAATGTTCACAACCATGAGGAATTACCCCATTTTGGTGTGTCTTTGGAGTACCTTCTCTCATTGTCAGGCAGCATGTTTCTTCCTTTCTTTTCTTTGCAATCTCATCAACGAATCTCAGTTTTATTCTGCCAGGTAAATTTTACTCCTGAATGTCTCCTCACCATTCTGATTTCACAAGTATCTGCCCCCCATGTCCATTGTAAATGTTGGTTGCAGGCACTGCTCACTACTGATGGGTAGGAGCCCTCCTTGCAATGTGTGATAAAGGATAGCAAGGCTGAGTCAGGGTCCTGGCCATTTTACTTTCAGTTTCTCTTTGGGTTGCTGACTGAGTACTTTAAAAAATGTTTTATTTGAGTGTAGATGACATACAATATTACATTAGTTTCAGGTGTACAACATAGTGATTCCACATCTCTAAACATTATGCAGTGCTCCCCACAAATGTAGTTACCATCTGTTATTATAAAATGCTATGACACTATCGTTGGCTATACTTAAAGACTCCATCAAAAAAATACTAGAAGTAATAAATGAATTCAGTAAAGTTATAGAATACAAAATTGGTACCTAGAAATCTGTAGTGTTTCTATACACCAATAACAAAGTAGAAGAAAGAGAAATTAAGAAAACAATTCTGTTTACTATTCCACCAAAAAGAATAAAACACCGAGGAATAAATTTAGCCAAGGAGGTGAAAGACCTGTACTGTAAAAACTATAAAACACTGATGAAAAAAGTCAAAGATGACACAAACAAATGGAAAGATATTCCATGCTTATGGATTGGAAGAATTAATATTGTTAAAATGTCTATACTACCAAAACAATCTACACATTCAGTGCAATCCCTATCAAAATACTAACAGCATTTTTTTCACAGAATTAGACCAACTAATAGTAAAATTTGTATGGAGCCACAAAAGACTTCAAAGAGACCAAGCAGTCCTGAGAAAGAAAAACAGAGCTGGAAGTATCACAATCTCAGGTTTCAAGACATACTACAAAGCTGTAGTAATCAAAACAGTATGGTACTGGCACAAAAAATAGACATATATATCAATGAAATAGAAAAGAGAGTCCAGAAATTAACCTACATGTATATGGTCAATTAATCTGTGACAAAGGAGAAAAGAATATACAATGATTGAACAGTTTATCTCTGCTTGTGCCCCATTGGGATTGTGACTTTTTACACAAGGCTGAAATCCCAGGGATCGATAGAGCTGGCAATTGCACATGGCTTCTCTGGAATGGAGGTCATTGGAGCATGGGAGGATGTTTCCTGAAAGATAAAAGGAGAGAAATTCTTGATTGTTAGGAGAAAGCCCTCTGAGAGAGATCCTGCTTGGTTTGGAAAATGATCCCAAGACTAGTCTTTTTAATCTCATGTATCTAGGTCAGAGAGAATTTTTGTTTCTTATTTTGGTTGTCTTGGTTTATAATTATGGAATGTATCTAACTCATATTCTATAAAGAAGTTTTTTTCTAGGGTAAATTGTATAATGCTTATTTCGTACAGCCAAAGGGTATTTTTAGAGTGAAGAGATAATTTAGGATGATTTCCCTTTCTTATTTAAGCGTTCTCTGAGGGAAATGGTCTGATGTACAGTAATGAGGCCATATATCTGTTGCTGAGGTCACTGTTGACAATTTGAATAATACTGTCCTTGAAGAGAACAGCTAATGGTAGTGATTGACTGCTAAAATTCAGCCTGTCAGGCCTGACCTTGTTCTTGGTGGCTCAAAAAAGAGAAATATGTCTAATGCAGATAAATGTGTCATAACTGTAACTCCTGCATAATTGCCTCAAGCTCAACCTCTTTAATTGATAATGCATTGTGTACACTTTTGTCATAGACTATCATGTGGTTTTTGACTAGGTCAGATGAATAGGTGGGGCATTCCTAAGAGAACAGTGTGCACACAGGTGAAGGTCTTGAAAAGTCTGTTGTATGTTAAAGAAAGATTGTTCAGTTCAATGACTGAAGTGTGAGAGAAGGGTCTTAAAAGATAGGTATGGGGACAGGGCAGGAAGGGCTTTGAAGACTCAATAAGATAATTTTTTCTTAAAAAAAATTTTTTTTAACATTTATTTATTTTTGAGACAGAGAGAGACAGAGCATGAACAGGAGGAGGGTCAGAGAGAGAGGGAGACACAGAATCTGAAACAGGCTCCAGGCTCTGAGCTGTCAGCACAGAGTCTGACGTGTGGCTCAAACCCACAGACCGCGAGATCATGACCTGAGCCGAAGTCGGACGCTTAACCGACTGAGCCACCCAGGCGCCCCAAGATAATTTTTTTTTAATATAGAGAGAGTCATTCAAGTTAGTGGTGTACCATGCTTTAGAGAGCTTAATTTGAATTCAGAGTATATGTATATAGAAGATGCTTAATGGTGTGTGCCCTGAAATCAGACTGTCCTGATTTGAATTCCAAGTAACTTAAGGATGCCTAAGTCTCAGTTTCTACATCTGTAAAATGGGAGTAGTAATAATTCCTACCTCTTAAGGTTGTTGTGAGGATTAAAGAAGATAAACAAAACACATGTCTCGGTGGTTTGAAAGGGCAAACCCGACATATGTTGTTATCTTAGTTTTTTTTTAAAGTTTATTTATTTATTTTTGAGAATAAGAGAGAGGAGGGAGGCATAAAGAGAGGGAGAAAGAGAGTCCCAAGCAGGCTCCTCACTGTTGTTAGTGCAGAGCCTGATGCTGGGCTGGATCTCATGAACTGTGAGATTGTGACCTAAGCTGAAATCAAGAGTTGGATGCTTTCACAATCCCAGACTTTAGCCTCTACTACAAAGCTGTCATCATCAAGACAGCATGGTATTGACACAAAAACAGACACGTAGACCAATGGAATAGAATAGAAACCCCAGTGGTAGACCCACAAAAGTATGGCCAACTAATCTTTGACAAAGCAGGAAAGAATATCCAGTGGAAAAAAGACAGTCTCTTTAACAAATGGTGCTGGGAGAGCTGGGCAGCAACATGCATAAGAATGAAACTAGACCACTTTCTTACACCATTCACAAAAATAAACACAAAATGGATAAAGGACCTGAATGTGAGACAGGAAACCATCAAAACCCTAGAGGAGAAAGCAGGAAAAAACCTCTCTGACCTCAGCCGCAGCAACTTCTTACTTGACACATCCCTAAAGGCAAGGGAATTAAAAGCAAAAATGACGATTGGGACCTCATGAAGATAAAAACCTTCTGCACTGCAAAGGAAACACTCAACAAAACTAAAAAGCAATGGATGGAATGGGAAAAGATATTTGCAAATGACATATTGGACAGAGGGCTAGTATCCAAAATCTATAAAGAGCTCACCAAACTCCACACCCGAAAAACAAATAACCCAGTGAAGAAATGGGCAGAAGACATGAATAGACACTTCTCTAAAGAAGACATCCAGATGGCCAGCAGGCACATGAAAAGATGCTCAATGTCACTCCTCATCAGGGAAATACAAATCAAAACCACACTCAGATACCACCTCACGCCGGTCAGAGTGGCTAAAATGAATAAATCAAGAAGACTATAAATGCTGGAGAGGATATGGAGAAACGGGAACCCTCTTGCACTGTTGGTGGGAATGCAAACTGGTGCAGCCACTCTAGAAAACAGTGTGGAGGTTCCTCAAAAAATTAAAAATAGACCTACCCTATGACCCAGCAGTAGCACTGCTAGGAATTTACCCAAGGGATACAGGAGTGCTGATGCATAGGGGCACTTGTACCCCAATGTTTATAGCAGCACTTTCAACAATAGCCAAATTATGGAAAGAGCCTAAATGTCCATCCACTGATGAATGGATAAAGAAATTGTGGTTTATATACACAATGGAATACTACATGGCAATGAGAAAGAATGAAATACGGCCTTTTGTAGCAATGTGGATGGAACTGGAGAGTGTTATGCTAAGTGAAATAAGTCAGGCAGAGAAAGACAGATACCATATGTTTTCACTCATATGTGGATCCTGAGAAACTTAACAGAAGACCATGGGGGAGGGGAAAGGGAAAAAAAATTAAGTTACAGAGAGGGAGGGAGCCAAAGCATAAGAGACTCTTAAAAACTGAGAATAAACTGAGGGTTGATGGGGGGTGGGAGGAAGGGGAAAGTGGGTGATGGGCATTGAGGAGGGCACCTGTTGGGGTGAGCACTGGGTGTTGTATGGAAACCAATTTGACAATAAATTTCATGTTAAAAAAAAAAAAAGAGTTGGATACTTAACTGACTGAGCCACCCAGATGCCCCTGTTGTTATCTTAATTTGAATCTTGTTCTCATCACTTGGGTAAAATATGCCTAAAAACTATTGTAATAATTTATGTAAGAGATAGTACATGCCTTGTAGGTTCTAGGAGAAGAGGCAAAAGACATTTGAATGCCTTTGGTACTATTTAAATTTTATGACATAATCTTTAGTTAACTTTTCTTTTCCTACTTTAACAATAAAATGCTTAAAAATCACTAATATTAATTATTTTAGTTGTATAAAGAAGTTAATATTTTCTGACTTTTTTCATTTTGGCATACATAATTTATGAAGTCTTTTCTTTTTCCTGCCTTAATATCTTTGAATTCAAGGATCCTAAGGGAACATACCCTATTACTCTGTAATAATTTGGATAATTTTAAACCACTTTAGTGTGGTGACTTATGGATGCTGTCTTGCCGTATTCAACACTACTGGCTTTGAAATTGTATCACCCTTTCAAATGGTGGATATGATAAATTATTTTATTTAACAAATGTAAGACTCAACAGTATGATGATAAGTATTTAAAATGATGCTTATTCTCATTTTCTATTTATCATTAGAGATGTCTCAGTATCATGTGTTCTGCTTAAGTTATTAATAAGCATTATAATAAGACTAGGAACATTCTGGGGAAATTGGCAAGGACTGCCTCATCTTCCTTGAATGTTCTAGCTTGTTACTATAGTTTTTGGTTTTTCTTCTTAGATGATTCTCTGACAAAGATAAACCACTTCAGACTTAGTACCTAAGTTTCATACTCAAGTAGCTTTAGTTTTTATTGTTTGTATTGGACATGTTTCTAGAGGAGAACCAGGAGACCCAAATTCTAGTTTGATACTAACAATATCACTTGGGAGGCTGTTGTCATTTCTCTGAAACTGCCTTTCTTTATTCATAAAATCTGAAGCTTGTGACTTCTAAGTTTTTAAGAATGGTGGAAGTGCCTTCTTTGTATTTTACACTGTGATTGGGGCTGGACAGAGGATGGACCTTGACCTCATGGAATTTATAGTACAGTGGGGGAACTGGTGTTATATCAATAATAAGTATCTCCACCAACTGTCCCATTAAAAAAAACCTATCTGTATATTATTACGTGAACTCTTGAAATGCAGGGACTTTTTTTGGATTTGTTTTGTTCACTGCTATATCCTCAATAAACAGAAACAATGCCTGGCACATGGTAGGCACTTGGTAAATACATGCTAAATAAATATGTGACACATATTATTAAGTGATATAACAAATACGTATAGTTTTGAAAATTACGTCTTGTAAAAATAAATATTAAACGTATTGCGGCTTATGGGAAAAATTGGATTGATACGGACTGTTCAATACCTATGCACATTTGTAACCCAAGCACTAACAAAACCAGTAATTGGTGTCCTCTTTTCCCTGCCCCAAGAAAACATAGACAGCCTAAGCAGACATCAAAGTCTCACTGGAGGCTGTTTTAGGGGTTGTCTTTTTGTTGCTGTTTAGGTCCTTTTACGCTTTTAATAATGTATGGTGCACAAATCAGTAAAGTGTACACATCTTAAACGTGTAGTTTGATGGATTTTTAAAAATGTTTGTACCCTAAAAGAATTGAAAGCAGGAACTCAAACAGATATTTGTATATCATGTTCATAGCAACATTATTCACATCATTCACAGACGAAGGTGGAAATATCACAAGTGTCTGCTGACAGATGAATGGATAAACAAATGTTGAATATGTATACAGTGGATATTATTCAGCCTTAAAATATAAGGAACAACTAATACACACTACAACATGGATGGACCTTGAATACACTATGCTTAATGATATAACCCAGTTACAAAAAGACAAATACCATGTGATTCGACTTAGAATCTAATTAGAATAGTCTAATTCACAGAGACAGAAAGTAGAAGGGTGAGTGCCATGGGCTGATGGTGTGGAGGTATGGGAATTTTTGTTTAATGAGTTGGAATTTCAATTTGGGATGATAAAAAAAGTTCTGGAGATGGGTGGTGGTGGTGTGGTGATGGTGGCACAATAATGTGTATGTACTTAATGCCATTGAACTGTACACTTAAAATGGTTAAGAGGATAAATTGATATTATGTGTATTTTACCACAATAAAAAAGAAAATTGTTTACGCTCATATAATCTCCACTCAAATCAAGGTATATTTTCTGCTTCCAGAAGACCCTTTGTGCTGCTCCCTGTCAGTTATGTGCCCTTGAGGTAACCCCTATTCTGTCAGTCCTTAAAGCTCACATAAGTGGATTTAAATTGTATGTACTCTTGCATTTGGCTTCTTTTCTTATCATGTCTGTAAAGTTCTTCCATATTGTTGTACTTACCAGTAGTTTGTTGTGTTTTATTGTTGTGTAATGTTCCATTGGATGAATATACTTGTTTACCCAGTCTGTTGTTGATGACATTTTGGTTGTTTTCAACTTTTGTTAATTATAAGTAAACTGCTATGAATCCTTGTATATATCTTTGGGTGGACATCTTTCTCATTTCTCTTGGGTAGAATTGTTCGGCCATAAGGTAGTTTGGTAGTACTGCCAAACAGTTTTCCAAAGTGGTCGTATCAGTTTATACTCGCACCAGTATCGTATGAGTGTTCCAACTGAGCCACCTTCTCACCAACTTTTGGTATTGTTAGTGTCTCAGGAAATAATAAAAATATATAACACACTAGGGTGGAAAGGCTGGTTTTGTGGTGCTGAGTTACGCAGTGGAAATAGAGCTGAGTTGGTGGGCCTTAGAATGCATAGGAAAAAGTACCACTTGCTATACCCAGAGAGCCAGGTAGGGCTTGGGTGTGACTCTGGGGAGGCAGCCCAGATGCAGGAGGGTTTTTTTTTTTTTTTTTATTTTTAAAAAATAGATCTGAGAAGGCTTCAGTCAAGTAGAGAGCTGTTTCTTTCCTGCTGGAAGTTGTAAATTGACTCCTGTATTCTTCCCATTGTCTCAGAAAATTTGCTTATGAACCACTACAACTTACGTATCATACTGGATTCATTCCCTTCTTCACCAATCATCTGAGATCATTGGCTTATGAAACTTATCTGGTAGTAGAACACACGTGTGTGTGTGTGTGTGTGTGTGTGTGTGTGTGTGTGTGTGTAAAATTAAGAATGGGGCTGGATTTAGTGGGATGGGAAGAACAAAGGATGTGAGGGGTTTGCAAAGGAGCAATTTGATTGATTTGGAATCTAAGTCGGGGAAGTGGGAGAAATGACCAGGGAGGGCTGATGACAGAGTGGTGAGACCCAAGAATTAGAGATCAGGACGGGGTGGAAGCAGTTGAGCAAGGAAGATGGAGGGCGGAAGGTGAGGTTAAAGGGCAGGATATTAGCATAAAGATTTAAAAAAAATTTTTTTTAATGCTTATTTATTTTTGAGAGAGACAGAGACAGAATACAAGTGGGTTAGGGGCAGAGAGAGAGGGAGACACAGAAGTAGAAGCAGGCTCCAGGCCCCGAGCTGTCAGCACATAGCCTGTCGCGGGGCTTGAACCCATGAGCTGTGAGATCATGACTTGAGCTGAAGTCGGATGCTCAACTGACTGAGCCACCCAGGCACCCCTAGCATAAAGATTTTTAAAGGGGGCAGTTTTTGGTGCTGACAAGATCTTGTAATCATGGGTATGTTGCCATCGAACAAATGGAAAGATTTTTGGACAAGAACAAGAGACCAGGGTATTTGGATGAGTCCACAAGAAGGTGGAAGTTGTCAGAAATGATGTGAGGAATTGGGATGGAGAAGAGAGCTGTGAGCCCAGGACCTCGAGGTGGGAGTGCTTGTAGGCTCTTCCTCCCTGACCACCATCTGGGAGAGTAGCCTGGAAGTGGGATGGAGACCCTTTTCACATTCTTATGGTGCCTCAGGCTATCTTCTCATCGCTGCAGACTTCCACCTTTCCGCATCTCTTGCCTGTCTTTTCTTTTTTTCTTCTTTAATAACATTTCCCATGTATTTTTAATTTTATATAACTACAAAATGTTAGTAAATATTTTGAACTTCTATTGTGGTTTAAGCATGGTGCTAGGTGCTGGGGAAATGAGGTAAACAAAACAAGCTCACAGGGATC
Organism: Herpailurus yagouaroundi; assembly: GCF_014898765.1. NCBI lineage: Eukaryota > Metazoa > Chordata > Mammalia > Carnivora > Felidae > Herpailurus > Herpailurus yagouaroundi. Next base: position 12,270,018 of record NW_024412444.1, read on the forward strand.
TTACAGAGGATTAATTGAAAACAAAACAAAACAAAACAGAAACAGTCTTCTTGAATGGAAGTATTTTCTCTAACTTACCTTGTGGGACTTAATTGCTCATGGGAACAATCATAAGTGAGATACAGATTATGAAATCTTTTGTAGGAGAAAATTATAAATTCTGTCTCTTGATTAGGATCTTAGGCCCTTTAACTGCTAATTATTAATGTAGCTGAAATATTGATATATTTTCACTGAAAAAGAGTAGAAAGCATCTCAGTTGCAATAGTAGTTCAATAAACAGAAATTTGATGTAATTGTATGAGGCATAACTTTCTTTTTTTTTTTTAGTATATGAAATTTATTGTCAAATTGGTTTCCATACAACACCCAGTGTTCATCCCAAAAGATGCCCTCTTCAATACCTGTCACAAGGCATAGCTTTCAACTTTCCATAAATGCTGGTGCTTGGGGAGGCAGATGGCTGGATCTGAGGAGGTGAAGTTCTGGCCCTGTGAGTTACGGTTCTGTGAGACAGGGCCAGGGCCTGTCTGCCCAGTGGTTGATGGGCTGGAAGCATCAATAGGGTGGTATCTTATTTCCTTTCAGAACATAGAACTTGGTTTCCTTTGATGTCAGTGCCATCCAACCAGTGACCTCCAGGAAGATACTTGTTGAACATAACTGGATTTATTACTCATTGCAGCAAGGGAGAACAGGCACCATGGGTAAACTTTGTGTGTCAATAAGAGAATGTTAGAGAAAAACTTATTATAGGATTTGGGTTTGGGTTGGGTGATTTAGGAAAGGGAGTTTTGGTCTACATTAGATGCCATGAGAAAGTGAGTACAATTCTGTGATTGAGTAGCTCAATAAATATTATTTATAGGGAGGCAGGCTAGAGCAAAGATAATATTGTCATTGGTAAATAAGCAGCAGTCACTCATTTTAGCCAAGAGAAGGTATTGGTGTTTTGTTGGTGGCATAGTAACCTTATTATTATCTGTGCTTAGGGGAAATTATGATGTGGTATCGTTTTGTCTTATTTTATTATGGTCTCAGAGTAAGCTTGTGTGATGTTGGTGTTCTGTGAGGTCATTTATGTCTAACAGGAGGTTAACATGGCCCAGCTGTGAGTGCCAGACCAGATCTGGATGTCAGACAATACTTTTTCCCCCTTAGTAGAATGTTCACAGTTTTAGGCTTCCTCCTGGAGCAGGTAACAAATGGGAAAAAAGAGGGGTTGTGCAAAAAGAGGGGTTGAATCTTATGAGGGTCTTTTTAAAAAAAATGTGTATTTTTTATTTTTGAGAGAGAGAGAGAGAGAGGTAAGAAGATAGAGGAAGAGAGAAAATCCCAAGGAGGCCCTATGCTGTCAGCGTGGAGCCCAACACACGGCTTGAACCCCTGAACCATAAGGTCATGACCTGAGCCGAAATCAAGAGTTGGATGCTTAACTGATTGCACCACCTGGGTGCCCCTTATGAGAGACATTATACTAAAGAATCTGGATGGAGGGTGGAAGAATGTGAAAAGATCTGGTGTTCATGAGAGAGAGGTTGCCAGAGGAGAGATTAATGAGATGAACAAGAGATAGACTAGGGAAGAGTGAAAGGAGAGGGAGCATATGACTTCCCAACAGAGGCCATGAAAAGAGTTGATGATAAGAAATATGTGTTGAGTTAATTCTCTGGGTGGCCTGCTGGCCATTGTGTTGGTGGCCATGTAAAGCCCTTAGCATGTGCCTGGTTCATACCAAATGCACAAATTCTTCTTATTTTTATTAGGATCTCTGGGCCTCCCATAGAGAATGTTTGAGGGTTTCCCACATTGTATGTAGAATACATGTGTGTCTGTGGATTAAGAGTTTATAAGCTTGGGTATATGTGCATATTAAAACCTTGTTTGTGTGTGTATGTGTGTATCTATTTTTTTTAAAGAGCCTGGACCCATGTGGGCCAGTCTTTGCATAGTATCTCTGTCTAGGAAACACAATAAGAATTTCAAAGTAGTTCAAAGTTCTGTAGTTAAAATTCTCAAATACCATGAAGAAGCATAAATAGACTGCAGGAATACTGCCTTATAATAATAATAAACAAATGTACTCCTCACCTGATCTGTGTTTCTCTTGCCCTACCATCCCTATCCCCATTGCCATGAAAAACCCCTCACTCCTACTCAAGCTGTAGCTCTAAGAATTTATGATTTTTTAAAATCTTTCTTGTTCCTTGTTATTCTGGATTGGATATTTAGGTGTTTAAGAATTTTTTTTTTGCTCATAAATAGTGCTACCTTAGATGTCCTTTTGCATAAACACTAAGGTCCTCGTGTAAATAAATCCATTGGGTAAATTCCCAGCAGTGGGATTGGTGGGCAAGTCAATTAAAATTTTGCCACATTACCTTATAAAAGAGTTATGCCTATTTAGACATTCACCAACAGGATTTGAGAGGGCCTGTTTTACCACACTCTGGCCAGTGTTGGCTATGCTAAACCTGAGCATGTTTGCTGATCTGAATCTAAAAATATGACTATATTTAACCCTTTGGATATATATGTATGTATGACTTGGTAAATCTAAGTGACATGTAGTGAACATACAAAAACTTTAAATCTGTGTATCACTTTCCATTCTTCTTATTCTAAGTTGCTATGGATATCTTTTTAAAATATTACTGACATAAAGTTATCTAAAAATAGAATACAGAAATATGTGGGTGAATTAACATGTATATTTGGCAGCTTTTAGTCTTCAGAGATGACATTTTATAGAATTTTTTAAAAAAGTTATTTGGTGGAGAAGAAACCCTGTAAATAAACTTTAACATAGGAACAGTCACTCAAGGAATAAGGACTTGGATCAAGTTGACCCCTGGGGCTGGGACATGATTATTACTACAGGGAGATGCCAAAGAGAGCTTTAGTAGCTAAGGTGCAGGTGCCAAGAAGCAGTGGATTGAACAAAACAAGGGAGTTTTACGTAATTTGCAGGGCTAAAGTGTCAGCAGAAATAGTGTGGTTATGCTGCCAAATCAACTACTGGTTGTCATTTTTTCAGCTATTTTTCTTTGATAGCCTTCGGGTTTGTTGTCCCTCTATTAATTTGTCCCTTCTGTATTTGACAAATATGGATGCCATTTCCTAGCGTAGTTGTGTGCCATCTTGGTTTTGGGGAAAATGTTTTTCCATCTAAGAGGCATAATTAAGTCAGTGTGGTGTGAAATGGGGACAGTGGTTAACAGGGGTCCCACCACAACGCTGACAAGCTTTGCCCTCCCAGCAAAGGAATCTCCTCAAATGGGGTCATTCATCCTGACCTACTTGGATGCTCTATTTCTGGTTTCCAAAATGTTCATTTTAGGGACAAAGATTCCTTTGAAAGATGAAATGTGAAGAGGTGAGGACAGTCCAGATTCCACAGAGCCCCATTTGTCAACAGATATGGACGGCTGCCTTGTGTTTGGGAGGGAACCAGTTAAATTCCTCTCTCTCAGCCTGGTCTGTGGTGGTGCACTGTGTGTCTTCATTCCTGGCATGGCAAAAGGCACCCAACTGGGAGATGGCTGCTCATTGGGAAAATATGAGGGAGAGGAGAGGTATGATGGCCTCAATCAGACGCCAACTTGTTCTGGGAACTAGTCATTCCCAAGATGGAAGAAAGATTTAGGCATTGCCTGGAACTCAGTTAGGGAGCAGTCTGGTTTTGGGTCTCCTTTTTTCCATTTGACACATCAGAGGACTTTTTTTTTTTTTTTTTTTTTGGTTTTTGCTTGGTTATTTGAACCACAGAAACAATATGACTCTGATGTATTTTGCATCTAACTATAGCAGCTATCCATCCATCCATCCATCCATCCATCCATCCATCTACTCAATATATGTTGATCATTAATTATAGGTGAGGCATAGAGAGTTCATTGCTGAAGAAGATCAACACGGTGCCTGTCCTCTGACCTTTGATTCTAGGGGGAGCCCAAGACTGAATAAATAGTTAAAAATGTGGTATTGATTCAGAAATGCGAAGGATGGAGTATATGAGGAGAGTTATGTAAGGACACCTAAATTTATTTTAAATGGTCAGGCAATGCCTTCCAAAGCAAGTGATGTTGCAAGTAAAAGCTGAGAGAGGAAATGCAGTTGGCCAAAGGATGATGGAGAAAGATGGTGGTGGTAGTTTATGTCCATGGTGTTTCCTGCAGAATGGCATCATCTGCAAAAAGTCGGGGAAAAGGAGAGAAATTATTTGTATAGAAAACTAAGAAGAACGTAGTATGGCTATGGTTAAGAGAACTCAGGTCTTTGGGTTTAAACTATGCATTGTGCACACTTCTCACAAATACGAAACAGGATATAATCTGTGACCATTACCTGACATACCCTTCCAATAAACCAGGATGCCTTTTGTATTATCTGCAATTCTCAGCGTAGAGAATTTTTATTTGGGTTTGGCACCCTCAATAATTTTTAGCCTCTCCAGTCCCACCATGGGTTGTTAGTAACATTGTCTTTGGTTACTAAAACATTTTAATATGCTGTTGACAGTAAATGACAAAGAAAAAGTAAAATGGTGCCTCTCCTTGTACCAGTGAGTGGATTATCTAAGCTTACTCTCTGATTCATCCTAACTTTGTGTCCTCACTTTTTTTTTTTAATTAGAACATTCCAGAGCTGTTCATTGAACTGTTGTGTAGATTGTTTCAGGAATTTTGAAATGCTTCTTAAATTTTGTGCAAAAATGGCAGGATATTTCCATGGGGGTAGATAGTGTGCCTTGGAATGTAGTGTGGCTTTGGGAAAGTTCATAACCTGATGAATGGCCCTTGTTTTTTCTTCTGTAGCAGGTTGCAAAGCAGCTGAGTAGAACTCCATGTAAGGCACTTAATATTGTACAGAGCATGCTATATAGTACGTCTCAATAAACAAGAGTAACCATTGTTTTTGTGATAAGTTGGTAACTTTTGTAGGCTCTGAAATAATATCCTTTGACTTCTATAACCAAAGCCAGGAGAATAACATTGTTTGAATTCACTTTTCAGTTTTGCAGGAGTGGGTGGCTTCTTTGTTATTGACACTTGCTAATGCTTAGTCAGTACCTAATGTTAGCCTGACAAGAAGCAGACAAAAAAAGAGAATCTTAGTAACAGCTGCCAAATTGCCAAATTAAATTATGGACTTTGAAGTTCCTTACCTCATGGTTTATCTCTAAGAGATATTTATGTGTGTGACTTCCAACAGGTCGCTCAGCCAACATAATATTAAAATATTATGAATACTTAATTTATAAATACATGTACCAGCAAGTGACTTGGCCAATCAGATGAATTAATGCTGGAATTTGAACAGAAACTGGGGACAGATACTTTCTATGGCAGTGGTAAAGCCTGAAGCGTACAGACTCTAGGGACAATTGCCAGGGAACCAGTGGCAATGTGTAGTAGTATGTGATGGTGGTTGGGACAGCCATGCTAGATGTATGGTGGTGCTTTGGGTGCTGGGTAGCTGTGAGGCATCTCAACCTGGCTTTCCATCCCTCACAGGATTCCTATGAGCTGCCACATAATCTTTCACTACATTTTCACTTCAATCAGCTAATTTCTGGCTTACAACCAAAACCACAGGTGACCTCCATTGTAGACAGTGTTTCCAATACCATTTGTCCATACAACCTGTTTTTCATTGAGCATTTCATTGGATTACTACGTTGGAAAAGATATTGAGAAATGCAGAGTAGCATGATGTAGTAAAACCTGAGGGTAGTGCCAGATTATGAAAAGGACTATGATTAGAAAGTCCCTGTGTGTGTCTGCAGCTAATCTTACCTGCAGAAAGTTTTGTAATCACAATTTAAGGTATTGTAGGGGGTACATACATAGCCATTTACTAATACCTGCAACTTGAAGCAAGACCAAGTTTTGTTCTTGGTGCCATCCAGAGGAGTATGCTTTTGTTTGTTATATTATTCTATTTATAATAGTAATAATAAATAATTGTAAGAGACAACCAATTTTTTATGCTCTTACCATGTGCTAGGCACTTTCCACAATTTCCTTTTTAAATCTCATAATGTGTAGGCAATGTTATCCTTATTTTTCAGTCACCAAAAGGGAGGCACAAAAAAGATGAAATAAATTACCTAATATTACCAGCAGTAAAGCTGTGGTTTGAACCTGGAGCCCAGACTCTTTGACCCCTAAGCTCAAATCAGGGAGCACAGACTCTCTTACCTCCCTTATTTTCAAGGCATTGTGGTTGTTCTGGCTGGTTCTGCAAGCCTAGCCCTCTTTCTTAATGTTTTTTGCCTCACTTGGGTTTTCTTGCCTTTTAGGTCTCAGCCTAAAGTCACTTCTGAAAAGAGGCAGTTTCTGGTCTTTCAGTCATGTTCCCAGAACCCTTTTTCTATCAGAATACTCTTCATGGTTTTGAATGGTATCTTTACTTGTATGGTTAGTTGGTTTACATTCGTATCCGCCTTGGGGCTATAAGCTTTGGTAAACTTGGGTCTGTGTCTGCTTTGTTTACCACTGTTATCCTAGCCTTTGCACAGTGCCTAGCCCATAGACATTTCCTAAATATCACTTAATGAATGGCTCCATTCCTTACTAGAGGCTATGCCAGTGTTTTCCCATCTTTTTCTTTTTCTTATAGCCCCACCTAAGACGAAAAATTAAATTTAAATTCTCCCTAGTGAGAGAACGTAAATACTAAAGAATAAGATTTTATGGGGTAGGGTTGGGCTTTCGAAGGCCACCAACCCATTGTTACATCTAAGCTTTTATAACTACCTAAGAACAGAATTTTGCCCCTTGGTGGAGATATCACCCCTGTTGGGAATGGATGGGTGTTAAGCTTTTGGTTCTTGGTTTCAACTTCTATAAAATAGAGCTAGGACCCTCTAATTTGTAGGGTTTCTGTGAAGATTAAAGCATCACTATATAAAGTTCTTATTGTATTAGAGATGCTTAAATATGGATTCAGGGTATCTTCTACTAAATGTTAATTGAATATCAGGAGTGACTTCAGTTGGTCAAATAGTGTTAATGTTAATGTTATAGTTTATACAAATATGCAAATATGAAAGATGAGACATAAAAAAATAGCATTTACTGTGCAGCTACTCTGGAAAGCAGTGTGGAGATTCCTCAAGAAACTAAAAATAGAACTACCCTATGATCTAGCAATGGCACTCTTAGGTATTTACTGAAAGGATACAAAAATACAGGTTTGAAGAAGTACATGTACCACAATGTTTATAGCAGCATTATCAACAATAGCCAAACTACGGAGAGAGCCCAAATGCCCTTCACCCATCAACTGATGAATGGATAAAGAAGGTGTGGTATGTATGTGTGTACACACACACACACAGACACACACACGCACACTGGAATATTACTCAGCCATCAAAATGAATGAAATCTTGCCATTTGCAACGGCACAAATGGAGATAGAATTATTATGCTAAGCAAAATAAGTCAATCATAGAAAGACAAATACCATATGATTTCACTCATGTGGTATTTAAGAAACAAAACAGATAAACACATGGGAAGGGAGAAAAAGAGAGGGAAACAAACCACAAGAGGCTCTTTTTTTAATGTTTATTTTTTATTTTTGAGAAAGCAAGCACAACCAAGGGAAGGGCATAGAGAGAAGGAGAGAAAGAATCCCAAGCAGGCTCTGCACTGTCAGTGCAGAGCCCAGTGCAGGGCTCGATCTCATGAACCATGAGATCATAACCTGAGCTGAAATCAAGAGTTGGATGCTTAATGGACTGAGCCACCCAGGTACCCCCACTAGAGACTCTTAATGATAGAGAAAAACTGTATCTTGATGGAGGGAGGTGAGTGGAGGATAGGCTTAGATGGGTGATGGGTACTAAGGAGGGCACTTGTTGTGATGAGTACTGGGTGTTGTATGTAGGTGATGAATCACTGAATTCTACTCCTGAAACCAATATTACACTCTATGTTACCTAAAATTTAAATAAAAAAATAGCATTTACTAAAAAGGCACAGAGGTTTATCCAAGATTTCTTCATTTAATGGAGATTTCTGGCCTTAGCTTAATTCAATTTTGAGTCTTCAGTTGTGGAATTACCTAAGGAATGCCTGATAGTGTAACTTAAGCACAGAGTAAAAGCCCACACCTACAAAGTGGATGCATGATTCATTTTAGAGGATGAAATGTAATGTTTAGTACAAAGTACACCTATATGAATTCCTTTAAGAATATGCCATCAGACAATAATTAAATTATGTAAAAACAGTTTAACCCTATTATATATGCATTCTCTGGGCTTCAAAACAGATTTTGAGTCATAAATATTAAAATGTGACATTTTGGGCATGTTCCCTTCTTTTCAATTAGATAGGTTCAACAAATTATTTTTCCCATAGATAATAACTTTTAGTAAGGGAAACACCACAAATGCATATCTCCATGGCAACTGACTAGAATCCCTTGCCAAGTTCTCTTCTAATATGTCTGATTTATCAGCCCTCAGGTAGTTCATTCTTGCACAAAAGAAAACTCTTGTCAGTTAATTAGGAGAAAGAAATAAGATCAGGAACTTTACTTTCAACTTAATTTGCTACAATACATGTTTACATATGTCCTACTGATGATATTGGGGAAATGTCTGTGATCCTAAAACTACTCTTAAAGTTTCTGCTTGGGATTTGTGTCTAAAGCATGTTTTTATGCTGTAGTATGTTGTCAGGAATGAAGTAGGAAGGGAAATATGCTCCCCCTCAACTCCACGTAACAGTGCTCCTCTGTCTGAAGAGACTTAGTGCATGACTTCATAGAAATTTCAATTGTATTTTTCATGGTCAGCTCACTTGAGAATTCTCTGATGCCTGGAATGGCTGCTTATATATAGGTTGAAAATGAAGAGGATGATACCATTAATTATGGTAAGAGTCAATAGCCAAGGTGGACCTGGGCCCCCAGGTGGACCCTCATTTTATTTCTACCTGTGAAGGGTTTGGGGGCTGCCCTTACCAAGTAAGACTCAGCGGTCTGCCTTTTGAGTTCCATTGAAAGAGCAACAACATAGCTTATTTGTCTACTTTTTAAATGAATATTTTCTGAACACTGATTATGTACTGTACATGCTGCTAGGAATTGGAAATAGAGTAATGAAAGGACAGAAGTTGTCTATGTCTTCATGGGAGAGTCTAAACAGCACCTCAAAGGAAACTTGAGAATGAAGAGTGAAACCAAGGAGACGTGCACCGTATAGCACACCACAGCCTAGTCTGGGAGGCTAAACCAGGCATCTTGGTGACTGAACAGAGACTGGAAGTAGACAAGGTAGAGAAGGGGTGAAGTGCATGGGAAGGAGGCAGCACAGGGGTGAAGATTTGAGATAGGGAGGAGCATGAGTGGTGTTTTCCAGAAGCTGAAATCAGTCAAGTTCTCTCCTATAAAGAGAGAGAGAAGGAAGGCGGGTGGTTTGAGAAGGGTCTGAGCAGGACAGCAGAAGGCCTCAAATGTTGCCTTAAGTTGCTTGCACTTGATCCATTGGGCAGTGGGAAGACTTTGAAACGTTTCAGTGGAGGGGGGCAAGTGATTAAATTGCCCCCATGGCTGTTCTGTGGAAACTGGCTGGAGGATGAGAGTGGACTTGGGCCCAACTCCATCACCAGGCACCTTGTTTCCTGAGCCTGAGTTCCTAAGGCAACTGTGGCTGTGGTCATCCTATAATTTCCAAGCCTGCTGCTTTCTATTCCCTGCTTCCCCTGGCAACTTCAGGGGCAAGTTGTTGTAACTTCAGTTTTTGTGGAGAGGCCCCAATATTCTTTTCAACATTCCATTTCTTTGCTTTATCTAATGGACTAATGGATGTGCCCCTTAACTGTAGGGCAGTCCCCACTCCATACCACTTGCAGGGTTCTATGTTCTTCAACCCCATACTTTCTTTCCTGCTAGACAGCTTAGACTCTACCATTTGCCTATTTCTAATGAGACACTGAAATGCCCTTTGCCACTGAGTCAACTTCTGAATGGTTGTCAGTTCTAAGTCTAAGGACAAGAAAGATTTTAAGGGTGAATAATAGCACAAATTTCCCCATTCCTCACGTTTTGCTTCTTCTTGTTAGCTGTTCTCAACATTGGGATTTATAACATTTTAGCACTGTGTTTGCCATTACATCTGTGAAATGATAAAATATAGGAAATCAGTACTTTAAAACTACAGTTTGAAGCAAGTACAGGTAAAATGAACAGGTGTCCTGAATTCCTGACCTGTTGAGTGAAGAAGAACTTGCTAGAATTAACTTTAAGTTGTGGGCAGAAATCTTACTTTTAAATATTTGTTCAGAATCTATGATTTTTGGGATCGCCATCTTTTCAGGCAGAAAGAATGAACTTAGTATTCCTGGCAACAATTAATGATCCATTTGTGGCAGTCCCTCTGACAGCTTTATGATTTGATAGGCTGAATCATGGAAATTTTATCCTGCCCAAGTTAACATCCTAAAAGAGATTGATTGGAAAATCTGCCTGAAGATGCGTCAGTTTATTCCCACATTGTCTGGATCTGATAAACCCTGATGCATTTTGGGGGTCAAATTACCACAGTTGACTTTGCTATGTTGCCAGCTAGTTTGCATCCTGCAAAATGGAAGCAGTTTACACTTAGTAAAAATGCCATCTATGAAACAGTAAAACATAATTATGTGTGCAAGCTCTTCTTGAGCTTCACTTAATCTAGCAGAGGCTCACAGTGATTGAAGAACTGAGTTTTCTAGAAACCCCAAGTGTATGACTCTCTGAGTGTAATCTCTAGAGGCTAATGCCTAGCCACCAGCTTTTTTCCCTCCCTTTCTCTTTCTTTGTTTCTTTGTTTGTTTCTTTGTTTCTTTCTCTTTGTTTCTTTCTTTGTTTCTTTCTTTCTTTTCTTTCTTTATGTTTATTTATTGTGAGAAAGAAAGAAAGCAAGAGTGGAGGAGGGGCAGAAAGAGAGAGGGAGAGGGAGGGAGGGAGAGGGAGAGGGAGAGGGAGAGGGAGAGGGAGAGAGAGAGAGAGAGAGAGAGAGAGAGAGAGAATGAGAATCCCAAACAGGCTCTGTACCATCCGCATGGAGCCGGACACAGGGCTCAATCTCATGAACCCTGAGATCATTACCTGAGCCAAAACCAAGAGTTGGACACTCAAGTGACTGAGCCACCCAGATGCTCCTTTTTCCTCTCTTTAAATAAATATTTATTGTGCCAGGTATTTCTGTAGGCCCTGAAGAAATCATGATGTGGCCAAGACAGCAAGTCCCTAATCTCGTGGTACCCCAGTTGGGATGTGTCCTTTTGTTTGCTGTTTACCAAGTAACTGAACAACATAAAAATCATTTTTAAAACATTTTTTCCCTTGAGAAGATTTACCTTCTTCTAACCCTATAATCAATCTCTAAACATAAATAAAAGGTAATTATGATCTTTAAGATCTTTAGGCCTATGAGATGGAATATTCTAATGCTATTGCATATAATATTTTTGAAGAATAGTTAATGGAAAATATCTTAGGACATACTGCTAAATGAAAAAGGCAGGATATAAGCTTATTAGATCCTATGATTTCAGTTTTATTTTATGAAAAACCACAAATGTAAATAGATCTATAGTTTGAAAAATAAATAGATAAGAGGATGGTTAGAAGTACAGAAAAATGTCAATAGTTATGTGTGGGTATGGTCATAGTGATTACTTTTTTTCCTAAACTATTCTGTATTTTTCCTGTTTTCAAAAATACCATGTCTTACTTTTATAATCAGGGGAAAAGTTATTAAAAATAATCTCTAGTCTTGAATCCCTATGAAATAGGCATTTTATTGTCATACAGATGCCTGCAGCAAACATCTTGGGGTTTTTGTAACAGTGTGAACAGCAACTGATGAGAGTTCTCTTGTGTCCTATTTCTCATATTCTAAATGCTTTCCTTCCCTCCTTGAAGCTGCCCTTCATTTTGCTTATCTCCATCCAGTTCTTCTGATTATTTAACTGCATTATTATTGGTATAAGGTAGAAATTAGTATATTTCAGGCATAGGCTGACTTATCTAGCTGAGTTGCATCTATTTAAACCTAGCCTAGGCAAGAATTCACATCTGTTAAAAGTGGTGAAATTAAGTAAAGATAATTAATGCATGATGTAAACATTCATTTGGTGTGTCTTTGGAGGTATAGGATACTATTAATAGACTGTTAATTAATGGAAGGAAGAGGATTGCCAGAGGATTCTGGAATACTGTTCAGAAAAGTTGGGATCTCAAGAAGTGTTCTGAATCTGGCATGTTTGCATATGTGCGTGTGTGTGTGTGTGTGTGTGTGTGTGTGTGTGTGTGTTACAAGGTGTGCATATACGTATGCTACAAGGATCTTTTATACTTAGCAAATCATATCTTTTATATATATCAGTACATTATTTTTTCAAATTAATGTAGATGCTGTTATAATGGATATGAAATTAGTTTGTTCATTAGCATCATCATCAGTGAATCCAACAAGTAGTTATTATCCTGAGGTCCTTCAGAACAATGTTAATGGTAATAAAACACCTAACATTTCTTGGGTATTTAGTATATGTTAGACTCTATTGCTAACCTTTTCATTACATGTTAACTTATGAAACATTATGTCATTGGAAATGTGTCTTCATCCTTGGAAAATTGGGAACTATTGGTTGAGATTGCCTAGTATGAATTCTAAGTGTAGTGTCATGGTTAAGAACCCGAATCTTAGTGTGAGAGAGACCTGTGTTCAAACCCTGGCTCTTTTTTTGGCCAGGTGACTTTGAGAAAGTTATTAGCATTCTTTGACCTCATTCCCCATTTGTGAAACAGAAATTATTGTTATAAGATTAAATAACACAGGAAAAATCCTTCAAAATGCCTATTAAGTAGAGAGGGCTCAACAATGATACCTATTCCATAATGAGCTTATAGAAAGAACAGTAGCCAGTGGCAGTTGCATAAGGAACTCCATATGTGATTTTTGTAGAGTTGACTCTTATGGCTGGAAAAAAAGAGATAAAATTTTCCAAGATTTGCAAATGTTAAGCCTTGTTCAAGATGAAATTTGACAAGAAAGGAGATAAAATTTAAGAGGTAAACTAGAGCTAGTTAGAGAAGTTGGGGGTACCATCATCTATATTGCTAGCTATTGATTCTCAATACCCATGGGATTTGCTCTCCTTTGGGAATAAAAGTGGATCTGTTTTCTTAAGTGTGTGCTCCGTCTGCCTTAGTCTTGTTCCTGGCATCTGTTACATCTGGCCTTGTGACCTGATGGTAGTTTCGGTGGCCATGCCCACAGCTGGCAAGGCTGTTGTTATTTTAATGCCTTTAAATAGTCCGTCTGAACCACAGCCCTTGGATACCAAGAATCAACATTATAAAAGATAATGGGCCCTAATGATGTGGGTTGTTAGGTGGTTAGCAGAGTTACAGAGGGTCTTGTTACTGGGCAAGAGTTTGGACAGACATTAATCAGATGCTGGGTAATTGGGGTCCTGCTCAGAATACAATGTACTCCAGTGACTCAAATTGTGAAAAGATACTCCCCTTTTCTAAGACAGCACCCTGAACATGGGGACAACAATTTGGAGATGAGTTTAATGAGGAATATTTCCATAGCAATCATAAGTATTGTCATACACAGCTATGGAACAAAGGCTCCTGCTTACTTTAATCAAGTATTTAGTTGTCTGCAGGCTGAAAAATAAAAGCTGAGGGCAGACGGAACCTCGTTACCATATTCCCTGATAATTTCTTCGATGGAGGAGATGTTGATGCCTGGGTGGCAGATAGTAAGGATTGGGTCTTTTTTGGTTGCTATTGTTCAAAGAAATGGGGATTCTATATGAGACAAGCAGTTTTGTTAAGAGAGGGCAGAGTTTTATGGAGTGTTAAAAGACTTTATGTGAAAATACTTTTGAAGAAACAGAAATCAAAGACAATCTCAGTCCAGTTTACTGGCTTTATAATGAGACACACAGACACACATATACACACACATGTGCATACATGCATGCATAAGCACATGCACACATACCCCATTCTTCAAAAAAAACCCTGTCTTGCTGAGTATAAGTGGCTCTGTTGGGGGCCATATTTTGCCTTTTTTTCATGTGATTGGGAGATTTTTCAATACTTTCTAAATATACATTTGATTAAGTGTATATGCCACTTTAAAAACTTCAGAGGATCTAATTACAAATATTTGCAAGTCTGTTAATAAAAACGGGACTTTAAGTATACTTAGCAAAGCAAAAGTAAAATGAAATCATGCATCCAGTATACAGATATCTTCTGAATGCTGACTCTGTGCCAGATCCCTTTTTGGGAGATGGGGCACACTGGTGTAAGCAATTGTGATAGACCACCACTGCCTTCATGGAACTTAGAACAATCTGATTAATTGTTGTATTGTGAATGTTTCTCCAAGACAATAAAAATGTAACCTAACAGGGTTGTTCTTTAGGTTAGTCTATGAGCTTATCATGAGAGGGCATTTACTTAGTTCTTACCAAGCTCACTCTAAATAAATACTATAATTTCTATTCCCAAGGTTTCAGTTTGTCTTTTGTATCTTCTGTTTTTAATATGCTTCTTTTCTTGGAGAATAGTCACAAAGTAATTGAGATGATTCAGGGGGTGCTCATTCCTGATCTGTTGTAGAAACAGTACAGATAGGGGAATGTGCCTTTTCATCATATCTGAAACATTTTCAGTTGGTACTTACTAAGTCATTGAAAAAAAGGCTTGATGCAGATTTTAAAGAAATTGCTGTAAAATTATGTATAATTAAAGAGTATACCATGACTTGATAATTGGGTTTTCTTCAAATAAGAAATAATTCTCTCTTTTGTCCTCATTAGGATGAGTAGGACTTAATTATACCCCTTTTGATGAGACTGTGGGGCAGGCTGAGGGGCAAAGCACTAACTAGCACCCCGCTTCCAACCAGGAGGGACATGTATGATATTCCTTGGACACTCCCAGCTACTCCAAAACAGGAAAGGACAAAAAACAAATGGTCAAACTGATAAGAGTCTCCACCAGTTTACCAGAAAAAGGCAATCCCAACAACAGGCGAAGTCCAGAAGCTCCATATTGTCTTAATGTTACTGTTTTGCTAGAGGGAAAAGCAACCTTAGGTTGACCATAGCTAGGCCTCCAGTGAGTCTTTAGTATGTGAAAGTCTCTTTGGAAACTTTATCTCTTCCAACTCCATAAAATGGTTACCCCCTACAACCCCAGTGCAGCCCTTCCTGCCCATGGGTCCTGTCCCCATGCTTTAATGAAATCACCTGTTTGCACCAAAGACGTCTTCAAGAATTCTTTCTTGGCTGTCAGCTCCAGACTCCACGAATCCCCCATCACCCCAAAACTTCATCACTTTTAAGCTAGAGGTCAAGAAATACAAAAGTGGCCAGAAAAATCCGGGCTTCTTCAGCTACCACAAATAGCTCTTAGAGTTACTTAAGGTCAGAGGTTGTTAGGCCACTCTCCTTCTCTCAGGCATTTAATAATAGTTTAATCAAGTCAAGAAGGAGATACTGGGTGATCCCATTCTTGATTGTCTCTGATAAGCTGGTAATGGGCAGAAATGTTTTCCCAAAGAGGGTTAGGTTTCAGTTGTACAAAGAAACTTCTACAATGTCGTTCGGGAAATAGGAGCCCAAATGCAATGCCAGCTTGTCTTTTGCCCAAATGCTTTCTTAGCTTGAAGGCCTAAGATATTTTAGACCTAAAACATGTGTGATTTCAATGTCAGTGGTTGAATAATGCATTTTATATTTCTTAACCAATTAGTAGCATAGGCTTGGTAGCCTTTTAGGAGCTTGAGTTTGGAGACACTCAAAATTCTCTATTACGGTTGCCAACTGTTTTTCATTCTAGATTGCATTGCAGTTACATATGGGTTCCTCAATTAGGATATTTCCAGAGGCTTTATACAGATACAAAATCATTATACTCAGATTTTGTAATTATAATTTACCTTTACAGTTATTTATGAGTGTATAGTGTTTTTTGGATAATTAAGGGAAACCCGTTTTCACCCCCAGTATCAGTCATTTTATATCTCCCTAAAAGGCACTGCAATTCATGGGTAAGGTAACTTGAGCTTTCAAAACGTAAATGGAATTTTCACCTGAGAAAATTTTTGGCTACAAGTAGTTGTCAGGGAAAGTGACTGCAGACTTTGGATATTGCCAGCAGGCTAAAATCTTATGCTCCTCTCATATGGCCTGTGGTATCCTGCCTAATGGTGGAATACAAAGGTGGCCAAACCAATGTTCTGATGACTATTTTGATCCAGACATTGGAAGAAGTTATGTTTTTGTAATTTGACTCTCAGTTAATGGCAACATTTGCATCTTGTGTAGCCAAGCATGTTAATAAAGCATCCTTTCTGAAAGCGGTTCAGAGAACAGACTTCCAGAAGCAAGGAGGAATTCTCTAGAAACATATTAAGGCATTATGTTCTTAGTGTTATGAAGAAGAAATCATTCCACAAGAACTAATTTATTGTGAATCAGAGCATATTCTTAACCTTTTATTCTTTGCTGATAGCAAAATGTATGTATCTGATGGTGAGATATTGTCTTAGTATTTTTGTTTTGTTTTTTTTGTTTTGTTTTGTTTTGTTTTAGAGAAGTCACTTAACACTCTGGGCTTCTGCTGAGGGTATAGCCTGTTGTACGCACTGAAGCAAATGGCTTTCATCAATCCTCCCCCGGTGGCTGGGCTGTGTATGTATAGACAGAGGATTATGGAGTTGGGGATGGATACTTTGCTAGGCTTGTTTTTTAATGAATTGTCCTGTTTTATTGATTCTACTCCCAGTTCCTTAAAAAGGAAAAGAAAATTAAGGAAAAAGGGCTTGGAGCATGCTAATTTCTCATACTTCTGGAATAAAGTTTTGATTTGTATGTAGTTCTCCCAAGAGCAGCAGACTGACTCCAAAATGACTCCATTTCATGTTTTATAAGTAAAAAAAAATGAATATGAGCATTTTCATATAGTTCAAATAATAAATAATGATGAACTTCCAAAATATAAACTTCCATGACAGGTTTGTGCATGACACAGAAGGGACACAGAAGGAGTAACAGTTCCATTTGCTTTGTACATGGTAGATGGCTTGCTGAATTTAATTCCTGAGGGATCCAAGGTTTCATAAGGATTGCTGAGACAGATGTTAGGGAGATGGTAGTGAAGGTGGGGTGAGGTGAGAAGGGAAAACTAGGCAGAAGGACTGAGGACAATTTAGGCCAGGAGGAAGGAGGCAGCAAGATGAGTGACAGGAGCTCTGACAAGTTCAGTGTCCTGTCTGGGGGTTGCCAAGCTAAGTGAGGTAACAAGAGTAAGGTGCCTACCACAGTGCCAGGTACACAGCAAGTGCCTATTAAATGGCACCTTAAAAATAAAAGCTGCTTCCAGTGGTGTGCTGGTAAATATTTAACACCTGGCTCTTAAAAGGGAAGGAAACTCCTGATTTGTATCATTTGCAGAGGTCTGTGGGGGTAATTACTCTCACTGTGGCTGATTTCAAGCTACCAATATGATGTCTTTGAACTCAGAGTTGGGAAGAAATGCACAATCAGCTCTCCTAAGCTGGTAAGAAGCTGGTTCCTGCACACCACTGACTGCTTCCTTCTTGTGTGTAATGCTTGAGATCTTTGCAGCCCTCTTTTCTTTTTTTAATCTTTATTTATCTTTGAGAGAGAGACAGAGTGTGAGCAGGGGAGGAGCTGAGGGGAGGGAGACACAGAGTCAGAAGCAGACTCCAGGCCCTGAGCTGTCAGCACAGAGCCCGACGCGGGGCCCGAACTCACGAACCGTGAGATTATGACCTGAGCCGAAATCGGACGCTTAACCAACTGAGCCACCCAGGCGCCCTAATGCAACCCCTCTTTTCTATCTGAAGGATATTATCTTATGAATCCTGGCCTAAGCAGCAGAAAGTTAACTCAGTTACTAAAAGACAAATGGTATTAATGTGAGCTGTATTATTGGAAATAATTGCTAGGCTCTGGGATATGAATTTTGCTTGGGGGATTTCTAGATTCACATCTTTGGCCAAGAGCCACTTGGAGTTTTAGACATGAGAATAGGAATGGTTTTTTATTCTCGGCTAGATGAGGGTGGCCCTGGTGGGAGGAACTGACTAATGTGACTCACTTGTTAGAGTTGGGAGGAAAGTTAAGCTGGGAGGAAAGATATTTTTGTTAGCAAAAATATGCTAAGTATTTTTCAATTTTTTTTCCCTCCTGATGAGGGTTTGAGTAAGCAGAATGTATGGGAAAGAAGTTAACGGAACAGTCCAGAGTTCTGTGTGGTGGAGGAGAGTAGAAAATGAAGACAAACCAATCCTGAAACCTGATTTTAGGTGTAGATCTATCATGCGGGAAGAGTAATATTGATGAGGAAGACACCTGTTTACAGCTGCTCACCTAATGTGCTGGCCTTGGTGCTGAGTCATGCACACATGTTATTTCTTCATCCCTCACAATAACCTTGAGAGATAAATACTAAAATCCACTCTGCTGCTCAAGCTGGAAACTTTGGAATCATCTTTGATTGTTCCACCCACCCACTCTATCCTATTTATATCTAAGTCCTGATGATTATCCCTCCAATTATATTTCAAAGGCATTTGACTCCTCCTCATATCCCTGACTAACCCCCTGGTCTAGACCACCATTGGTGTTCACTTCTTGTCTGGTGTCCCTGAGTCCACAATTCCTCCTTCATCCATTTTCTACATGGAAGCCAAAAAGTATGTGTCTTATCATGTCATTCTCCTGCTAAGACACCTTTGATAGCTCTCCATTACCTTTAGAGTGAAATCCAAACTCCTTCCTATGATCTAACCCTTACTCACCATGCCCCTTTGTTTTCTAAGCTTCATAACACTGGTCAGTTTTTCAAACATCCAGCATCTTTCCTTTGTCCTTGTCTAAAGCCCAATTCCCTCTTCCCTTCTCCCCATTGGGTTCTTTCTCATTCTTGAGGTCTCTATTTTTTTTTAATTTTTAAATGTTTATTTATTTGAGGGAGGGAGGGAAGGGGGGAGAGAGAGAGAGAGAGAGAGAGAGAGAGAGAGAGAGAGAGAGAGAGAAAGAAACAGAGTGTGGGAGGGGAAGGGGCAGAGAGAGAAGGAGACACAGAATCTGAGGCAGAATCCAGGCTTTGAGCTGTCAGCACAGAGCCTGATGTGGGGCTTGAACTCACAAACCATGTGGGGCTTGAACTCACAAACCACGAGATCATGACCTGAGCCAAAGTTGGATGCTTAACTGACTGAGCCACCCAGGAATCTCTTGAGGTCTCTATTTAAATGCTACCTATTAAAAGAAGGCTTCTCTGATCTTATAATCTGAGTAGGTCCTTCCCCTTCCCTGATATTCTCTGTTTCAGTACCATGTTTTCTTCATGGTATTCTGTATTGATTTTTTTATTTGCTTCCTTGTTTTTGGCTTCCTTGCCCACTAGACCATGGGTAGGTGCCAAGTCTCTCTTGTTTACCATGGTTTCTTCAGTCTCTGACACAGTGCCTCTTATATATTAGAGGCTCAATAAATACCTGGTGAATGAATAAAGAAACCAAGCCATAGTCCAAGGTCAGTTGGGTGTTATGCTATTGCCTGTTCTGTTTAGTAAGCACTCAAGCTCCTTCCCATTCCTCATCCCAACTGCCACTTTCTGTTGTGCATTGGGTTGGTGGCACTGAGGGCTGGGGGTGGGGGGTTGGCCTGTGGTGTCTTTGTAGTTAGATCCAGTTCCACAGTGACCCCCTGAGTTTAACCATCATTTATTTGCTTCTAATTCCCAAATCTGGGTCTCCATAGCACTCTTATTTCACTTCTAGCCCACATTTCTGATGCTGACTGGGCATCTTTGACTGAGCCTCAGGTACCTCAAACATAACTTGTATAAAATTGAATTCATCAAAGTCCCTGTTTCTCTTTCTGTGTTCCTCATCTCACCAAATAGCAGTTTATCTACTCAGTTGTCCAAGTCAGAAGACTGCACTTCCTCCCTGGAGATTTTTCTTATCTATAAGTCAGTCACAGAGTCTACCAGTTTAAGCCTCTGTGAATCCTCTGACTCAGGGCCCTTCTTTCTCTACCTACCATCTCTGCCTTATTTCAGACCACTGTCTTCTCTGTGGCAACCTCCTCACCATCTCCCTGCTTCACATCAGGCCAGCCCTAGTATATCCCTAGGTATTCATCTGAAATACATATCTGATTATGTATTATGTCATACCTTGAATTCTTAAATAGCCTTTCATGAGTATAGAGGGGAAGTTCAGATCCCTTAGCACATCACAAAGGCCAGGGAAGAATATTGTACACATGTTCTTGTACAAATATTGCACAATTTGTGAAGACTTTATAGGGCCATGATATGAAGAACAAAACCTGGCCTATCACTTGTGCACTCATTGCTAGAGCAGTACCTGGGCTCTGTGCTTGCTTTTGTGCATTCAGAGAGGATTAATCTCTCTTTTTCTTGTCAGGGCTCCTTCTTTATGTGTTCTCTCGTCTCTTTTTTAGTGGTCATTTTTTATTTCTCTGTGCACATGTGTGTGTGGGTGTGTGTGCGTGCTTATTAATATTAGTTTCTATAGTATATGATTATAATTAGTTATGTGTTCCAAAAGCAGCCTGGGCTCTAGGAATTGATCAGTGTTTCTAGATGCATGTTTCAGACTCTTAATACCTGAAGTCAGAATGCATGTCGTCATTGTAAAGTCTTGTGGAACCAAATACCAAGAATTTTCTGAAAAATTCCAAAGCATCTAGTTTGTCCTTGTGCCCGCTGCCACCACCATTGCTAATAACAACAACTAACACTTACTGAGCAAGATATTAGTGGATTGTGACAAACACCTGATTTGGTAATGACCAACATGTTTTAAATGAAAAAGATTAGAATTGAGTTGAGTGGAATAGAAATATTAGTTTCTCATGTTTAGTAAGCAGAGGAATTGTTTCATGAAACTTTCATTTCTGTGAAATCCATGTTTTATGGACTGCCGTTGTCACCAGTACCCCATTCCCTTGTTCTTCATGGGCACACAACTGGACTACATCTTGCAGATGCCTTACATGTATGGCCATATGACTAAGTTCTGGCCAATATGAGCAAAAGTGAATAGTCCACTTTTAGGCATGGACTGTAAAAACCTTGACTCTAGTTATCACTCAAAATTTTTTGCTATAGTAGGAGGCCTATTCTAAACTATATTTCAGAAAAATATTGGAAGCCTTTGTATTATTACATTTAATTCTCATAACTGTGTGAAGCAAGTACTATTACCATTCCCATTGCACCGATACCAAAGCTGAGATACAGAGAGGTTAAGTTACTTGCTCTGGGTCATAACAGCTAGCAACTAATGGAGTCAGGATTTGAATCCAGGCCACTGGGCTGCAGAGCCCGGGTTGTCCATCATAATAGCATTTTGCTGTTTCTCATGATGATGTCTGTGTTTCCAGGCAAAGACACTGCCCACATCAAGAGTTTTCCTCACACCTGAGATGGCTGGAGCTCAGTTTCCAGTTATCTTTTTTGTTGTTGTTGTTTTGAATCTGTTTTTATAAACATGATCTCTCCAGACACTGTAAAAATACTATTGTGACATACGACTCTGAAGGCTTAAAAATGTTGTGTTGGGGATTAGCAGTGTTATTTCTAGGGATTCTAATGTGTGTCTGGCTGCCAAAAATCCCTTCCACTGTTTTGGAAAAGACAAAGGGGGGTACCGTCTCATTTATAGGGGCATGGGGTAATTTCTAACATATGGCTCATGATTTACTATCTTGAAGAAACTTTTATCTGTGGCTCAGTAGCTAGGCCTCGTCAAGCCAAAGATGATGAAAGTGTTTATGAGGAATGGATTTGCCAGTTCAGTTATTATTTTAAGGGAATGGCCAACAGGAAAATTATACCATTATAGTTTTTAGAAACTAAACTCCAATTGTGTCTGTGCAGACAGCTTGCTTGTTTTTAGAGCAGTTTATTCTGTTTCCCTTATATCTTCTCAATAACTCATCTCAAGAAGTTTTGGTCTTTGATACATTAAAAAAAAGAAAAGGAAAGACAAAAGAAGGAAAAGAAAGAAAGTCATTTGTCCTGTTATTCAGCAGTGAATGTAGAGGAGAACTGCCTGACTGGATGAGTTGCCAGGACTCCATTGAAGATGGGCTGTATTTTTAATATCTTTAATTGACTTTGCCTGATACTTTTCCTCCCAAGATCATAAAGGACATGGTGGGTATTGCCTTACATGTTTTCTGAAGATCTCCATGAGGAGGGAGTGGGGACAGTTTTCTTACTTGTCTAACAAGAGCACAGTGTGTGTGCCTTTCAATTTGTGGCAAAACCAATGAGCCATCCCTGTTTCTGAGACCTCCACCCCCCGCCAAGACACCATCTTCCCTAGTGCAGCATCTTGCCAAAGAGTGTGGGGCACTAGGTGCTGCCCCTTCCAGGCACAGGTGATAGCAGAGTGGATTGTCTGTGGAGGATTTAGAAACAATAATAAGCAGACTAAAAATCAGTGTGCTTTTATTCACAGTGCTTTTATGTTTCTAAACAATACCAAATAAATTATCCTACCCATGATGGACCACTCTTACTGCCTCTCCTGGCTGCCTTTACTCATCATTGCCCTGCTGGTCAAGTTTATATAAAAGACTGGGTTATTCAGATTTTATGTCAAGTGCATACAGTAGACTTTTCCACAGCATATATAGTATTGTCCTGTTTTAATAAAGAGAACACATACATGCCTACACACACACACACACACACACACACACACACACACACACACCCCTACGTATATACATGTACACACATTCAAGTAGAAAAACTCTAGAAAACATGTTTATGCCAGACTGTTGATAGCAGTTATCTTTCATAGTGGGATTATAGGTAAAGTTATTTTTTTCTAAGCATTATTTGACAAAAAAAAAAAAAAAAAAAGAGAAACCACGCACTAGTTTTGTTGGTGGCTCTTATGATCAGCATTTTTGTAACCTATTCCCCCTCCACTGGGAGCTGCTTACCAACCATTGTCTGTATAGCCACAACTTGTAGTGGGACATGTGGGTGCCCAAGTCAGATGTAATTCAAGGCCTCCATTCTCTGCTCCAAGCTGGGTAACCTCAAGCAAACTCCTGAATCTCCAGATTCTCATTGTAAAATGAGAGTGATGCCCATTACCTTGCAAGCATTAGAAATATAGTAATGTCTGTCAGCAGTTGGCATGGGGCCTGGCTTAGAGTAGGGGTTCAGTAAACAACAGCTGTTGTTACTTTTCTGGATATGTCAGTGTGGCCTGCTCATCCCTCTCCTCTCCACACTCAATCTCCATCCCCACAGGCCCCCATTTCCTCCGTTATTGAAATAGTTCCTGATGGTCTGCCTTACTTGAACTCCTCAGGCTCCAGATTGCTGACTGATTGTCACTGAGCATATTTCTGATCTTGCAATTCCTGAAACCCATAAACTAAGCTTGAGCTACTCAGTCTGGCATTTAAGGCTTGTGATAATTGGCCACCCTTTTACCTTCACTGACCTCCTACATTTTTCCCTATGCCAGGGTAATTCCAACTACTTGCTGTTCATTGTGCTGATCTGAGACCTGGGTCAAACAACCTTGCATTTCCCTGCAGCTATTGTGAAGACCAGGTGAAGTAATGTCTATGAAGGTGCTATAAATTGTTAAGTGTATTACACTTGTATTGCTGTTGGTAGTGCTGTATATTAGTTTTCTAGGGCTGCTATAACAAATTACCACAAACTGGGTGGCTTAAAATGACAGAGATGTATCCGCTGACAGTTCTGGAGAGCAGAAGTCTGAAATCAGGGTGTCAGCAGGACCATGCTCCCTCCAGAGGCCTTAGGGGAGAATTTGTTTCTTGCTTCTTCCAGCTTCTGGTGGCTTCAGGTGTTCCTTGGCTTGTGATCACACTCCCCCCACCCCCCAATCTCTGCCTGCATCTTTATATTACGTTCTCTGCTGTGTGTCTGTGTCTTCCCCCTTCTGTCTCAAATTTCCCTCTGTCTTTCTCTTATGAGGACACTTTTCATTGGATTTAGGACCCATCCAGGTAATCCAGGATGATCTCACCTCAAGATCTTTAACTTAATTACATCTGCAAGGAAGATTTCCCCATATGAGGTAATATTTGTAGGTTTTAAGCAGATATAACTTTTCTTGGGGAAAAGATAGGCACCATCTAACCTACTATACGCTATTTTCTGAACTTCATTCTTTCACTCTTCCAACAAATCTTTATTGGGTGCCTATTGTTTTCTGGGTACTTGCTGTGTGCTAGAATATTGTAGTGACCATGACAGATACTTCACTTACATTAGGAATCTTATCAGCCAGGTAGAAGATGTAGATACTAAGCAATTAGTAATTTGAGCAGACCTGATGACTACCTTTTTTGGTGATCTTCCCAAGGTAATTAAGCTCCTGGACTCAGTTTATTCATCTGTATAATGGGGACAAAAGTGGTAGCCCTGCCTGATTCACAAGCAAATATGAAGATCAAATAAGACCATAGGTGTGGAATTATCTTAACCTACCTATTTTACTGCCATGACTTTGCTAATGCTGTCCCTCTGAGCCCTAAGTTTAGCCTCTGGATTTTGGCTCCTAGATTCAAATTCTGACTGTGTTATCACAAGGTTTTGGGACTCTGGGCAAGTGACTTAACCTCTCTGAGCCTCAGTTTCCTAAGCTACAAAATGGGGATAATAATAGTGCTTCGCTGAGTTTTTGTTGCAATTAAAATGAGCTCATACATTGGCAGTTTAAAGGTAAGTATGTATGGCATATTTTCAGACCACAATGCTATGAAACTTGAAGTCAACCACAAGAAAAAATTTGGAAAACCCTCAAATACATGTAGGCTAAAGAATATCCTACTAAAGAATGAATGGGTTAACCAGGAAATTAAAGAAGAAGGAAAAAGTACATGGAGGCAAATGAAAATGAAAACACCATTGTCCAAAACCTTTGGGATTCAGCAAAAGCAGTCCTAAGAGGGAAGTATATTGCAATAAGGGTCTACCTCAAGAAGCAAGAAAAGTCTCAAATACACAACCTAACCTTACACCTAAAGGATCTAGAAAAGGAACAGCAAATCAGCCTAAAGCCACCAGAAGAAGGGAAATAATAAAGATTAGAGCAGAAATAAATAATATAGAAACAAAAAACCCCAGTAGGACAGATCAATGAAACTAAGAGCTGATTCTTTGAAAGAATTAATCAAATTGATAACCCTTAGCCAGACTTATCAAAAATAAAAGAGAAAGGACCCATATAGAAAATCATGAATGAAGTAGGAGAGATCACAGCCAACACCACAGAAATACAAACAATTATAACAGAATACTGATGAAAAATTATATGCCAACAAACTGGGCAATCTGGAAGAAATGGACAAATTCCTAGAACTTACAGACTACCAAAATTGAAACAGGAAGAAATAGGAAATTTGGACAGACCCATAATCAGCAAAGAAATTGAATCAGTAATCAAAATTCTCACAACAAACAAAAATTCTGGGCCACATGGCTTCCCAGGGGAATTCTACCAGTTACTTAAAGAAGAGTTAATACCTATTCTTCAGAAATTAGGAGTTCCAAAAAATAGGAATGGAAGGAAAACTTCCAAACTCCTGTGAAGGCCAGCATTACCTTGATTCTAAAACCAGAAAAGGCCCTACTAAAAAGGAGAATTACAGGCCAATGTGCTTGATGAATATGAATGTAACAATTCTCAAAATACTAGAAAAGTGAATTCAGCAGTACAGTAAAAGTATTACTCGCCATGATCAAGTTGTATTTATTCCTGGGCTATAGAATTGGTTCCATATTTGCAAATCAATTAAGTGATACACCACATTAGTAAAAGAAAAAACAAGAGGCACCTGGGTTGCTCAGTCAGTTAGTTAAGCATCTGACTCTTGATTTTGGCTCAGGTAATGATCTCATGCTTCACGTGATGGAGCCCCGTGTTGGGCTCAGTGCTGACAGCACGGAGTCTGCTTGGCATTCTCTGTCTCTCAGTCTCTCTGTCTCTCTCTGTCTCTTTCTTCCCCTTCCCTAATTTCCCCCCTCACAATAAATAAACATAAAAATAATAAAAGGATAAGAACCATATGACCTTGTCAATAGGTGCAGAAAAAGGATTTGACACAATACAGCGTCCATTCTTGATAAAAACCCTCAGCAAAGTAGGGATAGATGGAACATACCTTGACATCATAAAGGCCATATATGAAAGACCCACAGCTAATGTCATCCTCAGTGGGGAAAAACTGAGAGCTGTTCCCCTATGGTCAGGAAGAAGATAAGGATGTCCATTCTCACCAATACCAGTTAACAGTACTGGAGGTCTAGCCTCAGCAATCTGACAACAAAAAGAAATAAAAGGCATCCAAATTGGCAAGGAGGAAGTGAAACTTTCACTATTTGCAGATGACATGATACTCTATGTAGAAAACCTGAAAGACTCCACCCAAAAATTGCTAGAACTAATATGTGAATTTAGCAAACTTGCAGGATATAAAATCAATGTGCAGAAATCTGTTGCATCTCTTTACACCAATGGCAAAGCAGCAGAAAAAGCAATCGAAGGGTTGATTCCATTTGCAACTATACCAAAAACAAGATACTAAAGAGTAAACCTAACTAAAGCGGTAAAAAATTTGCTTTGTTCATAACATAAGAATACTTATGAAAGAGATTAAAAGGACACAAAGAAATGGAAAAGCATTCCATGCTCATGGATTAGAAGAACAAACATTGTTAAAATATCTATACTACCCACAATAATCTACACATTTAAGAAATCCCTATCAAAATACCACCAGCATTTTTTACAGAGCTAGAGCAAAGTATCCTGAAACTTGTATGGAACCACAAAAGACCTTGAATAGCCAAAGCATTTCTGAAACAAAACAAAACAAAACAAAACAAAACAAAACAAAACTGGAGGTATCATAATTCCAGATTTCAAGCTATATTACAAAGCTTCACTCACCAAGACAGTATGGTACTGGCACAAAAACAGACACATACATCAATGGAACAGAATAGAAAACCCAGAAATGAACCCACAACTATATGGTCAGTTAATCAGAAAAGAATCTTTAACAAATGATGTTGGGAAAACTGGACAGCAACATGAAGAATGAAACTGGACCATTTTTTTAATACCATACACAAAAATAAATTCCAAGTGGTTGAAAGACCTAAATGTGAAATAGAAAACCATCAAAATGCTAGAGGAGAACACAAGCAACAACCTCTTTGATCTTGGTTATAGCAGCTTCTTACTAGACACGTTGCTGGAGGCAAGGGAAACAAAAGCAAACATGAATTATTGGGACCTCATCAGGATAAAAAGCTTTTGCATGGTGAAGGAAACAACCAATAAAACTAAAAGGCAACTTATGGAATGGGGGAATATATTTGCAAATGACATAACTGATAAATGGTTAGCATATAAAATATATAAAGAACTTGAATAGTCCAAAGAGGAGGAGGGAAGATGGCGGCGTAGGAGGACGCTGGGCTCACCGCGTGTCCTGCTGATCACTTAGATTCCACCTATACCTGCCTAAATAACCCAGAAAACCGCCAGAGGATTAGCAGAACGGAGTCGCCAGAGCCAAGCGCAGACGAGAGGCCCACGGAAGAGGCAAGCGCGACTTAGCGGCTGGGAGGTCATAAGTTAACAGCTCTGCTCAGAAAGCAGGAAGGCTGGAGGACAAAGGGAAGGAGAGCTGCTGAGCCCCCGGAGGACAGAGCTCAGTTTGGTGGGGAACAAAGGCGCTCGCCAGCGCCATCTCCCCCGCCCATCCCCCAGCCAAAATCCCAAAGAGAACCAGTTCCTGCCAGGGAACTTGCTCGCTCCGCGCAAACACTCAACTCTGCGCTTCTGCGGAGCCAAACCTCCGGCAGCGGATCTGACTCCCTCCTGCTGCCACAGGGCCCCTCCTGAAGTGGATCACCTAAGGAGAAGCAAGCTAAGCCTGCCCCTCCTGCCCCTGTGCACCTTGCCTACCCACCCCAGCTAAGACGCCAGATCCCCAGCATCACAAGCCTGGCAGTGTGCAAGTAGCCCAGACGGGCCACCCCACCCCACAGTGAATCCCGCCCCTAGGAGAGGGGAAGAGAAGGCACGCACCAGTCTGACTGTGGCCCCAGCGGTGGGCTGGGGGCAGACATCAGGTCTGACTGTGGCTCCGCCCACCAACTCCAGTTATACACCACAGCACAGGGGAAGTGCCCTGCAGGTCCTCACCACGCCAGGGACTATCCAAAATGACCAAGCGGAAGAATTCCCCTCAGAAGAATCTCCAGGAAATAACAACAGCTAATGAGCTGATCAAAAAGGATTTAAATAATATAACAGAAAGTGAATTTAGAATAATAGTCATAAAACTAATCGCTGGGCTTGAAAACAGTATAGCTGACAGCAGAGAATCTCTTGCTACAGAGATCAAGGGACTAAGGAACAGTCACGAGGAGCTGAAAAACGCTTTAAACGAAATGCATAACAAAATGGAAACCACCACAGCTCGGATTGAAGAGGCAGAGGAGAGAATAGGTGAACTAGAAGATAAAGTTATGGAAAAAGAGGAAGCGGAGAAAAAGAGAGATAAAAAAATCCAGGAGTATGAGGGGAAAATTAGAGAACTAAGTGATACACTAAAAAGAAATAATATACGCATAATCGGTATCCCAGAGGAGGAAGAGAGAGGGAAAGGTGCTGAAGGGGTACTTGAAGAAATAATAGCTGAGAACTTCCCTGAACTGGGGAAGGAAAAAGGCATCGAAATCCAAGAGGCACAGAGAACTCCCTTCAGACGTAACTTGAATCG
Source organism: Herpailurus yagouaroundi (assembly GCF_014898765.1). Lineage (NCBI taxonomy): Eukaryota > Metazoa > Chordata > Mammalia > Carnivora > Felidae > Herpailurus > Herpailurus yagouaroundi. The sequence goes on from NW_024412444.1 coordinate 12,298,922, forward strand.
ATCTTCTGCACGACATATCATAGTGAAACTGGCAAAATACAAGGATAAAGAGAAAATTCTGAAAGCAACAAGGGGTAAACGTGCCCTCACATATAAAGGGAGACCTATAAGACTCGTGACTGATCTCTCTTTTGAAACTTGGCAGGCCAGAAAGAATTGGCACGAGATTTTCAGTGTGCTAGACAGAAAAAATATGCAGCCGAGAATCCTTTATCCAGCAAGTCTGTCATTTAGAATAGAAGGAGAGATAAAGGTCTTCCCAAACAAACAAAAACTGAAGGAATTTGTCACCACTAAACCAGCCCTACAAGAGATCCTAAGGGGGACCCTGTGAGACAAAGTACCAGAGACATCACTACAAGCATAAAACATACAGACATCACAATGACTCTAAACCCATATCTTTCTATAATAACACTGAATGTAAATGGATTAAATGCGCCAACCAAAAGACAGAGGGTATCAGAATGGATAAAAAAACAAGACCCATCTATTTGCTGTCTACAAGAGACTCATTTTAGACCTGAGGACACCTTTAGATTGAGAGTGAGGGGATGGAGAACTATTTATCATGCTACTGGAAGCCAAAAGAAAGCTGGAGTAGCCATACTTATATCAGACAAACTAGACTTTAGATTAAAGGCTGTAACAAGAGATGAAGAAGGACATTATATAATAGTGACAGGGTCTATCCATCAGGAAGAGCTAACAATTATAAATGTCTATGCGCCAAATACCGGAGCACCCAAATATATAAAACAATTACTCATAAACATAAGCAACCTTATTGAGAAGAATGTGGTAATTACAGGGGACTTTAACACCCCACTTACAGAAATGGATAGATCATCTAGACACACGGTCAATAAAGAAACAAGGGCCCTGAATGAGACATTGGATCAGATGGACTTGACAGATATATTTAGAACTCTGCATCCCAAAGCAACAGAATATACTTTCTTCTCGAGTGCACATGGAACATTCTCCAAGATAGATCATATACTGGGTCACAAAACAGCCCTTCATAAGTTTACAAGAATTGAAATCATACCATGCATACTTTCAGACCACAATGCTATGAAGCTTGAAATCAACCACAGAAAAAAGTCTGGAAAACCTCCAAAAGCATGGAGGTTAAAGAACACCCTACTAACGAATGAGTGGGTCAACCAGGCAATTCGAGAAGAAATTAAAAAATATATGGAAACAAACGAAAATGAAAATACAACAATCCAAACGCTTTGGGACGCAGCGAAGGCAGTCCTGAGAGGAAAATACATTGCAATCCAGGCCTATCTCAAGAAACAAGAAAAATCCCAAATACAAAATCTAACAGCACACCTAAAGGAAATAGAAGCAGAACAGCAAAGGCAGCCTAAACCCAGCAGAAGAAGAGAAATAATAAAGATCAGAGCAGAAATAAACAATATAGAATCTAAAAAAACTGTAGAGCAGATCAACGAAACCAAGAGTTGGTTTTTTGAAAAAATAAACAAAATTGACAAACCTTTAGCCAGGCTTCTCAAAAAGAAAAGGGAGATGACCCAAATAGATAAAATCATGAATGACAATGGAATTATTACAACCAATCCCTCAGAGATACAAACAATTATCAGGGAATACTATGAAAAATTATATGGCAACAAATTGGACAACCTGGAAGAAATGGACAAATTCCTGAACACCCACACTCTTCCAAAACTCAATCAGGAGGAAATAGAAAGCTTGAACAGACCCATAACCAGCGAAGAAATTGAATCGGTTATCAAAAATCTCCCAACAAATAAGAGTCCAGGACCAGATGGCTTCCCAGGGGAGTTCTACCAGACGTTTAAAGCAGAGATAATACCTATCCTTCTCAAGCTATTCCAAGAAATAGAAAGGGAAGGAAAACTTCCAGACTCATTCTATGAAGCCAGTATTACTTTGATTCCTAAACCAGACAGAGACCCAGTCAAAAAAGAGAACTACAGGCCAATATCCCTGATGAATATGGATGCCAAAATTCTCAATAAGATACTAGCAAATCAAATTCAATGGCATATAAAAAGAATTATTCACCATGATCAAGTGGGATTCATTCCTGGGATGCAGGGCTGGTTCAACATTCGCAAATCAATCAACGTGATACATCACATTAACAAAAAAAGAGAGAAAAACCATATGATCCTGTCAATCGATGCAGAAAAGACCTTTGAGAAAATCCAGCACCCTTTCTTAATAAAAACCCTTGAGAAAGTCGGGATAGAAGGAATATACTTAAAGATCATAAAAGCCATTTATGAAAAGCCCACAGCTAACATCATCCTCAACGGGGAAAAACTGAGAGCTTTTTCCCTGAGATCAGGAACACGACAGGGATGCCCACTCTCACCGCTGTTGTTTAACATAGTGCTGGAAGTTCTAGCATCAGCAATCAGACAACAAAAGGAAATCAAAGGCATCAAAATTGGCAAAGATGAAGTCAAGCTTTCCCTTTTTGCAGATGACATGATACTATACATGGAAAATCCGATAGACTCCACCAAAAGTCTGCTAGAACTGATACATGAATTCAGCAAAGTTGCAGGATACAAAATCAATGTACAGAAATCAGTTGCACTCTTATACACTAACAATGAAGCAACAGAAAGACAAGTAAAGAAACTGATCCCATTCACAATTGCACCAAGAAGCATAAAATACCTAGGAATAAATCTAACCAAAGATGTAAAGGATCTGTATGCTGAAAACTATAGAAAGCTTATGAAGGTAATTGAAGAAGATTTAAATAAATGGAAAGACATTCCCTGCTCATGGATTGGAAGAATAAATATTGTCAAAATGTCAATACTACCCAAAGCTATCTACACATTCAATGCAATCCCAATCAAAATTGCACCAGCATTCTTCTCGAAACTAGAACAAGCAATCCTCAAATTCATATGGAACCACAAAAGGCCCCGAATAGCCAAAGTAATTTTGAAGAAGAAGACCAAAGCAGGAGGCATCACAATCCCAGACTTTAGCCTCTACTACAAAGCTGTCATCATCAAGACAGCATGGTATTGGCACAAAAACAGACACATAGACCAATGGAATAGAATAGAAACCCCAGAACTAGACCCACAAACGTATGGCCAACTCATCTTTGACAAAGCAGGAAAGAACATCCAATGGAAAAAAGACAGTCTCTTTAACAAATGGTGCTGGGAGAACTGGACAGCAACATGCAGAAGGTTGAAACTAGACCACTTTCTCACACCATTCACAAAAATAAACTCAAAATGGATAAAGGACCTGAATGTGAGACAGGAAACCATCAAAACCTTAGAGGAGAAAGCAGGGAAAGACCTCTCTGACCTCAGCCGTAGCAATCTCTTACTCGACACATCCCCAAAGGCAAGGGAATTAAAAGCAAAAGTGAATTACTGGGACCTTATGAAGATAAAAAGCTTCTGCACAGCAAAGGAAACAACCAACAAAACTAAAAGGCAACCAACGGAATGGGAAAAGATATTTGCAAATGACATATCAGACAAAGGGCTAGTCTCCAAAATCTATAAAGAGCTCACCAAACTCCACACCCTAAAAGCAAATAACCCAGTGAAGAAATGGGCAGAAGACATGAATAGACACTTCTCTAAAGAAGACATCCGGATGGCCAACAGGCACATGAAAAGATGTTCAGCGTCGCTCCTTATCAGGGAAATACAAATCAAAACCACACTCAGGTATCACCTCACGCCAGTCAGAGTGGCCAAAATGAACAAATCAGGAGACTATAGATGCTGGAGAGGATGTGGAGAAACGGGAACCCTCTTGCACTGTTGGTGGGAATGCAAATTGGTGCAGCCGCTCTGGAAAGCAGTGTGGAGGTTCCTCAGAAAATTAAAAATAGACCTACCCTATGACCCAGCAATAGCACTGCTAGGAATTTATCCAAGGGACACAGGAGTACTGATGCATAGGGGCACTTGTACCCCAATGTTCATAGCAGCACTCTCAACAATAGCCAAATTATGGAAAGAGCCTAAATGTCCATCAACTGATGAATGGATAAAGAAATTGTGGTTTATATACACTATGGAATACTACGTGGCAATGAGAAAAAATGAAATATGGCCTTTTGCAGTAACGTGGATGGAACTGGAGAGTGTGATGCTAAGTGAAATAAGCCATACAGAGAAAGACAGATACCATATGGTTTCACTCTTATGTGGATCCTGAGAAACTTAACAGGAACCCATGGGGGAGGGGAAGGAAAAAAAAAAAAAAGAGGTTAGAGTGGGAGAGAGCCAAAGCATAAGAGACTGTTGAGAACTGAGAGCAAACTGAGGGTTGATGGGGGGTGGGAGGGAGGAGAGGGTGGGTGATGGGTATTGAGGAGGGCACCTTTTGGGATGAGCACTGGGTGTTGTATGGAAACCAATTTGACAATAAATTTCATATATAAAGAAAAAAAAAAAAAGAAAAGAAAATAGTCCAAAGAAATAATAAAGGACCTATGTAAGTATTTAATCACAAGGAAGTTCATCTCAATATGAAGGTAATAAAAAAATGTTGAAAACAATCTGAAAAAAAAAGTAAAATATATAAAGAACTTATCAAACTCTACACCCAAAAAACAAACAACCCAATTAAGAAATGGATGGAAGACATGAATAGATACTTTTCCAAAGAAAACATCCAGATGGCTTACAGACACATGAAAAAATGCCCAACATCACTCATCATCAGGGAAATACAAATGAAAACCACGATGAGATACCACCTCACACCTTTCAGAATGGCAAAAATTAACAACACAGCAAACAATAGGTGTTGGTGAGGATGTGAAGAAAGGGGAGCCCTCTTGCACTGTTGGTGGGAATGCAACTGATGCAGCCACTCTGGAGAACAGTGTGGAGGTTCCTCAAAAAACTAAAGATAGAACTACCCTAGGATCCCCGAATTGGCTCTACTAGGTATTTACTCAAAGGATACCAGAATACAGATTTGAAGGGGTACATGCACCCCACGGTTTATAGCAGCACTATCAACAATAGCCAGACTATGGAGAGAGCCCAGATGTCCATCGACTGATGAATGGATAAAGAAGATGTGTTATCTATATACTATGGAATATTACTCAGTCATCAAAAAGAATGAAATCTTGCCATATATAATGATGGGATGGAGCTAGAGTGAATTATGCTAAACAAAATAAGTCAATCAGAGAAAGACACATACATGTGATTTCACTCATATGTGGAATTTAAGAAACAAAAAAGATGAACATATGGGAAGTGGGGGAGAGAAGAAGAGAGGGAAACAAACCACAAGAGACTTTTAATGATAGAGAACAAACTGAAGTTTGATGGAGGGAGATGGGCAGGGGAGGGGCTAGATGGGTGATGGGTATTAAAGAAAGCAGTTGTTGTGATGAGCACTGGGTGTTGTATGTAAGTGATGAATCACTGAATTCTCTCCCTGAAACCAATATGGTACTGTATGCTAACTAACTAAAATTTAAATAAAAATTAAAAAATGAAGATAAGTATGTATAAAATCTTAGGCAACTTTGAAAGTATAGATTCACAAATGTATGTACTGTTTTTTTTTAACTTTATTTTTTATTTTTTAAAATTTACATCCAAATTAGTTAGCATATAGTGAAACAATGATTTCAGGAGTAGATTCCTTAATGCCCTTACCCATTTAGCCCATCCCCCCTCCCACAACCCCTCCAGTAACCCTCTGTTTGTTCTCCATATTTATGAGTCTCTTCTGTTTTGTCCCCCTCCCTGTTTTTATATTATTTTTGTTTCCCTTCCCTTATGTTCATCTGTTTTGTCTCTCAAAGTCCTCATATGAGTGGAGTCATATGATTTTTTCTTTCTCTAATTTCACTTAGTACAATACCCTCCAGTTCCATCCACGTAGTTGCAAATGGCAAGATTTCATTCTTTTTGATTGCTGAGTAATACTCCATTGTATATATATGTGTGTGTGTGTGTGTGTGTGTGTGTGTGTGTGTGTGTGTGTGTGTATACACACCACATCTTCTTTATCCATTCATCCATCGATGGACATTTGGGCTGTTTCCGTACTTTGGCTGTTGTTGATAGTACTGCTATAAACATGGGGGTGCATGTGTCCCTTTGAAACAGCACACCTGTATCCCTTGGATAAATTGCCTAGTAGTGCAATTGCTGGGTCATACGGTAGCTCTATTTTTAGTTTTTTGGGGAACCTCCATACTGTTTTCCAGAGTGGCTACACCTGCTTGCATTTCCACCAACAATGCAAAAGAGATCGTTTCTCCGCATCCTCGCCAACGTCTGTTGTTCCCTGAGTTGTTAATGTTAGCCATTCTGACAGGTGTAAGGTGGTATCTCATTGTGGTTTTGATTTGTATTTCCCTGATGATGAGTGATATTGAGCATTTTTTCATGTGTCGGTTGGCCATCTGGATGTCTTCTTTGGAGACGTGTCTATTCATGTCTTTTGCCCATGTCTTCACTGGATTATTTGTTTTTTGGGTGTTGAGTTTGATAAGTTCTTTGTAGAGTTTGGATACTAACCCTTTATCTGATATGTCATTTGCAAATATCTTTTCCCATTCTGTCGGTTACCTTTTAGTTTTGCTGATTGTTTCCTTTCCTGTGCAGAAGCTTTTTATTTTGATGAGGTCCCAGTAGTTCATTTTTGCTTTTGTTTCCCTTGCCTCTGGAGACGTGTTGAGTAAGAAGTTGCTGCGGGCAAGATCAAAGAGGTTTTTGCCTGCTTTCTCCTTGAGGATTTTGATGGCTTCCTGTCTTACATTGAGATCTTTCATCCATTTTGAGTTTATTTTTGTGTATGGTGTAAGAAAGTGGTCCAGGTTCATTCTTCTGCATGTCGCTGTCCAGTTTTCCCAGCACCACTTGCTGAAGAGACTGTCTTTATTCCATTGGATATTCTTTTCTGCTTTGTCAAAGATTAGTTGGCCATACGTTTGTGGGTCCATTTCTGGGTTCTCTATTCTGTTCCATTGATTTGAGTGTCTGTTCTTGTGCCAGTACCATACTGTCTTGATGATTATAGCTTTGTAGTATAGCTTGAAGTCTGAGATTGTGATGCGTCCTGCTTTGGTTTTCTTTTTCAAGATTGCTTTGGCTATTCACGGTCTTTTCTGGTTCCATACAAATTTTAGGATTATTTGTCTAGCTCTGTGAAGAATGCTGGTGTTACTTTGATAGGGATTTCATTGAATATGTAGATTGCTTTGAATGACACATTGGACCAGATGGATTTAACAGACATATTCAGAACAATTCATCCTAAAGCAGCAGAATATACATTCTTCTCCAGTGCACATGGAATGTTCTCCAGAATAGACCATATACTGGGACACAAATCAGCCCTAAGTAAGTACAAAAAGATCGAGATCATACCATGCATATTTTCAGACCACAACACTATGAAACTTGAAATCAACCACAAGAAAAAATTTGGAAAGGTAACAAATACTCGGGAGACTGAAGAACATCCTACTAAAGAATGAATGGGCTAACCAAGTAGTTAAAGAGGAAATTAAAAAGTATATGGAAGTCAATGAAAATGATAGCACCACAACCCCAAACCACTGGGACGCAGCAAAGGCGGTCGGTCATAAGAGGAAAGTATATAGCAATCCAGGCCTTCCTAAAGAAGGAAGAAAGATCTCAGATACACAACCTAACCTTAGGCCTTAAGGAGCTGGAAAAAGGACAGCAAATAAAACCCACAACAGGCAAAAGACAGGAAATAATAAAGATTACAGCAGAAATTAATGCTATCGAAACCAAAAAAACAGTACAACAGATCAATGAAACCAGAAGCCGGTTCTTTGAAAGAATTAGCAAAATTGATAAACCACTAGCCAGTTTGATCAAGAAGAAAAAGGAAAGGACCCAAATAAGTAAAATCAAGAATGAAAGAGGAGAGATCACAACCAATACAACAGAAATAAAAACAATAATAAGAGAATATTATCAGCAATTATATGCCAATAAAATGGGCAGTCTGGAAGAAATGGACAAATTCCTAGAAACATATACGCTACCAAAACTGAAACAGGAAGAAATAGAAAATTTGAACAGACCCATAACCAGTAAGGAAATCAAATTAATAGTCAAAAATCTGCCAAAAAACAAGAGTCCAGGACCAGATGGCTTTCCAGGGGAATTCTACCAAACATTTAAGGAAGAGTTAACACCTATTCTCTTGAAACCGTTCCAAAAAATAGAAATGGAAGGAAAACTTCCAAACTCTTTCTATGAAGCCAGCATTACCTTGATTCCAAAATCAGAGACCCCACTAAAATGGAGAACTATAGACTAATTTCCTTGATGAACATGGATGCAAAAATCCTCAACAAGATATTAGCCAACCAGATCCAACAATACATCAAAAAAATTATTCACCACAGCCAAGTGGGATTTATACCTGGGATGCAGGGCTGGTTCAATATCCACAAAACAATTAACGTGATTCATCACATCAATAAAAGAAAGGACAAGAACCATATGATCCTCTGAATAGATGCAGAGAAAGCATTTGACAAAATACAGCAAGGCTTTCTTGATAAAAACCCTAAGAAAGTAGGGATAGAAGGATCATACCTCGAGATCATAAAAGCCATATATGAATGACCCAATGCAAATATCATCCTCAATGGGGAAAAATTGAGAGCTTTCCCCCTAAGGTCAGGAACAAGACAGGGATGTCCACTTTCGCCACTGTTATTCAACATAGTATTGGAAGTCTTAGCCTCTGCAGTCAGACAACACAAAGAAATAAAAGGCATCCAGGGGCACCTGGGTGGAGCAGTCGGTTGAGCGTCCGACTTCAGCCAGGTCACGATCTCGCGGTCCGGGAGTTCGAGCCCCGCGTCGGGCTCTGGGCTGATGGCTCAGAGCCTGGAGCCTGTTTCCGATTCTGTGTCTCCCTCTCTCTCTGCCCCTCCCCCGTTAATGCTCTGTCTCTCTCTGTCCCAAAAATAAATAAACGTTGAAAAAAAAAAAAAAAGAAATAAAAGGCATCCAAATCGGCTAGGAGGAGGTCAAACTTTCACTCTTCGCAGATGACATGATACTCTATATGGAAAACCCAAAAGATCCCTCCAAAAAACTGCTAGAACTGATTCATGAATTCAGCAAAGTTGCAGGATATAAAATCAATGCACAGAAATCAGTTGCATTCCTATACACCAACAATGAAGCGACAGAAAGAGAAATCAAGGAATCGATCCCATTTACAATTGCACCAAAAACCATAAAATACCTAGGAATAAATCTTACCAAAGAGGTGAAAAATCTATACACTGAAAACTATAGAAAGCTTATGAAAGAAATTGAAGAAGACACAAAGAAAAGGAAAAAGATTCCATGCTCCTGGATAGGAAGAACAAATATTGTTAAAATGTCAATACCACCCAAAGCAATCTACATATTCAATGCAATCCCTATCAAAGTAACATGAGCATTCTTCACAGAGCTAGAACAAATAATCCTAAAATTTGTATGGAACCAGAAAAGACCGTGAATAGCCAAAGCAATCTTGAAAATGCAAACCAAAGCAGGAGGCATCACAATCCTGGACTTCAAGCTATACTACAAAGCTGTAATCAAGACAGTATGGTACTGGCACAAGAACAGACACTCAGATCAATAGAATAGAATGTATGTACTATTTTGTAAACAACTCTTTCATTTAATTTATTGTGAACTTTTTCCTATATTAGTAAATTTTCTTCCCTAACATTATTAATATAGGCTGCCAACTATCATGTATTAGTTTTGTAAATTATATACCAGTTTTTAAAGTAATTAAATAATATACACAAATATGAATCAAAATGAGATAGTTTTATGGGCAGAGGCTGCTCAATGGATGTCCCTGCTGCTTGGGCCCCTTCTGTTGGGAGTTAGCTGCTGGCGTTGGCTGTACAGATTAGTGAGGAGAACTATGGGAAACTATTTGACACCCAGTATCAAATGAGTGTATTTCTTGGAGTCTAGGTTTAGGGTCTGCCTGTATCTCAGTTTCTAAAGCTCTCCCAACTCCCCAGTGAACCATTTCTGAGGCCTGTAGGTCACCTTCTTCGGGCTCAGCTCCATCCCAAGTTAAGACCCCATTGTCCCTTTCATTGAAGGAAATTCATCTGATTGAGGTAATGCAGTATCACGTTCGCCTTGAAGTGATTCCCACTCCTGTCCCAAGCCTGATCCCCATCTAACAGAAAAGCATGATGTCTGTATTCAGGGAGGCCTGGATTCAAATGGTCTCAGCTGTTTACCAGCCGTGTGACTTGAGTAAAGTTTCACAAATTCTCTGATCCTGAGTTTTTTAGTTGTTAAATGGGGATAAAAATGCACCCCTCAGAGCATTAGTATAAGGATTAAATGTTGCCTTAAATCTATCCTGGAACAACATTGAGAATATAAGCGTGATTATGTATAGTATCTCTCATGGAGTCATTTTGTTTGTTTGTTTATGCATATTATTTCATCTTACCATGTGCCAGGCCCTGTTACAAATATTAGCCTCATTTTAAATGTAGATAGAATTTACGTAAGTCAACTAAATTTAGCAGACGGTAGTGAGTGGCAGCAGTGGGTGCACACTGTGAAGTTATGTTAGGGATTGGGATGCCACATTCTATTCTACCCTCCATGCCGCTCCATGGAAGACATACACATGTATATGCATGAAGAATATTGAAAAGAACTGGGTACTAATGACTAAGAGCACAGGCTAGGGATTGAATCACAACTGTGTTCTCTTACGCTACTTGGCTCCTCAGTTTTCTGACCTGCAAAATGGAAATACTTGTGAAGATTGGAGGACATAGAACATGGACAGATTTAGCACAGTATCTGAGACTACTCCAAAATGTTGGCTACTATTGTCAGCATTCTACAGGAAATAAAAGCAAAGTGGAGGGTGAGAGGGAAGAATTAATAAGGGGGTGTGTGTGTAGCCTTTTCCAGTAGATGGGATTTGAACTGGGCTTTTGAGATATTGCAGTGAATGAAGGGAATAGAATAGTAGCGGCAATCTGAGGACTGTGTTGGGGGGTGTGTGGATGGAGGAATGTGAGATATGGTGGAGGATAAGATTGGTGGGCGATATGATGCTTTTTTTCTAAGAAATGGCCTTTTGCGTTCGTTTTGAGACCATGTTGCCAGCTGTCTGTCCATCATCCCTTCCTCATCTGACCACTTAGGCTATTCATTTCACCATGCTGGGCTCTCTCGGGGAGCTATTGGGAGGGTTGTATGAGAGAGGCCGTGAAGAGGACCTAAACTGGCTCAGGCACAGAGAAAACACTTGGCAATGGATGGTAGATGCTCTTGTTTTAGTCATGTGCTGGAGGGTGCCCTGGGCACTGGGGGGCTAGACGGGGATTCAGAGCCTTCTCGTAGATAGTTTGTAATGTAGCTCCTGCATATTTAGTACCTGGTTTGGGATCCCATTCCTCCTGCTTCTAGACTGAGACGTGTTTTTTTTTTTCCCCCCTGGACCTCCTGAGACTAGAGCTTGTCAGGGCTTCTCCCTGCTGCCAGCTTGCCCTATGAGGTCTCTGCCAAGGCCTCCCATTGACCAGCTCTGTCTATGTCTGAACTCCACATGTGACTCATCATTGCCCTTCTGCCTAGACTACCTCTCTTGTATTACACTTTTACAATGGGACCATTTGCTATCCTAGGGGCATCTTCTTTTTGTGACCATTCCTGCCTCCTCCTAGGGTGCATGACCCTTTCCCATCTCACTGCCCTTCCTGCATTGGCTTGTCTTAATGCCCTCTGAACTCCAGATAGTCAGGAAAATAGTAGCTTTTAACTTGACTCACACTACTAAATAAATATTAAATAGCCAACAGTAATTGAACTATGTTCCAGGTACTCTCTAGGCACCATTGCATTACTGGCTTTATACCTTTGAACTCATTTCATATCCTGATAACAAATGGGGTGGGTACAGCTATTGTCCCCATTTACAGATGGGACCATGAGTCACAGAGAGATCTAGCACCTTGTCCAAGGTTTTACAGCTGGTATGTAGTAAAGCCAGAAGCTACTTGCAAATGAGATTGCACTACATGTTTTACAAGAGGAAGGGACCACTGATCCCAGAGATTTAAAAAGAATTTTAAAATCTGATTTTTCATTTTTTTAGGCACAATCTTTAGGGATCTCTTTCTGACAGCATTAATAGTTTTATTACTCAGCCTCGTTCTCAAAAGGGAGTTGCCTGGCTAAAGTGTCAATTCATGGTAAAGATGAGCCATTTTGAGCTGTGAAATGTGTGGTGCTACCTGTCTTAGTCCTTTGACTTGTGCTTGTTGTCACTTATGTCAGTCCTTTTGCTTCAGTTTTCCATTAATTTTAGTAAAATAATAAGGTAAAATTCATAAGAACATTCCAGAGTTGCACACAATCTGCTGCAAAGATTAGATGGTAAGGATTTTAAGCAGGTTTAGGGTTGGGTTGCAAACAGCACCAACAGGTTTTGTTTACCATTTGAAACCTTAAACCTCCAATTCAGTGAATGGGTGATGGTGTAAAAGGCTCCATCTATGTTGCCTAAAAGCCAGATGTTTGCAAGGACCACCTATGTATAAGGCAGTTCTCTGGGGGACTGGTCCAAGATCATTCATGTGAGACCTCTTCTTTGTCCCACACATTTATGGTCACACCATTTCTGGTTCAGGAGCATCTTCATTTGATGCAGGAGAGTGTTAGCTTATAGCTGCCAAAATGGCTGCCCCACTTTTTAGCTGTTTACTAAGATGTGTAAGGATGGACGTAATTGTCAGACTGCATGTAGAATGGCCAATTCTTGGTACCACATTTTAGAAAAGTGATTGGAACCTGGAACTTTTTCAGAGAAGGGTCACCAAGATGGTTCTTATTTTGGCTCTTATGTTTTACTGAGAATGATTCAAGGACCTGGACATATTTCAGGTAGAAAGAAAAGTCTGTAGGAGAAAGAGGCTTCTAATACTTGGAGTGCCATCTTATGAAAAAGAGGTGGATTTGTTCTCTGGAGGCTGCAAGTCAAAAGTTTGGCTGACCTTTTGGAGAATGACAGCTAAGGATCCAAATCTCAGCTTTGCTTCTTAGTGGTGTGGTCTTGGGCTGCTTCATTATCTACTCTGAGGCTTAGGCCTTCTCCTGATAAATGGGGATAAGATTAGTGCTTGCCTCCCAAGTGTGGGGGGTTAGATGAGATATTTCATGTTAAATACTTAGCACAATGTTTGGGACATGGCAAAGCCTCTGTGGATGGCCAGCGTGAGTGTTATTATTAAATTCTGTGTAGTGAAGAACCGGACCAAATGGAGGAGAGTTAGAAGGAGCAGATTTTGACTTAGCATACGGAAGGAGAGAACTTCTCTAGCTGCCCGCTCGGTCGAAGAGGACGGCCTTCCCCGATAGAGGAGGACCATTCTTCGGTCAAGGGTATACGAGTAGCTGCGCTCCCCTGCTAGAACCTCCAAACAAGCTCTCAAGGAGAGAACTTCTCAACTGTCAGAATTGCTTTTTGGATCTGACTGCCTAGATCTGAAATTGTCCAAGCTTCAGCTCAGTGACCCACATCAGGGAAAGGAAGGAATTCACGTTGTGAGTGAGAAGCTATGCCAGCTAGTTCCTTTGGGGCTTTCCAATTCTATGGACCCTCTGTATTTTACACTATAAGGTTTTACTACAGATGGGTCTTTGAAATGAAAATTTGCAGCAAAAGAAAGACCGAGCCCCCCCCCCCCTTTTTTTTGGTGAAAATGTCACCATGACTACCACAGCGTGTTCCTTCATGGGCTAAAGTGTGGCATGTGTCTTCAGCCAGGGAAGTTGTCTGCGTAGGAGCCGCCCTCTGCTCCTGTGATGTGTAGCCATCTGGACCGTGGGGGTGTGCAGGGAACACACTGTTGATTCATATGCCACTCCCTGCTGGCATCTCTAAAATGGGCCCTCTAGCTGGAGGTGTGAAGCAGCCAGCCTCCTCTCTCCCATGCCTTTTCCAAGTACTCGACAGAGAAAGGGACATGAGGAAAAATGTGTACAGATCCAGGAACGTGGAACTATGGTTGGGTGGCCCCTGTGGGCAACTGGGCAGGTGTATCCATCTTCTTTTTTTTTTTTTTTTAATTTTTTTTTCAACGTTTATTTATTTTTGGGACAGAGAGAGACAGAGCATGAACGGGGGAGGGGCAGAGAGAGAGGGAGACACAGAATCGGAAACAGGCTCCAGGCTCTGAGCCATCAGCCCAGAGCCCGACGCGGGGCTCGAACTCACGGACCGCGAGATCGTGACCTGGCTGAAGTCGGACGCTTAACCGACTGCGCCACCCAGGCGCCCCCATCTTCTTATAGATAGATACGGGTGCTGTGGCCAACAACTCACACTTGTGATCTTTATTGGGAGGTGTGCCTTTGGGTGACTAGAGTCGCCAAACTTCCTCCTGCTTAGAAGTGCCCAGGCAGCCCACAGGCAGTGACTTCCTAGAGCAGGGTTATGAGGGCCAGCCTCCTTGTCTCCAGTGGGACAGATCCTACAGCACAATTTAGTCCCTAGAGCTCCCAGCACGCTCAGGCTCAGGCTAAATTTTCTATACAACAACACCCTTGCTTAACTTCCTTTTCTTCTCTGTATGATTTATTTTCTTCTCATATGGGTTCCCCTGTGAGCTCTCCCTTAATAAATTACTTGCATAAAAGTCCCTGTCTCAGGTTCTGCCTCTCAGGAATATGACCTAAGACATACAAGTAGACTAAGGTAAGTGGCCTGGGTACTGCTCAGAGCACCTGATGCCATGCTTTGTATGAAAGAGCAGATAGAATAGGACTCTTTAGTAAGAAGGATTTTGGACCAGGAAGCTGTTATCATGCAGGGGACTGTGATTTGTTCTTTAGTCCTTGGATGAATAGAATGGATGTCTGTATATATAAGCTTCAGGGGCATATATGATACCTCAGTGTAGGGAGAGCTGTCTAACAGGGGAGTCAAAAGGTTAGTGAAAGATTAACTACCTTATGTTAGATTTCTATTGCTGCCATAGCAAACTACTCCACATTTAACAGCTTAAAACAATGCAAATTTATTAACTCACAGATCAGCAGTCCTGGTACAGCATGGCTCAGTTGGATCCTTTGCTTTGAGTCTCATGAGGCCAAAACCAAGCTGTTGTTAGGACTTAGCTCCTTTCTAGAGGCTTTTGAGATCAATCTGCTTCCAAGCTCATTCAGGTTGTTGGCTAAATTTAGTGCCTTGTATTTGTAAGATTGAAGTGCCTATTTCCTTGTTGACTATCAGTGGAGGACCATCTTTATTCCCTAGAGACCTCCTCTGGTCCTTGTGCATGTCCCCTATGTCTCAGAACCGACAGTGGCATATTGAATTCTTCTCGTACTTAGGATCTCTCTGACTTCCCCATCTGCTGCATCTCTCTTCTGCCTCCAGTCATAGGAACTTCTGAGCTTTGAAAGGGCTCAAGTGATTAAATTGTACCCACCCAAATTATCCAGGATAACTTTCCTATTTTAACATCTATAACCCTAATTGTATCTGCAAAGTCCCTTTTTCCATGCAGTGTAACATATTCACAGAAATATATATTCACAGAAAATAGGAGTAGATATCTTTGGTAGGGGGCATTATTCTGCTGGCTCCACTCTACCACCTGTCCCCCAGAGATGCACATCCTTCCCAAATAAAAAATGCATTCTCCCAACCCAAGGTCTACAAAGCTCTTATCCCAAAGCCCCATATCTCATCTGAATCTTATCAGTTCAAAAGTCAGTCATCTGAATTATCTACATTGTGTATGGATGAGGCTCTGGGTGTAATCTGTTAAATCCAACTCCTGAGGCACAATTCCTTGCCATCAGTGAACCTGTGACACTAAAGAAACAGTTTATCTCCTCCCAACAGACAATGATGGGACAGGCAGAGGTAACAGTTATAGACATTCCAGTTCAGATGGGAGAAATGGAAAGTAAAATGGAGTCACTAGACCAATGCAGTTTCAAAATCCAGCTGGGAAAACTCCCTTAGGTTTCAAGACCCGTGAATAATCCTTGTGGTTCTTGGCTCCACACTAAAAGCCTATAGCATCCAATTTTCTCAGGTGCTCTTCTATCCAAGTACTGACCAGGCCCAAGCTTGCTTAGCTTCCCAGAGCAGATGAGATCAGATGTGTAGGCTGGGGTGAATGAGCAGGATGCTGCTGACAGCACGTAACATTGTACTGTATAAGACATAGTGGACAAAATAATGAGTGCTTAGAAAGAAAGACTTTGGACCACCCACATGTACTCCTCAGCGAAGCTTTCCGCAGTCCTTCCCTCAACAGGCCTGGATGCTTGCCTCGCATTCTCCCCCATAACATATTGTTCAGAACTGGTGGAGTCCTCCCAGGGAACTGAGAAACAGACCAGAAGTCAGATTTGCATACCTGTTAAAATCTTAGATGTCTGTAGAGCATGAAGCAACCACAAATAGCAGTATAAACCAAGTGTTATATTGGTAATTAAGGGTGTGAGTTTAGGTGTCAGACAGGGTGGTTACACTCTCAAGTCTTACTAGCACTGTAATCTTAGGAATACTACTTACCTCTCTGAGTCTGAGTGTTTGCAGCGTTCCCAAGGGGGTGGTAACTCCTACCTATAAGGATGCTATGCAGATCCAGTCAGGGGCTAGATGGGAAGTATGGGGCTTGGCATATGGTAAACATTCTGTAATTGGTGGCTGCTGTTATTATTGCAGTCTTGTATTCTAGCTATGCACTCCCTCTACCACCAGAAAATCAAGTTCCTTGAGACCTGGCATGATATTTCATTTATCTTTGTTATCTATGCATTGTCTAGCATGTATTAGATTCTCAGTAGCTGTTGAATTAAATAACTAAACTTCATTGTTATTCCTAGGACATTGCTAATGCCATTGGCCAAATATTTGGATCCTGGCATCTTATTCTATTAATTTCTATGGTTCCCAGGATCATAACCTCGAAAGGACCATGATAAATCTGCCAAAGAGTCTTTAATGCAAGTTTAGGAAAAGGAATAGGTTATATATTAAAACAGACTAAGGGAAATGTATGTGTGTACGGATTCATGGTGTATGATCTTAGATTCCCAAATGTTTATTTTTTGTGAAGACTGAAAAAATTTAACAATAAGTTTATATTACATTTGTGTATTTCCATGGAAACTGTTTTCCCATCTCTCTAGGATCTGAAGGCTTCTGTTTAAGACCAGGATTTTAATGAGGGCCTACATGGCCTTACACAGTCTGTCTCCTCCCCAGCCCTTACCCCTTGGGTCTCATCTCCTACCACTGTATTCATCACTTCCTCCACTCTAACACTGGGCCACTCACTGTACCTTGAGCCCTGTCAGCATGGTTTCACTTCCATTGAGATTGCCTGCACTAGAATGCAAGCTTCACGAAGGCAGGGATTCTCTGTGTGTTTCCTGGGCACGTAGTGGGCCTTCAGCAAGTATTTCTTGAATTGAATTATTCAGGCAGACCTAGTGGCCATGCTCTAATAGTAGCCAGTGTCAGACTGCAGAACAAGTGGGTAGGGAATGCATTCTGCCAGGCTACATTGTCTGATGTACTTTCAGGAATACTAATAATCATTCAGGAGCAACAACAATAATAAGGATAAGTTTCAGTTACTGCTAACGTCCTGTGTGCCAGCCCAGGTGGCTTCACATGTTTATCTCATTTCAACTTCACCATCCTGAGTACAGAAAATTCAGGAACTTACCCATCATCACACACCTGCTAGGTAGAGACGACTAGGTCTGTTTTACTGTATAGGGTGAATTTTAAGACTTTTTCTGAGCTTTACCTTCCAGATAGTAAGGTTTTGAGGCACCCGGGTGGCTCAGTTAGTTAAGCGTCCAGCTCTGTTTTGGTTCAGGTCATGATCTCACTGTTGGTGGGATTGAGCCCTGTGTTGGACTTCTCACTGACAGTGTGGAGCCTGCTTGGGATTCTCTCCCTGTCTCTCTGCTCCTCCCCTGCAAACGCATTCTCTCTCTCTCAAAATAATAAATAAAATAAGCATTTGAATAGTGAGGTTTCATTTTTAACTTTTGGTATTAATTTGTTTTATTGTGTATGGACAAAGAATGTGGCCTGTATCACTTCTGCCTTTGGAATCTGATTAAAGTTTTTTTTGGTGGTCTGATACATGCTCAATCTGTTTAAATATTCCATGGAATCTTGAAATAGAGGTCTGTAGGATCCAAAGTTCACTGTAATTGTCTCTCAGTTTAATCTTACTAATTATATCATTTAAATATTTTAGGTTATTTTTTAAATGCTTGGTTTATCAAAAATTGAGAAGGATGTTAATATTTGAAAGTAATTATTTTTTTCCTCTATTTTTGCATGCCTAACCATGCTTATCATTTACGTTTTAATATCTAATATGGGATATCAGTACCATACAACTGCTATTGAGATGAATCTCTTTAAATTTTCAAGTCCTCAAGAAAGGAGTGAAAAATGGAAGATGGAATTGAAGGAGAAATAGGGAGATGACTATAATGAAAGAAGCCAATGGAGATATAGGTGTCAGCTCCAAATATCAAATCAAAACCATGTGGTGAAACATGGGCAGTATAGCACAGTGGTTAGGAGCAGAGGCCCTGGACCCAGACTTCTCAGGACAAGTTCCAGGAGTGCAATTTAGTAGATTGTGCAGGTTACTGACTCCTTTATGATTCCATGTCTTTGAGTGAAACATGATGATAATAACTGTATCTGCCTATGGAGGTTATTATGATGATTAAACAAGTTAATATTTGTAAAGTGTTTAGAAGGGTGCTTAGCACATAGTAATATATAAGTAACTATTAGCTATTACCATCCTTCACATCAGATTCCTTTTGGTCCAAAGGTATTATAGAACTTCTAGGCATATAAGTGCAATGTCATTTGTACTCTTTCAGTCAGTCAGTATTTATTGAGCACTTACTCTTTGCAGGCACTATGTTAGTTACTGGGAATATAACGGACATACAAAGTCCCTGTGCTTATGGAGTTTACCACCCAATGGTGAACACAGACATGAATCCACTAATTTTATAAGTTAGTGTCAAATCGCAGCCATTTTCAGTGATAGAAAGGAAAGGTACACAATGCTATGAGCGTGTATCTGAGGATGCAGGATGTAGACTAGTCTGAAGGGTCAACTAATGGCCTTTCTGTGATGTATTTGTAATCGATGGCTTTGTGACAAATACTCAGTGTGTGAAACAATGAACACTTATTATCTCACAGATTCTGTGGGTCAGGAATATGGGAGTTGCTTAGCTGGATGGTTCTGGCCCAGAGCTTCTCATGAGGTTGCAGTCAAGCTGTTGGGCAGGGTTCAGGCATCTGAAGGCTTCACTGGGGCTGGATGATCCACTTCTGCTAAGGCTGATTCACATGGCTGTTGGCAGGAGGCCTCAGTTTCATAGTGCATGGGCCTCTCCATAGGGTAGCTTGAGGTATTTTCATGATGTGGCAGCTGGATTCTCCCAGAGCAGGTGATCCAAGATTGTGAGCAAGAAGGAAGCCTTGTCTTTTATGACCAAGCCTCAAAAGTCACAAATGTCACTTCTACTATATTCTGTTTGTTAGACTGAGTTACTTAGCTCAGTCCAGAGTCAAGGGGAAGATATTTAGGCTCCATCCTATAAAGGGAATGTCAAAGAATTTGTAGACATTTGAAACTACCACATGAGGAATTTTTTTTTTTAATTTTTTTTTTTTTTTTTCCTGAGATGGCTAGGATGAGTGTTGAAAATGTCCTGGACCAGGATTGACAGATATTTTTTTTTTTTTTTCTGTAAAAGGCCAGATAGTAAATATTTCCAGCTTTGCAAGGTCATATGGTCTCTGCTATAACTACTGAACTCTGTCACTGTAGCATGAAAATCATAGACAATATGTAAATTAATGGAAATAACAGTGTTTCAATAAAACTTTATTTACCAAAACAGATGGTGGGCTGGATTTGGCCTGTGGGCTGTGGTTTGCTGATCCCTGTACACAAAAAGAGAACAAAAAGCGTAGAGGATTATTCCAAGCAGAATATACTGAATGTTTCAGAAAGAAAAGAACTGTTATGCAGTTAAAAATGTAAAGATACCTAAAACAGATTTGTTTTTTTTCATGTACTGTGTTTCATGTACTGTGTTTATTGCAACATTGTTTGTAGTGAATAAAAAGAGTGGGAAACACTTATTTACACAGATAAAATTTGAAAACATAAGTATTGTTGAGGTAAAAACCAAAATGCAAAAGCTTTGTGCAAGGTGGACAGCTAGCATTTATGTAAATTAAAAAAGAATGCACTCTGTTGTTAAATTTATACTATTTACAAGGACATACATATTTTCTAAAAGCACAAAAACATGCATGAGAAATATACCAACTTTTAGATAATGGTTTCTCTCCAGAAGAATGGAGATAGGGAGGGCTGTGGAACTCCAACAAGTTCTGTTATGTTTATGGTTTGAAAAAATTTTAAATTGTGGTTAAATACACAGAACATAAACGTTACCATCTTAACCACTTTTAAGCATACAGTTCAGTAGTATTAAGTATGTTCACATCATTGTGCAAGCAATCTCTTGCTCTGTACCCATTAAACAACAGCTCCATTATTTCCCTACCTTCAGTCTCTGGCAGTCAGCATTCTACTTTCTGTTTCTGTAAGTTTGGCTACTCTGGATACCTCATGTAAGTGAGATCATTCAGTATTTGTCTTTTTGTGACTGCTGTGTTTCACTAAATGTAATACCCTTAAGGTTCATCCATATTGTAGTATGTGTTAGAATCTTGTCCCTTTTTAAGGCTAAGTAATATCCCATTGTAATTATGTACCACATTGTGTTTATCCATCCATCTGTTGATGGATGCTTCCACATTTTGGCTGTTGTAATAATGCTTCTATGAACATGGGTATATACACCTAAATCAAAGTTTTGATGAAAAAAATGATGAGTTAAATAGTACCCTTTGCAAATATAGTAGCCTGAGACTCTTTCCTTCTTCTATTCTCCCACAGCACATTCCAGTCAAACTTGACTCACACTGTCCACCAAAACTGCTCCAGTCACTGTTACTAATGACCTGAGTGCTGCTAAGTCCTGTGGTCCATCTTCTGGCCTCCTCCCATTGACTTCTCAGCAGCAGTGATAAGAATATCAGGTTTGCATCCTGGACTCCTTTCTTCACTTGATTTCTGGGATGGTATACTACTGGTTCTCTTCATACCTCACTGGGATTCCTTCTCAATTTCATATGCTGCTTCCTCCTCACTTCTCAGACCCCTTAATTTGGGTCAACCCTGGGCTCAGTCTTCTTTCCTCTCCTCTTATTTCTATGCACAGTCCCCAGTTGATCTCATCTAGGCTCCCAGCTTTAGGTACTATCTACTGGATGATCCTAATTTTTTATTTGTAGCTCTTCTCCCCTCAAATCCAGCTCATATGTCCATCTGCCCACTGAGTTCTCCACTTGAATGTCTTATAGTGTCACAAATGTAACACATGCAAAACTAAACTCTTGGTTCCCATAACTCCCACTTCTCTCCAATCTTCCCTATCTTGGTATTCCAGCTGCATTCTTCCTGTTGTCCAGAATACAAGTCATGAAGCCATCCTTTACTTTTCTCTTTCTGGAGTCTCCAGGCAATCTATCAGGAAGTCAAGTCAACTTCACCTTCAAAACATGTCTAAACTCAGTTCTTTCTCTTTGCCTCCATTCTGTCACCCTGGTCCCAGACTCTATCATCCTTTGGTAGGGTTTTCCTGTTGCTTATTACTAGTCCTTATGGTTCTTCCCTTACCTCCTTCCTCAACCCCAAATTATACTGCAGTCCAGCAGGCAGAGTAATTTAAGGATGCACTTTATATTGTGGTTTGTCTTTGCTCAGAACCTTCCAGTGGCTTCCCATTTTTCTCAGAGTAAAACCAGTGTCCAGACAATGACTCCAGATGTAGAACTCACCTTCTCATCATCCTGCACCCCTGCATATCTCTGACCTACTACTTTCCCATCCCTTATCCAGCGCTAGCCAGGTACTTAAATGTTTGCTATTCTCTCTGCTTGGAACATCTGTACGACTGGTTCTCCCACATCTTATAGATTTTTGCTCAGATGTCACCTTTGCATGAAGCTTTTCTGATCACCCTATTTAAAATTACAATTGATCCCCTCACATAGTGTGTCCTGTTCCATCTTTCTGACTTATTTTCCTTTAAAGCACTTACAAACTGGTTTGGTCTCCTTTTAAAATTATTATGCCTCTCTCTTGTTGGAATTTGAAATTAAAAACCCATAAGGGCTGGGGTATCTATCTGCTTGGCTCAGTGCTGTATTTCCTATATGCCCTGCATCAAGTTACTATTTGAATATATAAATCTGGCATATCTTAAGACTGATGTGAGTAGGTGTTTGAGATTATAGTGTTACTTTCCTGTCAGCTTCTTCAATTGGTTTTGTCCCTCAAGAGTGATAACTTAAAAATATGGCCTGAGATTCTTTGGCACTTTTCCCTAGAATTGAGCAGGCTTGCAACTGCTTCAACCAACAGAGCATGGCAGAGGTGATGCTATGGGACTTCCAAGGTTAGGTAATAAAGGGCCATGCAGTCCTTGGCTTTGCTGGAATGTTTGCTCTTGGCATCTTTACACCTGAAAGTAAGAGGTGGATACCCTGATGCTGCCATGCTATGAGGAAGTCTAAGCCACGTGGAGATGCCATATACAGGTGTCACCATATATAGGTGGCAATTCTAGCTAAACCCAGCTTTCAAGTCTTCTTCCAGCCAATATACCATATACATCTTGGAATTGGATCCTCCAGTCCCAGCTGTTCTAGCCCCTGACATCATGCTTTAGAAACAAGCTTTCCCTAGTCTATCCTTTAGAAGTTCATGATCTAGAATTCATGAACATAATCAAATGGTGCTAGTCTGGTGCCACTAAATTTGGAGTGGTTTGTTCCATAGCAGTAGATTACTAGGACAGTAAGGGAGAGAGGTCAGATAAAAATAGTGGATAGAAAGTCAAGATTTGAGGTGTTTTTTTTCCTACTGAAGAAAGTAGATGGTGTGTGCAAACATTATTCTTCCAGTTTCATTTTGGAAGCTAGTGTCCATCCACATTAACTCACTAGACTCTAGATTCTCATTAACTGCCAAGAAATGTCATCCCAATGAACTACTTGAGATTTCATGTTTAAAATTTTGAGTTCTTGGTATGTTTCCATATTGGTCACCTGGAGGAGCTGGCAGTTTTAGACTAGCTATGGCCAAGTGAGTAATGAAATTATGGGGAAATATATAACCTGGGTTTCTGTGTCACAGTAAGATATTAAAGTTTTTGATGCTGCCAGTTTTCTTTTATTTTTATTATGTTTTTAGAACTGAGAATTGGTATGACTAGAAATTCCAGCCAGAGATCAGCATTTCAGAGTCAGCTGCCTATTAAAAATCTGGATGTTCTCAGGAACCTAGTGATAGAGCTTCTTATTCTGTAGCTCAGAGTAGGGAAGAGGTGTGCCCAAGGCCTCAGGCTGGGACTGTGGGCTCCTGACTCTCCACTCCCTGTACAGTGCCCTTTCCTCTCAGTAAGTGTTTTTTAGCCTGTAGTCTGGTTCAAAGATGAACCCCCAGGTATTGGACCAGGTCCTGTGAAGCAGCTGAAATGGTGCACACCGTTTTGTTTGTATGTGCTTTTGTACTCATTTGTAAAGAGAATCTATACCTTCCATCTAATTCTTGCAGAGATCAGTGACCCAGAAAAGTATAAGTCCACTGTACTTGATTAATACTGTCGTTTAAAAACTACCAGAGTAAGTTAAATCTTGTACTACCTCATATCTACATCAGATGCTTCTAGGGAAATTCTTTAGTTAAGATTAATCCATAATGGGTGCATCTTTCAGATAGTTAGGCATAGTTGAAGCACCCACCAACCGACACATCTTACTGTCAGTTTAGAAAAACTTGGTAAGCTCTCACACATTAAAATCACTTTTGTGATTCCAAAGCAACAAACAACACAGGGCTAATTAGGTATTATTTTTCCTTGTACCATTGCAGTAAAGGCAGAGAGGGCTGGGATCTTTACAGAGAGAGCCTGAAAGCACAGAGGCTAACTTAACAGAGGTTTATTTTTCACACACACCACCATCCCATGTTGGTGTTCAGTGACCTTTTTATATGGCATTTCAGGAACTCATTCTCCTTTTCTCTTGGGGTTCTACCAGCGTCTTGGGTCTTGGAGTACTTTACTTCTAGCCAGAAGACAGGAAAAGAGGGAGAATTGAGGACAGGGTAAAAAGTATTTATGGAAGTTGAGTTCCTAATTTCTGCCCATGTCCCACTGGCCAGAAATAAGTAATTTGGCACCATCATCATTGATACATGGGCAGTGGTAGTGGTGCTTCCTAGAAACACTCTACTTTAATGAAGAGGAGCACAAATCTTCTTGGTTGGGCAGTTGCTACTCTCTGCCACAGAGTGAGTGTTTTAAGGATGCTCAGTCTCAGAGATGGATGAAGTGTCTGAGATGGAACTTTCAGACCATCCATGATGTCTGCACGTGGATTACAATCTTCACTTACCTGACACTTTAGGAATTAAGGTGATCCTCAGAAACTTGAAGTCAGGATTGATTGAAATACAGTGTAGTTAAGATAGGAAAATTGCAATTTTCAGGTAACTGGAGATTTTGTTTCGTTTTACATTTTAAGGAGTGATGACACAGAGCGTAAGGACCCAGTCTTGATTTTGAGCTGGTTTACATTATAATGGAAATTGTATAATTATAGCAAAGAAAACTCTTTCCATTTTTGCAAAACTATTGCTACAAGTTTAGCTTTGTTATTGCATGTTTGCTCTAAAAAATGTTTTTGTGCTTGGCAGAAATTACAACAACACATACCTTTACTCTATGGTTTTTATTTTCTATTTGTGTTACTTAGTTGCATCTTAATTATTTTTGCTTATTTTATGCAGACTTCTCTCCTCAAATTATCTTATGATTTTTATTCTGGAATTTGGTTTGGCTATGGTATGAAATTACCACGAATTCGTTTCTCAGACTTTTTCATTAAGATGCTTTTAAAAAAATTTTTTAAATGTTTTATTTATTCTTGAGAGAAAGAGAGACAGAGCATGAATGAGGGAAGGGCAGAGCAAGAGAGGGACACAGAACCAGAAGCAGACTCCAGGCTCTGAGCTGTCAGCACAGAGCCCGACCTGGGGCCCGAACTCATGAGCCGTGAGATCATGACCTGAGCTGAAGTCGGACACTCAACTGACTGAGCCACCCAGGCGCCCCTCATTAAGATGCTTTTGATACATATGGATCAGGATTAGTGACATGTGAAGTGTTTTTCTTCTACCCCTTACTATGGAGGAACTCTGACAAGTGACTTACTGTCCATTTTTTCATCTGTGAAATTTTATTAGTCCAGCATGTACTCCCAAAAATCTTGGAAGTAACATCGAGGGCTAAAGAAGCTTTCTTTGGAGGTTGAATTCCTTATGTGATTCACCCAGTGGTATGCTGGAACTGGATTGGACTGGTCCATGAAAGTCAAAATTGGAAACTTGTTCTAACAGCTGACGTTACAAATTAAATATATAAACTGATGCCTGGGTGGCTCAGTCACTTGTGTCTGACTTCAGCTCAGGCCATGATCTCATGGTTCACAGGTTTGAGCCCTGCATTGGCCTCTGTGCTGATAGCTCAGAGCCTGGAACCTGCTTCAGATTCTGTGTCTTCCTCTGTCTCTGCCCCTTCCCTGCTCATGCTCTGTCTCTCTCTCTAAAAAAACAAAAAACCAAAAAAACAAAACACAAAAAAACAAACCTCAAACATTAAAAAAAGTTAAAAAAAAAGAAACATTGTATTAAAACTCATAATTTCCTATTTTTTTGTTACATTTTACTGTTATCTGTAAAATGAACACAGATAACAGTATTCTTGATGTTATTACATGTAGTTGGTCCATATGGTATAAATACTGTACAATAGGGTACTATTGTGCCTCTCTTCCCAACTTTGCATTCAGTGACACCACTTAGGTAATTTGAAGTTGGCCATGGTGGGTGCTGGTTGTTAAATAAATATTTACCAGTAGCCAACTGGACTCACCACACAGAGGTTTGATTCTCCATAGCATGATATTGAGGCTTGAAAAAGAGAAGTAGTTAGGCATTTATCCAAGGGATACAGGTGTGCTGTTTTGAAGGGACACATGCACCCCAATGTTTATAGCAGCACTATCAACAATAGCCAGCGTATAGAAAGAGCCCAAATGTCCATCTATGGATGAATGGATAAAGAAGGTGTGGTATGTATATACAATGGAGTATTACTCGGCAATCAAAAAGAATGAACTCTTGCCATTTGCAACTATGTGGATGGAACTGGAGGGTATTATGCTAAGTGAAATTAGTCAGTGAAAGACAAAAGTCATATGACTTCACTCATATGAGGACTTTAAGAGACAAAACAGATGAACATAAGGGAAGGGAAACAAAAATAATACATAAAAACGGGAACAAAACAGAAGAGACTCATAAATATGGAGAACAAAATGAGAGTTACTGGAGGGGTGTGGGAGGGGGATGGGCTAAATGGGTAAGGGACACTAAGGAATCTACTCCTGAAATCATTGTTGCACTATATGCTAACTAATTTGGATGTAAATTTTAAAAAATAAAAAATTAAGAAAAAAAAAGAGAGAAGTAGTGCCAGGGACATTGTAGGTAATAAAGGAAAGCTGCTTTTTAAAATATAATATAATATAATATAATATAATATAATATAATATAATATAATATAAGTATAGTATAATTTTTTGTTTTTTTTAAGGTTTATTTTTGAGAGAGAGAGAGAGGGAGGGAGAAAGGGAGAAGCAGAGAGAGAGGGAGACACAGAATCCGAAGCAGGCTCCAGGCTCTGACCTGTCAGCACAGAGCCTGATGCAGGGCTGGAACTCACGAACTGTGAGATTATGACATGAGCTGAAGTTGGATGCTCAACTGACTGAGTCACCCAGGCGCCCCTTTTATTTTTATTTATTTAATGTTTTAAAAATGTTTTTAAAATTGTTTTTGAGAAAGAGAGAAAGAAAGAGAAGGAAGGAAGGAAGGAAGGAAGGAAAGAAAGAAAGAAAGAAAGAAAGAGAGAAAGAAAGAAAAGAAAGAAAGAAAGAAAAGAGAGAGAGTAGGAAGGGGCAGAGAGAGAGGGAGACACAGAAGGGAAGTTGCTTTTAAGGTCATTCCTTCAGAAAATTTCTGCCATTACCATGCAGCCTAAAAATGACCAGTATTGCTGGGTTATTTTAGACCAGGGCCTCCAAAAGGACACAGGCTTTCTTTTTGTCTCTATTCATAAGATGGGTTTGGTAGTACTTGACTCTGTATCTTCCAAGGATATGTTAGGGAAAAAATGTCTTTGTGAGACCATTTTGAATAATTAGGAAGCACTAATTCAAATTCTTCTCAAATTGGAGGTTGAGAAGTAGTTTTGCACAAGTTTGCTGGTGTGTGCCAGTGATGACTTTGGGAAGAAAATATGCCGTATTCCAGAGCTGTAGTGGTGATTTTCCAGGGCTGGTTCCTAGACATGTGCACCGTGTTCCATGACCAAGTCTTCTTGGGCCACTGGCAAATAAGAACAATATAATGGGATATGGGCAAAGATTGCTTGTTTTATTATCCTGGGAAGGATTATCTTTTATTGTGGAATTCTGTTTTTCTGGCAATACTTACATTGTTATGTTCTGTCTTTATGAGATGGTGATGATAGTAGACGGTAGTGGTGGAATGAGATTTAATTTTAATACCTTTCCTTGGAAAAGCTAGAAATCATGTTAGTTCTCTTCCCTAAAGCCAAGGTAGTTTTTTGTTTGTTTGCTTTTCATTTTTAATGTCTGTGGCCCAGTGGAATGTGAAGGCCTAGAACTACTTCATGTTGAATTTAAATGATTTTTCTGGAAGCAAATAAATCTTATGAAATTACTCCATAGGTGACTAGTATCAGTGGCATGGACATGTGTGAGCACTGTTGTTTTTTCCTCTCATTGGCTGCTTTCATAAAACTGTTTATAATTATTACTAAGAAAATCAAAGTATAAACTGAACAAATCTTATCTTTATGTCTTCTTCTGCCAAGGCAACTTTCAAAGTCTTTACAGAACTGTTCTTTGGAGAAGAGGCATAAAAAAAGTGAGCCTTCAAGGTTAAAATTGTGGTTATGTTGCTTGCTTTTTACCTGAAGTTATATTTGTCATATTCCAGAAGTTCTTGGGTCTGCATCTGGCTTTAACCATTTTTGTATCCTCTCTAACACTGTTGATATTAATGCCAATTTTAATTTCTTGGCATCATGAGTGTATAAACATATCACACACAGATGTGATTTTGAACAAGGACCGAAACTGTAAATTAGGAAGCAAGATATTCACAGGGTTTCATCACATCAGTTCACTCCAAAAAGTAACACAGTTGTACTGAAAAGGTTTTAAATTGCTCATTTCAAACCTACCTCAGTAGCAAAATGCCATGCGTGCAGTGGATTTGCAACCACGTTAGTCATTTTCTTTCCTCCGTTTCCATGCTGTGTTTGTATTGGGAGCACAGAGAAATGTAATTTAGTAAATTATGATTTGATGGCTGGGCAACAGCCCCAGTGTTGAACAGTATTTGGACTATGATTACTTGCTGGCTTTGTCACAGTTGACATTAATTATTGATGGAAGTTTCAGAAATAGCGCATGTGCCAGGAGGTTTTCACTGGAACGCAGGCTCCAGGCAGGAGTGATGCTAAAGAGGGTGGGGGGAGAGGCACCTGTGGCTTGTTTATGTCTGTGCACAGCAAACCTGCACCCGGTGGGCTGTGTGGTACCTGTGTAAAGGTCATGGTGTAACGGAAGGATGAACCGTCAGGCTTATTTCTATCGTGTTCCTCCACAGGAATTGCACCGAAGAAGCCAACTTCAGCCGGAGCCAGCCAAGACGAAGGCTCTCCAGACTGTCATTGAAATGAAGGTAGGAGCTGTTCACATTTGTCAAAAACAGCTGTGCCTCCGGAGTTTGTTCTAACTTGATGGTGCCTAACATAAACACTTGAAATGAACCTTGTGTTTTTCTCTAGGCACCCTGGTGGGTGCTTTTCTTCTGGATCTTTTTGCTTTCTTGGGTACATTTAATTTATTGGTCCTTTAATTAGGATGCCTTTTCTGGGCAAAAGAATAAAGGACTCAAGTATCCCTTGGCTGAAAGGAGGGGTGGGTTCATTTCCAGAGCATGGCCAATGCTTTCAACCCTAGGGGAGGTTTTGTGTGTGCTTTAAAAGGAAATTTCTAAAGCTAGAATAATTTTTTTCCCCCTTTTCATTCACATTACAATGAAAAGATATCTTAAGAAGCTAAGGTTTGGCAAAGAAGTTGACTTACATTCAATGAAGTCCTTAAATAATTAAAACTGTGCTATCAGGAAAATGTACTTTTCAAAGAATAGTACTTTCCCAGGACTCCAGTATTTTCTCCTAACCAAGTCTGGAAGTAATAATAACTTATTAAGTACTCATAACATAGCTGTGGAAGCATAGAGATATGCTATTTAAATGAATTATAGATCCTCCTGGATGGATTTAGGGCATTTAAAGAATAATGAAATAAATGATGATGGCTAAGCCATGATGTATGATTAAGAAACAGAT
The DNA here is from genome assembly GCF_014898765.1 of Herpailurus yagouaroundi. Lineage (NCBI taxonomy): Eukaryota > Metazoa > Chordata > Mammalia > Carnivora > Felidae > Herpailurus > Herpailurus yagouaroundi. The sequence continues at coordinate 12,328,666 of NW_024412444.1, forward strand.
CTAAATGAAACCCATTGCTTTGTCAGTATCTAGAAATGTAAATAAAGGTTTTTTACTTTCAGTGTTTGCCAGAGGGAAGCAAATAGTGTTTATCTTAAGAGTAAATAATTCTTGATTTAAATTGTTTCATGAAGAAAAACATAACAGTGATGTTTACAATCTGATAATTCCATACTTGAATTTAACACTTGAGAGTTTGCTGGTCACCATTAGCCTACAAGAGAATTCCGAAACTTGCTGATAGGATAATGATTTTTCTGTCTTTTATAGTGTATGATTTTGAATTGTTTGCCAAAAAATCCCTAAGTCCTGGAGAAAAAGAAATTAACACCAGCTATTGAATTTTTGTCATGTACAGTTCTGACTTAGGATTTTTTTTAAGGTGTTTTCTTTTCTTTTTTCTCTTTCTTTCTTTCTTTCTTTCTTTCTTTCTTTCTTTCTTTCTTTCTTTCT